>NC_134471.1:31483249-31804076 GCF_964194025.1 Convolutriloba macropyga
ATTCCAATTTATGTATATATATATATATATATATTGGTTTTTTGTAGGTAAAATTTTGTGACTATCCCATCAGAAACACCTGCTAATTTATATCCAGTCATCATCTTATATTTAGTTGAACGGGTGTTTTACGTCTTGTGACCATACTCAAATATTGTCTGTAATCTTGAAACCTAATGTCTGAAAATTTTGAAAATCTGATTACTTGAAGCAAAAGCGTTTCCGAAGGACATGAAGCACATTCCATGATGGCAATGATTGTAATCACGACAAAGTGTATTCTAAGAAAAATATTCTTTATGAGCACTGAGTGTTTAATTGCTGTCAAACGAAGTTTGTATCAATTATATTCGGTCTTTTTATGCGATTTATCGCTTGACAGATTTTTCGTCCGACCCATTTGAATTTTCGTCCACAAGAGGGTAAACAGGTAGCGCCCAGCGGGCATTGCGTGTTCTAAAAGTCTTTCAGCTCACTAATTTCCAAGGATGCGAATCAGAGATCCACCGCTGCACAGCGTTCAGGCCGTAAGGTGCCTTGCAGCCAAAACCCCCCTCCCACCGTTGCCCGCCTACCCCGCCACTGTCCCCCCATCAGCCCCCTACCACTGCGCTCTCCCCACGTACCTTCAATTAAGCTAGAGCTAGCCTCACTAAACCGTTGCTAACTACTGACGAACCCAACTGCTCGCCGGTGGCTTGAGAGCAATTCGTCTGACGTTAGTCTGTTATGTTTAAATAATTCAGGAAAAGCAAAAACCGTCTCCAAAAAATTAAATTGGGTCTTAATGGTAACTGTTTTGCTGCAAAATACGCTCAATTTTAAAACAGGACAAATAATTTGAAGATAGGAATTAATATTGCATATTTAGAACACACCAGGATTAACTTTTATAATAACTGGAAGCCCATTAATTACTTGGATGATTCAATTAGTAACCAGAAAAAAAACCTTATCCTTGGACAAAAAAATTAGCTAGAAATTTTAAGGACTACTTTACAAGATTAGCAGTTAAAAAATGGAACAAAGTGCTCTTTAAAACGGAACAAGTGCTCTTTATTTTAGAAAAAAAATATTTAGAAACTCATTTCTCTCTCCAACTGAACAATTTCTATATAACAATTTTTCCCTGGTTTGTAAAAGTTTTTTTGCATCATGGCTGGACTTAAAAGAAAACTTGTTTGACAGATGTTGGCGAGTGATGCCTAGACATTATTCTTGCTTCTCTCCAAGCTCATTCAAAGCATATTATTTGCTGAATAACCATATCATTCTTACTGCCCTGTTTCTGGTTCAAATTACAGGTTTTTTATAGTGATTTTTTCAGGTAAGGGATCCAGTGCATAAATTTTGGTTACTGAATGTGCTTTGTGCCAGAGTGCTTGGTATCTGCCCGAGGTTTTTTTCCACTCAATTTGCTTGAACGGTTGTTGAATTCATCAGTTGCTCCACGAACAAATTTTAGAACAAATGTCCTCCTCTGAAAGTAAGTTCGACGAATTTGTTTCGGCTTGACTTGTTGGTAGAATTAACAAGGCGGCTCGTTAATGTGCGATCGCACATAAGGTTCCGACCCCGCTCATCCACAATTTTGGCATAATTGTCTACCAAATGAGGAACAGATAGAAAAACACAAAAAATTCAAGTATTTTTCAAAAAAATAAAACTGGTGTATGAAGGAAAAGATAGCCTCCAAAGCAAATAAATCAGTGGAGTAAAAACTGATGCATTAGATTGATGAGATATGCCGACATTAAGAAAGCGAGCGAAGACGAACCGCAAAATCAAACAACAACAACAAACATTAATTAAATCAAAAAATTTATGTACGTTTTAAAAAACAAAACTTAATAACAAAGTCAAAATAGCGTTAGATAAAACTGAAAATAAACAGAATTACTTGCAATTCACCAGAAAAAAATGGTTATTCAACAGTTCATAAGAAAGCTTGGCAACAACTAGACAAAAAAGAACAGAAACTTTAAAGTTAGAAAATTCGCTGAATTTTTAAAAAAGAAACAATTAATTTCAAAGTAATGAAAACCATTAGGAATCAACTAAAATATCCCATAGGTTTACAATTAAAAACGCTTCTATAGAAGGGAATTAAGAACTCTTGGTATTCAGTTTTTATGCAGTTACAAAAAGAACAACAGATAGACAACAAACTAAAAATCAATTAAAACCTGCCAGAAAATAACTTGGAAGCCGTAAAGCCATACTTTGGCTCCCAAAATACGTTCTATTGCAACTTCATTGAACACCGATAATTTATCATGTGGCCACTCATTAATGAAAATAAGCAACAATTAGACAAAAAAGAAAAAAAAGGCAAAATTATGTGATACTTGTTTTTTTCGAAAAAAAGTTACTTCCAAAGACATAAAAGCCATTAATTACAAAATGAAAAAGTTGAATAGGTTCATCCATTCTTCCAAAGGAAGCCTTTGAGACCTGCAATTATCCAGAATATGTCTTACGTCTACAAAAAGAACGTCAAATATGACAAAAATCAAAATTTCATTTACTTCTTTTTGTGAAAAACCCGTGTGGAAGCCAGTAAAGTGACAATGAATTCTCTTGAAACATTAGATTTTGTGACACCAATCCCTTTTGACACCTTCCCTTGAAACGTATTATGTGACCTCTCATTGATGAAACTAAGTAACAGTTAGATCAAAAAGAAAAAAAACAAGTTTATGTAAAACTTGTTTTTATCGAAAAAAATTTATTTCCAAAAAGATAAAAGCCATTAATTACAATATGAAAAAGTTGAATAGGCTGGTCCATTCTTCCAAAAGAAGCCCTTGAGACCTGCAAGTATCCAGAATATATCTTACCTCTACAAAGAGTGTCAAATGTGACAAAAATCAGAAATTCATTTGATTTTTTTGTGAAAAACCCGTGTGGAAGCCAGTAAAGTCATAACGAAGTCCCTTAAAACATTAGATTTTGTGACACCAATCCCTTTTAACACATTCCCTTGAAATGTATTATGTGACCTCTCATTGATGAAACTAGGTAACAGTTAGATCAAAAAAAAAGCAAGATTATGTAAAACTTGTTTTTACCGACAAAAATTTGTTTCCAGAGACATGAAAGCCATTGATTACAAAATGAAAAATTGAATAGTTTCGTTTATTCCTCCAAAAGAAGCCTTCAAGATCTGCAATTATCGAGAACATGTCTTACGTCTACAAAAAGTACCTCAAATATGACAAAAATCAAAAACTAATTTTCATTTTTTGAGAAAAACCCTTGTCGAAGCCAGTAAATTTATAACGAATTCTTTAAAATCATTAAATTTTGTGACACCAATCGCTTCTGACACCTTCCTCTGACCATCCCTTGTCATCTTTAACCTTTAATTAACGAGACCAGGTAACAAACAGACAATAAAAGGAACAAAACTGCGAAGTTGAAATTTTTTTTTTCATTTTGGAAAACAATTGTTTTCAAAGTCATGAAAGCCATTATCTATCTTCTAATATCAGAATATCGGCTCATCTAATGTTCCGGGAAAAGCCAATCAAACCAGGTCATTGTACAGGAAATTAAATACGACTAAAAAGACAAAGTAAAAACGACAGTTAAAGACAAAATTAAAAATTTTAATTAAATTCTTCAAGAAAGTGTTGTCGAAGCGGTAAAGAACCACAATCTATGTCTTTAAGGATTTATAGTTTATCAATTGTGCCTTTGTTTGAACGGGAAAAATAATATATTTGAACTGACAATAACGTGATAATTTGACAAAATTAGAAAACATGAAAAATGGGCAAATACCTAAAAATTAAAAAAAATGTTAAATCTAGTAGTATCAAAGCCAGAACACCATAACTTAAGGCGTAAAATTGCAATTAAGACTAAATTTGGTTTCAGCAGAAAGAAAGAGCACTCTTTGATTGCTGACACTAAGCTACAAGGTGACCAAAGTAAGAGAAAAAGGGAGGCAAAGTTCAATAAGCCAATTTTTTTTGAAAAGTCAAAACGATCATAAGCTTTCAAACAATCAACTAGATAAATTATTTTGGAGCTAATTAGGAAACCGATAGGACCTAACACTATTGAGCTTTAATTTGAAGTGTTCTGTTATTTAATTAATATAGAAAAGATCGAATTTTTTTAATAAAAAACCGACTGATGACAATCCGAATTAATTTTGGATTGAAATGGTTCAAGATTGGTACAGAACTATTGCTGCTAATGTTGATTGTCCATTAGGAATATTTAATTGTTGGAACGTCATTGATTTAGATATTTTGTTTTTTAAAAAATCAAAAGTAAATGCTGCGTTTTTGATAATCAACGAATAAAGTTAGCAAAAAACGGCAAAGTTTATTTACAGAGCACTCACAACGGAAGTTTAAGTGGAAATAGCCCCCCTTTCCGTCAACAAAAATTTTGTTAGTGGTATTTGGGCGTGTACTTCCTGCAAATTTAATCAGATTGGACTAAAGAAACTTATTTCGTGCTGTTTTTGATGAAAAAGTCTGAATTTTATGAAATTTTTAGACGGATTTTGTGACAAAAAAATTCAATGAAAATGGCCGAGAATGTATTTTGTCTTTAAACGTAAACTCAAAAATATTTTCAAGAATAGTTTTATTAAATTTTATTAAAATTGGCGAAGTTTTAGTCAAAAATTCCGAAAAAAGGTGAATGAAATCAACGGAATTCACTCTACTTTCTCGAAAGTTAAACCTCGATATCTCCCTGTCAAAAACGAAAATCAAAAAAATCTTTTTAATTTCATATTCTACGCTGGACAAGCTTTCTAATGATACCAGTTTCAACTCTCTACGATGAATATATCGATCGGCCAAAATTGACTGAACAAAAAAAAACCCAGTTAAGTATATAGTTCCTCCCCCCTCAAGAGGGGTCGGAACAATTACTCCTTTGGGTTCTTTTTGTTGTTAAACCAAGTTTGGGTGAGCGATATATCTTTCTTAGGATGCAATGACTGATATTATTAGAAAATGCAGCTACTGTAGATTAATTTAATTTTAATATTTATTTTACTACACCTTTATTATTTGCAAAAAAAATGTATATTTCACATAATATTTTTTTTTCAAAGACCGTCATTCCAAACTAAAATATGTGAAAACGGAGACAAGCCTTTTTAATGCTCTTGAGCTCCTTCCCTTTTATATGTCTTATGTTCGTTAGCTTATTGTTCATAATTTCATTTTATCTCAAGGAAAATATGTTTAAATTCTCAAACACTTTGACAATAAAATCTAAACAAATAGTTAAAGGTCATTTTTGCATTTTTTTAGTTGAGGTTTACTGATATTGGACAATATATTTGTTTAAAAATCTAAAACTGAAATCATTTAGAAACTATGGTTTAACTTCTAGAAAACTCGGAACTCAACATGTATAAATACTGCAAAAATCATATAAACGCCCAAAACATCGCAAAACTATCTCTTCTTAACTAGCATAATGTTTCGTTTTCTTCTTACAACAAGTCAGTATTATTTTCTTATTGCTTTTTTCCCGGAGAAGTTAAAAGAAGCCTCAACAGCTGATCGAGCTGGGTTTTTTACCTGAGTTACTTTTGGGATATTACTTCTCTTCACAGTTATTAAAGATGCTGTAATAGGTTATGTTGCGTGCAATGTTGACAATGTGCCATCTCGATTTTTTTAAAAAATATCTAAGCAGATATTGGTTTGAAAACTTGTCACCATCAAAGTATAAAAACTCAACTATGTTTTCGTGTTTTTTTTTTTGTTTTCTGCAATCAACTCATCATTTTACAAGCTTCAAACCTATTTTTTCATTTACTTCGACATCATTAAAAAAAGATTTCCGTAGTCTTCGACTGCATTATTTTATCCTAGTGCTTTCTACGCTAGTTGTGTTGATAATAGTTCTCGAGTACTCTTCCTTGGAAGAACTTATGAACTAATCTGCTGATTAATTCCAATACTCAGCTATTAACTTTGGACAACTGTGATTGTGACAGCAATTAGATAGAGACATCAATTTTCCCCTTAATCGGTTTTCTCTAGATTGTTTGTAACCAATAATGATTCACAATCAAACTGGATTAAAAATTCGTCCGAAAAATTATCCAAGATTACTCATATAAATTTTGAGACTTCAGTTTTCATTTCATTCAATTGAAAAAATATATTTGAAAAATGTCTTTCTTTTTGAGTTAATTCAGCATTCTTTTCGCACTATTTTTACTTTGATTATGCGTTTTTTGTGATTATGAGTCCGGATTGTGAAATATATTTTGAGAGCTCAATTATGATTAATGATTTTTTGTTTGACTAAAATTAAAGGAACTTAATTTAAATCGGCCATTTCACTCAGGACTTGATAAACATTAATTCTAAACCTAATAGGTATGTCGTTTGAGGTTTTTCTAATGTTATCCGGATAAACTGGATTGTTGTGGTGATGATACTCTATTGTAAACGATATCATTAGAAAACCCGTACAGCGAAAAATATATAGCTAAAAAAGATTTTTTAGGTTTTTTGCATGGAG
This sequence comes from Convolutriloba macropyga, assembly GCF_964194025.1. Lineage (NCBI taxonomy): Eukaryota > Metazoa > Xenacoelomorpha > Acoela > Convolutidae > Convolutriloba > Convolutriloba macropyga. The sequence goes on from NC_134471.1 coordinate 31,489,763, forward strand.
TTATCGAGGTGTAATATTTTGTGAATATTTGACTGCTTTTCGTCGTTATTGTTCACATTTTCCTATTTTGGAAATTGCTGCCAAAAAAGTTCAAATTTGTAAAAAAGAAAATGGTTTTACCTCTGAAAACAGAGGTGTTGTTGAATTGTGTGATCAATTTTTTGGCTAAAATTGTAACTCAATTTGTCAAAATGTAGCCTTTTTCATCAAAAGAGGAACAAAATAAGCTTTTTTGTCCTCTTTCATTGTCCTCACCAGATTCAAACGCCTAAAAACTGCTGACACAATGTTCGTTAACTCCAAGGAGGCTGAGTTTTACTTTTGCATTCTTTAAATGCGCTCTTGAATTAAAAGTATGCCAATTTTTTGCTAAATAACTTACTAATTGTGCAAAATGCATAATTTGTTTTTGATGTATTGACTTTTTATAGTCAAATTATCCATATTCATAATATTCGGAAAATTAAGTGCTCCAATTGAATGAACCGCAATAGCAAGGGTAGTTTTGGTGTAATGGCTGTTTCTTCAGAGGCTAAAAAGAGTCGGATTGTAATCATTGTTAAGTATTTTCGCAATTTCAAATTTGTTAAATATTTTCGCATTTGTTTAATATTTTTTGCAGTTTTGCGCCTTTGCTCTCTTTTTTGGTCAACTTGTAACTTAAAGTCAATAAAAACAGGTCGCATCATCTTTCTAATGAATTCAAATTCAATTAAGCTCGAATAGTAATCCGTTCGATCAATACTTTTTGAACTTGATTAGGCAAATTTTTTCAATATCGCAGATTTGAACTTGAAACTAAACCTTTTTTGTTCCGACCCATTTTAGGGGGAGGAACTATAAACCCAAACAGGTTTTTATTGTTCAGTCAATTTTGGCTGATTGATATTTTCATCGTTGAGGGCTCTTAGTGGTATCACTAGAAATCCCGTCCGCTAGAATAAAGAGCTAAAAACGTTTTTTCGAACTTCTCCTTTTCCAAGGAGTTATTGAGGCTTACTTTTTTGGGAGCATTTGAGTGCTTTCAGGTGTGTTTTTTTCTTATTTTTCGTTTTTTGACTAACTTTTTCATCAATTCGCTTAAAATTAAGATAAAATTGTAGTCAAAAAGTGTTTTTGTTTACCACTGCGAAGCTGTAAGCTGAATGTATTTATTTTGCTCTGTTCCTGAATTTGTTGTGCTCACTTTTTTTAAAAATCTTTGTCAACTTTTTCAGTTCAGTGAGAAGTCGAATTAGCGTGGTAATTTTAACCAGGCTGAGGAAGTAAGGAGAAGAGGAAATCGAGCGGATTTAAATTATTTTTTTCCAAAGTACCTTCAAATTGGATTCAGGAATAGTTATTTAAACAAACATTGAATTTTTGGTTTCAAGTAATTCAATTTGACGAGTTTCATACCTGTCTTTTTCATTGCTGTGGATTTGATACAAATGAGTTCTTGTTTTGACCAACTGCAATCGCGTAAGCATTTCAACACGCGATGAACGCTTTTTTAATGTCGACACTTTTTGTTTTCAAAAGACACTAGTTATGTTTTCAATTTTTGCTTATTTTTTTTTGATTTCTGTAATCTGATCACTTAGCTTGAATAATGAAAGATCGCAATAGCTTCTAATGACGAATAAATGCAACTGAATAATGGTTTGAGCTGTTTGCTGGAGATATTCTTTAATTTGATACTATTTGGTCGCAAAATTTTTATGAATTTTGTGAATTTTTTGAAAATTTGTTGTTTTTTTTGTTGTACTATTATTTGATCTCACTAAAAAAATTCTCAGAGTTTGCTGATAGCAAGTATTTCAATCTCTTCATTTTTTTTTTGTTTTCAAAGCTAATAGATTTTTGGCTCTGCCTTTAAACGATTTGAAGAAACATTGCCGATCTTTAGTTGATCAAGTTTTTAATAGCCGCTGTCAGCCTTTGAGCGGCTACTATTTAGGCGCTCTCCTTTTCATAATTTGCTTTACTTTTTTATCACGTTCTCGCTTCACGATTTTCACGCTTGACTTCGTCCTTAATTCACTCACTGTTTCAACTGAAAGGATTCTTTTAAATTTTTTCACGCATAGAATTACGCAGTGTAGTGCATACAAGGAAAATAAAAAAGATTGACATAAACATTATCAGCATTTAAAGTCCAGTCATTTGATCATAGTGCATTAGGCTATTGAAGTTCATTAAAGCTATTGCTAGCTGGCATTATTATTATTATTAATAGCGTTCAGTTTAAAAACTTAATTAATATAATTTTGGAATCTAACCAAATATGCAGAACTTGCATACCGAGCGAAAACAGCTGGACGCTTAGAAGAACTCTGTAAACTTCTTTCTCATCTTTTTTTCCTTTTTTTGTTTCAATCCCGATAAGCGTCAAGCGGGCTAACGGTGGCTACTTTTTGGCAATTAATCTGCAATATATATTGTTCAATTTGTCGTCTACTCGCTTAGTTGCTTTGGTTTAAAATCCCATCTCCTAAAAAGATGCCTCAATTTTCGGCAAATATCATTCATAGCTAGTGCTTTGTATGGCATATACGCTGTTTTTTTTCAAAATTTTTTACTGAATTGTTGAACTTGGCTAGTTATTATTAAATTTATTGCTTTCTCAGCCCTTAAAAACGTTCCTGACAAATTTTACCGTTTGCTTGGGATGAATATGGAAGCCTAATTAGTAGCCTGAGTTCAAAATGGTCATTTTCATGATCTTGGCATTAATTTAAAAAAATGACTTGATTTTTTATTCTTGCATGATTTTTTGAATTATTCTGTTGTGAATTCTGAATCCCGAGAGCAACAGTTTTTGTGGATCATCTTGTATGTCGTTTTATTGCTGATTTTATTGGATCTATTGATCACTTTGCATATTAATTGAATGAGGTACCGTTTACTTTCGAAATGCTTTTTTGAAAAGTGCATTTGTGAATCTTCTTTTCATTTGACGTCTCATTCTGTTTCGGTTAGAATTTTTTTCTGCACAAATGAGGTTTTCTTAGTTTGACGCCTGTGGTTTTCAAAGATTTTCTGATTTTCGTTCCTTTCACCGTTTTTCGCTACTGTTGTGTTTTGTCATTACTTACCACAAGGGTGTTGTACTATTTACTCGTTATAACGATGCAAGGAACCATTTTTTATGAAAGTTTTGTTGCTTTGATTTCTAAAAACCTTAATTCCTGGTTTAAATACTTTCTCAATGTTTTCATTTTCAATTAATTTTGAAAGTATAGGGCCCCGGGGCTTGTAGACTGTCTTAATCTGATATTAGTTTGTATATGACAATTTTCAGATTATGAGTCACATGAATTCTTATTGCAATTTGGGACCTGGGTTGCTATGACCTTGTTTCGCCGTACAACGCTCTTTTATCGTTTTGCGATCCTTCACACAGGAAAGGTGAGGAAATCAAAAGTTCCAAATTACTTCTTCCTCTCAAAAACGCTGTTCTGACTCCATTTCTCAATCTCTCTAGCAATTTTGTTGTAGGTCATTTCGATTATTAGATTTTGGTCTTACGTGAATATTTTTTTTAAAAAGGGGTTGTCGAAGCGTTTCATCCAAAATTTAGGCTAAGAATTAATTTAAATATTTCAGTCTTTTTTCATCGAGATTGCAACAACTGTGATTTTTTTAAAGCACAATTTAAAATTTCCAGGGAGAACAAAGCTAAAGATTAGTTTGACCCCTAATTTTTATAAGAGTGCTCTGGAATTGACATTTGGCCGTTTCGTTCTGTTATAAATCTACGTTAATTATCAAAATTTCAGCATTTTTGATTTATTGTTTGCTAACAGTTGAGAGTATAACCATTCACTACGAACAAGTACCACAACTCAAATCTAAATTCAGTCTAAGCCTTAATTTTACAATTAAAAATGTATTCGAATTGTATGCGAGCTTCATTTTCTCGCATTTTTTGCTCTTTTTGTGTGAATTTTGAACAATTATTGTAACTGAACGAATACAATTTATTGTTCAATTAATGGAAAACTCTTTTCACGTGCAAATGAGACCAATTGAAAATATTTCATAAATTCAGTTAAAAGATTTTGGCTTTATTACTACAAAACTATGTTTAGAAAAATTTGTTTTAGTTGTTCTGTATTGGTTCTTTGCTAGTTGTTACATTTTAATTATATGATGAAATCTGATTGCTTCTTTCATTGCCTCAAATGGAGTTGCATATTTCCCTTTCTGTTGTTTTTAGTTGAAAACTAATTGTTTTTGACTTTTAAGAATATTTGTTTCGGAAAAGAACTGTTATTTGAGCTGTTGTCAGATTTTTTTTTCGCTTCCTTTTCTTTTTTCGGTCAAATAGTAGCCTAACTTCAGCAGAAAATTTGCATTTTATTTATTAAATTAAAGGTACAAGGGGCTTTAATGTTATAAGAAAATGTATTTTAGATGGTTAAGTTTTCATTTTTTTGGTTTTGACATTTGCCTTTTTTGAGGTCTTTTTGACATAAATACTTTAATGAAAAATAACAAAAACTGGCGCTAAAAGCAGAGAAAAACAAGCATATACGACGTTCATAGGCAACAAATTATGATTTTACTGGTTTCGATGCCTTTTTCCTGCAGAAGATACTTGATATGTTATTATTTTGCAGTTAATTGTTGTTCTTTTCAGTTGTATGATATAATGTGGACAATCAGGATATAATGCGGACAGGTCTCAATTGCTTCCTATTGAGTATAAATGACCTCATGAGCAATTGCAGTCAATGGCTAACGGCTTTCTTGACTTTGATGTATGTCTTTTTGTTAAAATATTATTAGTGTCATTTTGAACTTTGCCCCTTTTGAATCTTAGTTCTTTCTCTTTGTAGCTTTGTCTCATTAGTGACAGTCCGACTTTCTGGTAAACTAAAATTTGAATTTTAATCTAAATAGATTTTTAAAATATCTAAAATAATGGTGTCTGGTTTTGACTTACTGGGTTTCACAACAACTTTGTGATTTTGGATTAGTTAATTTTATTTCAGCATAATTTTTAGCGTCTTTTCTCTGTCCACAATATTACATTGAAGAAAAGTGCCACTGGCGTTTAACAGAGGCCTATTTTAACATATGTATTCTTTGACATATGCGCTAGCTTATGAATTTGTTGGCTTGGACACTGCTTTTTAATTTTGTAATATTTACAGTACTTTCCGTTCATTTAATAGTCTTATTCGTACATGGCATATTTGCAGAAAAGTAAGTTGTTCAAAATTTTCTATGTCTTCATTTGAAAGACTATTAGTTCAAAAATAAGGATGAGCACGGTCAGAATATTATGTGCAAACACACATTACCGAGCCTTCACATCGAGTTTAGAACCATGCTGAAATATTTACTGCTCTTTGTTTTGCAAAATTTAATTAGTCAAAACTGGTACAAAAAATCGGGTCTTTCCCATTATAGCCCCCCCCCCCCCCCCCAGAAAATTATAGCCCCCCAAAAATCAAGTTATAGCATACAATTAAATTCATCATTTATGCTTACAATTGTTGGTTACAAATTTTTGTTTTGTTCCAGTATCGAATGCTGGAATTTTCCAATCGCCGTCATTATTTCATGGAACGGTCCAGGTTTTTTCGAGAAACATGCTTTCTGAACAGGAACTCCGCAAGATACGAATCAACAAGATACGAAGTCAACTAAAATCAATTATAATGGGCAAGCCCATGTCATCATCCGGCGGCTCGCCTACAATGATTTCTGATTTTGTGTTAAAGAAGTGGTTATTAATTTCAGTGGCTCGCCTACATCGATTTCCGATTTTGTGTTAAAGAGGTGGTTATGAATGTTCATCTGGGGGGGGGGGCTATAGGTTACATGCCCACTAAGCTGGGGGGGGGGGGGGCTATAATGGGAAAGACCAAAAAAATCTTGGTGATTTCATGATCTCTGTTTTGTACATTCTGGGAATATAAAACAAAAAGCAGTCGTTCGTCAATTTTGTCTTCCAAAAATTCTTCATGTTGAGATTAGAAAAAACTTAAGAAATGCATAGAAACGAATTTAGTAGGACTCATTTAACTCAGAAAGAATTAAAAACCTTTATTGGGACGTAACGTGAATGGCTACAGGGAAACAACATATTACGATTCGTCTAGAATTACTAAATGTGCCATTGGTATCACATTACGCAGATGATAAACTCAGTAAAGCTATCCTCCAAAAGCGGTTAGCGTATAAGAATATCAATTGGCCTACGATGCTCTTTTTGCCCGTAGAAGAACTGCCTGGGTCTGGGCTGCGAGTTGGTGTATGGTATGAAATCACTGCGGGTACGTTTCTCCCCCGGATGAGTAATGCTGGGGAACTACGTGTGGAATGGTGGAGAAGCCCTAAGAATCAATTGAGTCCACTTTATTTCGTGGATTCTATTAACCAACTGAGAAGTCTTGACCATAATGACAACAATAATTCGCACGCGAAGCTTTTCGCTCCCTTTTTTATCCATCCCAGCTGGTTCGAGCCGAATGGAATGCAGGGGCACTATGCGCTACCAGCTGGTTTTGTGGTTATGGGAGTCCATTTTGATGTCAATGAAGGCAACATGTATTTCAAACCCTACTCCGACTTTTGGGTTAGAAATCAGCCTGAACTGGACAAATGCGTAAATCGCCAACAACACTATTTCGACGGGTCACGGGGTCATCAATATTTTCTGGCCAGAAGTCCAACTTTTCTCAGTCAGGAAGATAATGAGCAGATCACTCAACAGGAGTTGGAGGCGTCCAAAAACAAACCGCAGGTAAGAAAAAATCTGTCAATTGAGTTACATCAATTTATGAAACTGAATTACTTGTCGTGCAGGAAAAAAATATTCGGTCGGAAAAAACTAACCATGCTGAGTGAGGTAGAAATATACACTATCTGATTTGGAGAGAAATTTGCCATGATCAGAGACAAGCAATTGACTATGACTCGTACTAAATCGAATTACTGCGAAATAATTTGACAAAGCGCGTGTATGTTTCGAATAGGATAAAGGGCAGCTGAGAACAGGCTATTGTAGGCCCAATGCTGTTCCGCTGCGATTATGCAGGAACCATAAATATTATTAATTGCTCTCAAACGAAATTTGTAGCAATTATATTAGTCCTGTCGGTCTTTTTTTACGCGATTTTTCGCTTGACCGATTTTTTGTCTGACACTTTTGACTTTTCGTCCTCAAAAGCGGGATAAACAGGTAGCGGCCAGCGGGCATTAAGTGCTCTTAGAGCCTTTCAGCGCTGTTTCAGCTCAAACTGTTTTGGAGACTTAACTTATGGTGTGAAGGGAGGTTATTAGAGGTTGAAGACACCCCAACTATTGACCCCTACAACGGGCTGTTGCCCCCCACTCCACTGTTGCCCACCCCCACTCCACCCCTCCCCATCAGCCCCCCGGTGCATCCCCCCCTGGCTACGTTAGGAACAACCGATCGCTAAGCTTTTTGAAAATTTTTGTCTTTTTTGAGTTGTTTCGGCCTTAGGTGTCAAGAAACCTCCTCGAGGCTTTTATAATAGGTTACTGCATAGTTTCTTGTGCTAATAGAATGGTTTCAACATTATAACAGGACGAATTTTAGCATTTTTTGACAAAACATTCAAATTTTTTCCATTTTTTATGACATTTAGTTTTACTTACTCACGATTTTCCACGTTTCTCCAGCCTCAAAAGCCGAGGAACTTCCTCTAGGGTTTGACCATAGTTTTCTGTAGAGTTTCTAAAATTAATGGAATGTTTTTCAAGATTTTAACACCACGAATTTTAGCATTTTAAAAAAATTGATTTTTTTGCAATAATTGTCATTGTTCAGGTTTTTCAGCCTAACAGAAAATCTCCAATAGGGTTTGATAATAAGTTACTGGAAAATGTTTTTTGGCCATGGATTAGTTTTCAATTTTTATTATCACAAATTTTAGCAGTTTTTTATGCTCTCTGATTTGAGATTTGTTAATAAGAAAGTGATTTGAGCCAGTATACACAGTAAAGTCAAAAAAATTAAGTAAAGTCAATAAGTCTTCGCTGAAAAATGCTCTGATCATAAGTACGCAGCACTGTGGAAAACAGTATTTTTCTTTCTGACGCTTCAATAGTGACAACACTTTGTCATGTGTTATTTAACTTTGTCAACATTTACGAAATAAGCATTACCTGTTGTCACTCGTATTCTCTGATAAAAATAACTTCTATCCGTCCCTTTGAGCATTCGTTTCTTCAAAAAACTAACATAAGGTGTTAATGCTCAAGCTAATTTATTAAGTTTTTGGAGCCATAGTTCAGTTAACGTTCAATTGGGCCAGTGAGTCGAGATACATGTACTTGCAATAGCGCTTGTTTTCTTATGCTGTAATTGGTTTTAGAAGGGATTTTTTGGAAATTATTCAGTAATTAAGCTTTTTGATTTTTGGCTGAACTGACACGCTATTAACTATCATAGAATATGAACACGGCAACCACGGGTAACAAAACTTTTTGAGGTGGATGCTTGTAGCCGTGACGGTTGATTCTCACCCGGGTCAAAAATAATGCAAAAATTGCGGTGCGAAGCTTCAGCATCTTTCAGCGATGAATGCTGACAGAGCGGTAACATTTTGTTTAATTTGCCGTTTTTGGCAATGAATTGTCGTAACATTTGCTGTTTTTCACGGTGAAATTTTTTTTTCACCTCATTCACCGGAATTCTTTCACAAAAGAGACTAACATCCACGTGTTCGGACTTCTGGCGTTCTGCATGTCAACTTCTTCTTCCACTTCCACACCTGGCATCTACTTATATGATATTTCTATTGAATTTAAATCAGATTCACTACACTATGGAAAACACAAGTTAAATGTTTGTAAGATTTGCGGTTAATAGCAGAGACTTTTTGCAAGATTAGAAATTTTAGTGGAGAATTTTTCATCTCCCCCTGCTTAAGCAGTGAACAATAATAATTCATCAAAACCAGCTGGAAGCGTTGGAAACATAAATTCCGTCGCTAAAAACCGCAAACATACAAAAATTCGCAACACAAAAATCATGATTTTTAGTGTTAAATTGAAGTAACATGTGCAATTTTGAGAATTGAAATTTTCATTTTTGCAGCTTTCACCGCATTCAAATCACTGCAACTCTTTTCTTTTTCGGCAATTTTTAGCGTTGCCGTCTCAACCGGGGAACTTTGAAACAAAGTATTTTCGCTTAGTGCCAATTTTCGCAAACGGTAACCAGCTCTAATATTAAAAACACGGTTGTGAAGAACAACGACATTTTCTATTGAATTTACCGATAAACTTTTTATATTTAATAGATTCTGCTATAAATTTTTTAATTTTCCATTTACAAAAAAAAACAACTAATTTGAACAACAAATTAACAACAGTTTGAGTTTATTTTTAGCAATAAATAGCTATTTCTGCTTTAGTTGGCAAACACACTTGCGATACGACAGTGGGAACAACCTCAAGTGGAAAATGTACCCACCCAACAACAACAACAACAACAACAACAACAACAACAACAACAACAACAACAACAACAACAACAACAACAACAACAACAACAACAACAACAACAACAACAACAACAACAACAACAACAACAACAACAACAACAACAACAACAACAACAACAACAACAACAACAACAACAACAACAACAACAACAATTTCAATCGACAAATAATGCTCAACAGCAAGTGTCAGCGCAAAACAGACTTGCTCCAGGTCAATTTCAAGGTGAGAACATCCGACCAGCTCTACAGAAATTTCCTGGAAATGACAGATCTGCTCAACAGCGCCCGTGTCGAATTTTTACCCCAAAAAAGATGTAACATAAGGGGGGTAATCGGCGGAATGTTTAGCCAATTCCCCTCAAAACTCTTACATCGTTTTTTTGTGGGGGGGGGGGATAATGGGGGGTAATTCGATGTAAGAGTGCGAGTTCATGGGGGTAAAATGGTGTAAGATTAGGGGGTAATTTTGGGGGGTAAAACGATGCAAGAGTACGGAGGTAGGGGGGGGGGGGGGGGGGGGTAAAACAACGCAAGCGTTAGGGTTAAAACGATGTATGAGTACGGTGGTAATGGGGGGTAATAGGGGGGGGGGGTAAAACATTGTAAGTGTAAGGGGTAATGCCCCTGCCCCCCCCCCCCAAAAAAAAATTACCCCCCTAATCTTACATCTTGGGGGGGGGGGGGGGTAAGTTTTAGGGGATAAAATCTAAAACCATACGGGCGACTTTCAGGGCAGAACGGGCCAGCTCTACTTCAAGCTCCTCTCCAAACGCTTCCAGCTCAACAACAGCCAGGGCCCATGACTTCCACTCCAGCGCGCAGACCGGTACAGGGACCGGCAGCACGACCACCGTTTCAACCTATCAAAAAAGCATCGCCCATCATACGGTAAACCGTAAAAAAAAAATTTGGGTCTTTCCCATTATAGCCCCCCAGCTTAGTGGTCAGATAACCTAAAGCCCCCCAATCATGGTAATTATACCATAATGGGGGGGCTATAATTTCATGGGGGGGGGGCTATAATGGGAAAGACTCAAAATTTTAATTGTTCTCAAACGAAGTTTGTATCAACTATACTAGTCCGGTGGTCTTTTCTATGCAATTTTTTGGTTGACTGATTTTTCGCCCGATCCATTTGACTTTTCGTCCTCAATAACGGGATAAACAGGTAGCGCTCGGAGGGCATTAAGTGGCCGAGCAGCTCTCTTAAAGCCTTACGCCTTACTAGCCTCTAAGTATGCGATTGACTGAAACTGTTTTTAAGACACATTTCGAGGTGCGAAGAGAGAGATGAAGTCTCTCTCCCCCCCCCCCCCCCCCCCCACTAACCTCTTCCCACTCCCCCCAAGACTCCGCATGTCTATCTTCCTCCAGCTCGCGATTTTAACCCCCTCGTCTAGCCCTCTCAACACTACACCCCATGACTTGACAATTGCTAACTGAAAAAATTGATATCAAAAGCTCACCTGAAATAAAATTGACCTTTAGACTGACTTTTATGTATTGCCATTGAATCTATGCGCGTGACGTCATTTCTTATTCTCTTTCGCGACAGCTCTAGGTCAATTGTGTAGATTTTCAAATTACCTCACATGAAAGAATGATTTCTGCACTCACTTAAGAGCATCCAAAGCGTGCAACAAACAGAAGTGCCTAATTATGACGATAAAAGTTTTTGAATTATTCATCTCAAAAAATATCTTTGACAGAAATATATTATTAGCTTTTCCTTTATGCGTTTTTGTACGGCGCCTGAAAAGGGCCTCATAATTGAAGTATGTACTCTTTTTTACGAGAAGAGTATTGGTTTTCTTAAGGTTTCTTTTTACCCGAAGTACTATTCGTTCAGGCGCTGTTATGTACTAAAAGCAAAAATGAGTAAAACTGCCGTGTGAACTAGCTTTTTCTGAGCCAGAGAAGTTTTTTGATCATGCGCTGCATTTAGTGAATGACTTTTTGACTTTGAAAACTATTTTTTGACGGAATGGCACATATAAATAACCGTTTTTAACCGTTTTTTTGTCTAAGTGGCCAAGTTTTTTTTACTTGTATTTTTTTGTAGAAATAATTTTTATTCGATGCAATATTGACATGTAAACCTCCGAAATTGATACCACAGTGCTTTGCAGAGCCTGAAAATGCGTTTCAAGTTCAAAATTGGCATTTGTTTCCTGATTTTTTAGTTAATTTTTGGCTTTTTTTCTATTAATTCCATTTTGGGATCTTTCAGTCGCCATTTCTTAAAATCAGTTAATATAGCAACTTTACTTTGATAATTGATATCCTCAACGCCTCCTTCTACCTCTATATTTTTTTGTTTCGTAAAATTGTACATATGCTAATCCGATTTTGCTCGTTTTTTTCCAATTTTTCTCAGTTTTTTGTATTACGGTATTTAGGAAAACTTCTTCATAAATACAGTCGTAAAAAATTTTTGACCATTTTGCAAAATGTTTCAGTTTTCTTATGTTTGAATTCTTGAATTCTGTTTTTACTTTTTTTTGTTCTGCTGAAGAAGATGGCTTTTTGTGTCGGATGATTTTTTTTCTTTTCTAAGTCTCGATTCCTGAACAATGAAATGTTTTCGGTTTTTTTATTTAATTTGACTTTTTACTTTCAAAAATCAAGATTAGGTCTTTTTTGCAACGCTGTTTCTTTCATTGTGTCCACATTGTTCACATTTACGTTGTTAAAAATCTGAGTGATTTCAGCTTTTTAATTGCTCTCAAAAAGCACGAAGTTTGTAGCAATTATATTAGTCCTGTCGGTCTTTTTTTATGCGATTTTTCGCTTGACCGATTTTTCGTCTGACACTTTTGGCTTTTCGTCCTCAAAAACGGGACATTCAGGTAGCGCCCAGCGGCCATTAAATGCTCTTAGAGCCTTTCAGCTCTGTTTCAACTCAAACTGTTTTGGAGACTCATTTGTATACTTATGGTGTGAAGGGCGGTTCTTAGAGTTTGAAGACAACCCCACTGTTGACCACCCCCCCCCCCTATTGCCCCCCTATTGCCCCCATCCCCCCCACCGCGCTGTTGCCTCCCCACCCCAGTGTTGCCCCCTCAATCAGCCCCCTTTTTTTAGGTTTTTAAAAAGGTTACTGCGTAGTTTCTGGTGGTAATTTTAATGGTTTCAACATTTTACCATCACGAATTGCACATTTTTTTTTTTGACAAAAACGTTCATTTTTTTTCAAATTTTTTAACATTTTGTCCCTCTTTTAGGTTTTTCCAGACCCAATAGCCAAAAAACATCCTATGGGGTTTGATAATAAGTTACTGACAAGTTTTTAATGGTAAGGGAATAGTTTTCCAACTTTTTTATGTCACTAATTTTAGAAATCTTTTTTAAATTTTGTTTTTTTTTCAAGTTTTTTGAAACTTTTTGTCGTTTTTCAGATTCTTTCAGCCTTAAGAGCAAAGTAACCTCATCTAGGGTTTGCAAATAGGTTTCTGGATAATTTTTAGATTAAGTGGAACGTCTTGCAATATTTAAACATCACAAGTTTTATCAAATTTTTTAACATTTTTTGCCAGTTTTTTCCAATTTTTTTAAAATTTATACTTATTATTCCAATTTTTTGAGCCTCAAGAGTCAAAAAAGCCTCCGATAGTTTTTGATAATAAGTTATTGTAAAATTTATGTTAGTGTTGGATTAATTTTCAATTTTTTATTATCAAGTTTTAGCAATTTTTTTTAAAACTTGCAAGTTTTGTTGAAGTTTTTTGATTTTTTGTTATTTTTTGGGCTGCTCTAGCCTCAAGGGCCACTGAACTTCCTCTAGGGTTTGATAATATGTTACTGCATAGTTTATTGGTGAAATAGAATGTTCTTGGAGGTTGTAATATCACGAAATTAATCAATTTTGAAAATTATTTGCAATTTTTTCATGTTTTTGAGTTTTTTCCGGCAACAGAGGCCCTGGGACCTCCTCCAATTTTTGATAATAGGCTGCTGCATAGTTTCTAGAGCTAATGGGATTGTGATCAACAGTGATCAAGCGTATGGATCTTTATGAGCCAGTGAAACTATTTCAGGTTTTAAACAGGGATCATGGATAGTCTCATGAGACAATGTAATGGTTCTTAAGATGTCAAAGTCTTGAATTTTAGCGAGGTTTATATACAACAAGAAAACAATATGTGTTGTTTTCATCTCAATTGCAGTGATTATAAATCTAATTGAGAAATTCAACTCAGTTTCTAAGAATATTATCTGCTGTTTGCTTTCGCAATCTTTTAGAGACTAGAATGATGACTTTTTATGGAATTTGACAGCTTTTTCTGCTTTTTGAGCCTGTAAGTATTTTGACCATCCTAATTATTTCGGATTTTCCTAAAATTACCAACGGTTTTCAATAATATAGGTTTTGCTGCCTTTTGTTTCTCTGGATGACTATGGTTTAAATTTCGCCAATTTTTAGATCAGACAAATTAGATGGTTAAATACAAAAGAGAATGGCTTCCGCAGTTTTCACGGTTTTTTTGTGAAGTTTCAACGCTTCGCGTTGCATCCAGAATTCTTCTGGCTATGTTTTTAAGATCTGTTCAAATATTTTTATAACTTTGAAGTCATATTGGAGTAGTGATTTTGGTCACGCCGAAAAAGGAAATGGAGTGAAAAAGCGAGTGGTTTTGCGGTGTGAAATTTTTTCGCTCTAATTTTGAAGTAGAGTGATAAAACGGTGTTTGAACAAAAATACGTTTTCAGGGTAGGTCGAAGGGTAGGACGAAAATAAAATCTGTTCGACGAAATTGAAAAACATAAAAGGAAAAGTGGTTTTTTTGTTCACATTTCACTTTGACTTTTACTGTTTTTTCGATTTTCTGATCGGATTTTTTTTCTGAATGGTTTTTCCAATCCTTTCACTCATCATTCTGGTCCTTGTTTTTTTATTCGAACAAAATTTCTTTTTCTCGCTAGTGGTTTTTTTCACATTGACATTTTGACATTAACTTTGTTTTTTTTATTTTATCTGATTTTTTCAGAAACGGTTTTCGCAATTCACTCACAGTCGTTCTAGGTAAAGTTTTTTTTGTTTAGTCAACGAAAATTCTTTGAATTGTACGTCAGTACTTGTCCTGCTATGTTTTTTACTATTCAAAGAATTTAAATTGTTTTGTGGCGCTGTCTTTTTCTTTTTTTTAAGATCTGTTCACACATTTTCATGATTTTTGAAGTCAAATTGGAGTAGTGATTTTGGTCACGCCGAAACAGGAAATAGAGCAAAAAAATGAGTCGCTTTGCGGCGTAAATTTTTTTCGCTCTAAACTTAAAGTAGAGTGAGAAAACGGTGTTTGAACAAAAATTCGGTTTCTCGGTAGTGGTTTTTTGTTCACATGTGGCAATTTCACTCTAATTTTTACTGTTTTTTCGGATTTTTGGATCGAATTTTTTTCTAAATGGTTTTCATAATCCATTCACAGCTCATTCTATGCCTAGTGATTTTTTGTTTTTTTTTGTTATTTTTTGATCTGATTTTTTTTATATCACCCAGAGTCCATTCCAGGTCTAGTTTTTCTGTTTAGTCAATAAAAATTCTTTGAATTGTACGTCAAGACTTGTCCTGCTATGTTTTTTTTTTCGTCGAACAGAGTTTTGTTTCATCCTACCCTGACTTCTTCGAATTGACTTTTTCAATGACTTTAGTGAATTTTACTGCTTTGCAGTGAAAATTTGTGGTCGTGACATCATTTCTGCTTTTAGTTCAATTGCTTGACTTTCTTCACTCCAAAAAAGACTTCTGAACTCCTTTATGGAGTTTTAAATTTTATGAACATTTACTAGTTAAAGATCAATAGTGTGCATCTAAATAGTGCGAAAATTTTTTCAGTATTGTTCTTTTCGGAGTTTAACGACCATTACTATCCAACCAAACTTTTTAACTCTCGGAGACGGGTTACTTGACATAAATTTTGAGACAAAAAATGGTTTTGATTTCTTTATTGCCGAGTTCAAAACTTTTTAATTTTGACTTTTTCAGCTTTTTTTATGATTTATTTATTCACAGGTTAGAAAACGAGAAGTTGCAGTGTTAAATCAAACCAACGAAGATATTTCTCCTTCGGTTGTAGTTCCTTTCCTTCTCTTTCTCGTTCACGTTTTATCTCTCTCTCTCTCTCTCTCTCTCTCTCTCTGTTGATTCCGCACTTCAGCTGCTGTTATGTGGCGTATTGTCAGCATCTGTGATCCTCATTATCAATGAGCTATAGTTGAAATGTTTTTTATCATAAATGATCTAACAGGCACTTTTAAGAAGCCATTTTTAATTGTTCTCAGAAGCAATTTGTAGCAAATATAATAATTATGTTTGTCTTTTATGCAATTTTTCGCTCGTCCAATTTTTGTCCGACTCATTTGACTTTCGTATTCAGAAACGTGATAAACAGGTAGCGCCCTGACGACACTAAACCATGGATAACTGTTGACGAAATCAAACGCTCGCCAGTTGTTTGAGAGCAGTTCTCCCGACGTTAGTCGGTTATGTTTTTTAGATTATGGTCATTTCTTTGGTTTACAATTGATTTCATCCCTCATAAGGTAGCACTGAGAGTGTGCTAAAAAGCATTTTGCAACATTTCCACCTATTACTAATTGTTGCAATTTTTTGTGGCCCTGGTAAAGTTTTCAAACGTTTTTTTTTATTAGTTTTCTGTTGCTTATTTTTTTTCTATGGTTAATTTAATTTTTGAAAAAGTATGAAATCATTTTGTCTATAAGCATATATACAACAAGAAAGCAATATGTGTTGTTTTCGTCTCAATTGCAGTGATTATAAATCTAATTGAGAAATTTAACTCAGTTTCTAAGAATATTATCTGCTGTTTGCTTTCGCAATCTTTTAGAGACTGGAATCATGACTTTTTATGGAATTTGACAGCCTTTTCTGCTTTTTGAGCCTGTAAGTATTTTGACCATCCTATTTATTTTAGATTTTCCTAAAATTACCAAAGGTTTTCAATAACATAAGTTTTGCTGCTTTTTGTTTCTCTGGATGACTATGGTTTAAATTTCGGCAATATTTAGATCAGACAAATTAGATGGTTAAATACAAAAGGTAATGGCTTCCGCAGTTTTCACGGTTTTTTTGTGAAGTTTCAACGCTTCGAGTTGCATCCGGAATTCTTCTGGCTATGTTTGTAAGATCTGTTCACACATTTTTATAACTTTGAATTCAAATTGAAGTAGTGATTTTAGTCACGCCGAAACAGGAAATGGAGCAAAAAAGTGAGTGGCTTTGCGGTGTAAATTTATTTCGCTCTAAACTTAAAGTAGAGCGAGAAAATGGTTTTTGAACAAAAATCCGGTTTCTCGGTAGTGGTTTTTTGTTCACATGTGGCAATTTCACTCTGATTTTTACTGTTTTTTCGGATTTTTGGATCGAATTTTTTTCTAAATGGTTTTCATAATCCATTCACAGCTCATTCTAGGCCTAGTTTTTTGTTTGAATTAAATTTTCATTTCTCGCTAGTGTTTTTTTTTGTTCACATGCGGAATTTAGACATTGATTTTTTGTTTTTTTCTTATTTTTTGATCTGATTTTTTTAAATGATTTACTCAATTCACCCAGAGCCCATTCCAGGTCTAGTTTTTCTGTTTAGTCAATAAAAATTCTTTGAATTTTACGTCAGGACTTGTCCTGCTATGTTTTTTATTTCGTCGAACAGAGTTTTGTTTCGTCCTACCCTGACTTCTTCGAATTGACTTTTTCAATGACTTTAGTGACTTTTACTGCTTTGCAGTTAAAATTTGTGGTCTTGACATCATTTCTGCTTTTAGTTCAATTGCGTGACTTACCTCACTCCAAAAAAGACTTCTGAACTCCTTTATGGAGTTTTAAATTTTATGAACATTTACTAGTTAAAGATCAATAGTTTGCATCTAAATAGTGCCAAACTTATATGCCCTAATTCCTGAACAATAGAGTATTGAGTTTTAATATCGAATAATATATTTGAAAAAACTCCATTAGTATTTTTTTGTAGAAAAAATGTGTCTCATAAAAGTGACAGTCCGAATCTAACCCAAAAAGTCTAGTGGTCTATTTAAAAACTTGTGGTCGATCTGTCAAACTTATTTCTTTAGTTGTTTCAATTCATGGTAGGTCACAATAGTCTATCGCGCTATTTTCCGGCAATCTTCCGGATATGTTTATTTATAAAAATTGCGCTGAGACTCTAAACCTTAGCGTTCTGAAATAGCAAAAGGTGTTCAGTTTATTTAATTTTATTCTGTGCTTGTTTCAATTCCGGTAAAAGCCAAGTGGTCAAGTGGGTCAATCGAGACTATTTGCAGGCAACCTGCCGGCTTTTTGATTTTTGCTTAAATCTGAATTTTGCAAAGGAGTCGTGATACAGTGTTCAAAAACATTTTTTTCATTTTTCTCTAGTATTGGGAATCAACCAGTTGTTTTTTCTGATTTCCAAAGCCAATGGAATAGTTCCATGTCTTTTTATACAGCTAATATCAATTTTTTAATATTTCGTGGAGTTTTGTCAAACAAGAGCTATTCTGCTAAGTTTTATGTTTATTCGGTGATTCAAATTCTAGTTATACATCAAGTATAATTAGAATTTGATTTAGTTATACACGGTGTATTATTTTAATATTTGACCTTTTTATCTATTTCTTGGTTCCTTGAAGATTCACTTTTTCGCTTAAATTCAGAAATTTAAGTCACCTGACACTTCAGCCTTCTAAAAAAAATTGTGATAGGGAAAACAAAACACTTTAGGCAACAAGGACAAGCAAGCAGTTCTACAGTTGGGGCTACTGGTGGGAGTCAAAGTGGACTGGACTTGAGTAGTGGATACCAAACACAAGGAAAGCCTCCCCAAAGATCCTCTTCTATGGGTCCAACGACATCCGCGATGCAACAGGTTCCATTAGGAGCCCAATTATCTCAAAGAGAACCATCTCCTCAAAGGGTTCTGTCTCCCCAAAGGGTGGCTTCCCCGCAGAGACCTCAGCGACCCGCAAGATCAGTCAACTTCCAAATTCCGACTATACAAGTTACACCCCCAAGTCCAAGTCCAGGCACAGATGCTGGTCCAATGTCACCACCGCATCTGTTTGATAACTGGCCTCACCAACCCAAGTAAGCTAAAATGTAGATATATAAAGCTATAACTGATCATTGGTATTCAGTGTTTTGCTATCTCTATGGTATATAAATGTTATAGGTCGCAACATAATAATTATGTTTAAAAAACTATTATATGGCCTGCAGGGTTGCAAAAATCAAACAGTCGAGTGAATTGAGTTAATAGATATACAAACAAATAAAGTCAACTTCACTTGATTTTAAAACTTTAGTCAGAAATTTTTCCAATAATAGAAGGTTGATAGATAACTCCAAAAAAAACTACGGAAAAGATTCAAAGAAAAAGAAAAATTTCGCTGACAAACTTGACTAAAACTCCAGTTGGAAAACAATGATTCAAGATCAGGAACCCAAAGAGTTACTAGTTGAGAAGAGATTCAATTTTTGTATTCTATATATTTGTAATCTTTGAAGCTCGGTAAATGTGAAAAAAAGAGCAAAGCAAGAGCAACTTCTAGAGGAACTTCAATTTTAGATTATTTGCCCTCAAACTAACGTTAATTTTCTCCATTACAAGAGAAAAAATTCAGTAGTCTTTATGAGAATGCAATTAAAAGGATACAAAAAGTTCTTAGGATTCAAAAACGAAAAAAAAATATTGAAATATTCCCAAGTTGGTCAAACTTTGCATTATTGAAAATTAGGAACCTTTGCAAAATCAAACAAAATGTTAAGGAAAATACTTTTGTATTTTACTGAATACGTTTGATGTCTAAATGGATGAAAATAGTAAAATGATATAAAAAAAAAGCATTCAATTGACAAATTCTAATTCGTACAGGAAGCATAATAGTGGAAGAAAAACAAACTTCCATGACTAGTTAAATTTTCAACTGATTTTTAACAATGTTTCGTTTGGAAATTTTTGAACGTTTCTAATTTCAACATTTTGTATTAATTATTCTTTAAGAATATATAATTAAAGTTTTGTTTTCGCAATTATCAGAAACGATGTAAAATGATAGCGAGAGATGTAAAATGTTAAAGAGAAATGCCGAAATGATAATTGACCGACCAAATGGAGCATTATTTGAGGTTACGCGGTATTACCGCTTGAAAAAGCATGTAAAAAAACTCGAAAATTTTGGTGCTCAATTTCTCAAATAAAAAGTTTGATCAAAAGATTCTGAGACCTTAATCTAACTATCAGTATAACAAAGCAATAAAACTGCAACTACGCGTCCTTCATCTGTAATGCCTAAATAAGTTTCTAGAAAAGAAGAAGCTTTCAAATATGTTAGAGATATATACTTTTGTTAGCGGTCAATTTTTAATGTTTTATAGGATAATTTGTTTAGAAAACCGAATTTTTAACTTCGACTTCAATAGAAATATTGCTATTTTGAGCAACTGTAGTGTGCCTGGAAACAACTTAATTAAAATTACTTTTGCGGAAAAAAGTTTTTCAATTTTTGCTGAAAAACACTTCCTGTAAAATCAATATAAAATTTTTTTATTTATGTCAATATAAAATTTTTTTATTTATGTAAAAGGATAGTGATAAAGGATATTGATATCCGCTATTTCTAATTTTTTTCTCACTAACAGCCGCCGTAAGACTCTCAAAAACTATTATTTAGTTATTCTCTTTTATAGTTCTTTTGCCTTGTATTACATTCCGTCCGATTTTTGATTTACCTCACTCACTGTTTCAATAGATGTGAATATTGAATTCATTGAACACTTTCAACACGAGACGGTCAAGGTCAGAATGCAAGATCAAACGAAACGGGACGAACTAATAAAGCTTGTGCAAAAAGAAATAAAGTATTTTTATTGAAGCCTTCTTTGTTAAGCTATTAAAGTTCTATAGATTATACTTCGAATGACCAATAATATAAAGCTCATTGTCCTCCATTTTAGAGACTGAATTCAGCATATTTATCGAATCGAATGAAATTGCGAACCATATTAAAAGATTTCTGGACACATTAAAAATAACTCTTAATTTGTATCATTTTTTTCTCGATTTGCTTCAATTTCAAACTTCATTAGACGGGTCAACGGCGGCTATTTTTGAGCATTATGCTGGCGATGTTTAGTCTTAGTTATGTGGTCTTGTTTTATGTGGTCTTAGTTAATAGCCGCCCCCATCTTCTCAGCCGGCTATTATTGCGCTCGTTTTTTTTTTTTTTTACTTCGTCAAACTTTTTTTCGCTTTACCATTTTGCCGCTTTTTCGACATTTTGCGTGAAATCTTTTTGACATCTCTAGGCTATTTTCTCTCTTCTCTCATTCTGCTTAAAGTGAATTTGAACATCAGTTGCTAAGCAAAGCAATTCAAAATGAACAGAGTCGGTATAAAAAATTGAAGTCAGAAATAGAAACGGGATAAACCCATAAAGCCCAATTTTAGATGCCCGCTATTTGAACGTCGTTCCTATAAGTCTTAGTTACCACCTCTAATGCTTATTGGTGTTGATAGTAGCCCCTGTAGCCTCTCTCTAAGAAACAGAAGTATGTTCAACTACGAAATGCCATCAAAATAAATCGGACTTAATAATATTTTTGTACAAAAATCTTTTTTTTTTCAATATATTCTATTCGTTCAATCCCAATCATGCTTATTTGAATCAACGGCGGCTATTTTCCGGCAATCTGCCGGGTATGTTTTTTTTTGTATTAGTATTTGTTGTAGCTCAAGCTTCGATATTTCAATGATTCTTAATTTGACTTCTTTTGCATGATTTGATTTTTTTTAGCTCATATGTCTCCAGAACTTTAGCTCATATGTTTCCACGCTAATTTACTGCTGAAACCGAAGTGTGTGAATTCACTATTGTCAAATCAATCTTATAAGCAAGTTGGTCAACAGTATTGATACTATTTGAGAAACAATTGAGATAAAAGTTTCTCTAATTACAAAATCAATCCAAGAAACTCGCCCTTTGAAATTAATTGTTTCAAAGCAATCAAGTTTTTCTCAATTGTTTTGTGTTCGTTCAAACTCAATTGGAGTTATGACACTCATTGTCAAATTTTGGGCAATCTACTGGGTATGTTTTTTGAGCAATTATGAAACCATATGAGGAAGGGGGAAATTTTTGAACATTTCAAACTTGAGGAAGGTGAAAAAGCTTTGAAAAAGCCTATCTCCTTGAGAAATCAAAAATTTAAAATTCTATTTTCAACAATCCGTTTAATTTCTCAAGGGTTTTCCATTGATTCCACTTTTATATCTCTCCACAAAAGATATCGATCGGCCAAAAAAGTGGGGCTTTATAGAGTTCTTATCCTCCAAGTAAATTTGGAGTGTTGGAGCAATAACAAGATACAGATAGTGAAGGCCATTAAAAGTCTTAATGCCCGGTCGACTAACGTCATTTCCTAGCAAATGGCCTGATGTCCCCTTGCCCTTTCCCTCCTCGGTTTTTCAACCCTCAATTACCTCTTACATATCATTAAACTATACGAACAATGGTTTCAGTTGGTGAGCATTTTAAAATATTTAGTAAGCTATAATATGACACTTATCGGACAAATTTGTGGAATTTTCTAAGATCCACTTTGTTAACAATTGTTCACAAGCTAAATAAAGTTAAGCTTTCTTTACCTCAACAAAAAAGGCAAAATTAAGACAAGGTTAATGTAACGTATTAAGGTTACTTTCACTTTACCTCAAATTGAGAATAAGTTTTAAAAAATGCCTTAACTTTTCTGTAGCGCTTTTAGTTACAAAAAAGAGTAAATTTGCAACGTTTATTTTCCGCATCTCAATTGCATCAATTTTCTTGCAATAAAGGTTTTCATGAAAGCTACTTTTTTCAGTCAAAGCCTACAGCTGAGTGGCGAAGAATACTTTGGAACAGACAATAGTAACACAGGTTTTGAGGTTCATCTCCCTCTGCTGTACCCGCAATACAACCAACAAACAGGTGTGTCTGATGATGTCTTTCGCACCGCCTATGCAGAACATGGAAATTACAGAGGTCAACCCAATATTAGGTCCCAGTATGATGCAAGGAGTAACCCTGAACACGGTTACCCCGTTGGAATGCCGCCTACTCCGATTTACCCTGGCTCGAGTCTAGATCCTGATTTCTCCGGGGAAGTATTTAGTTTATCTCTCATCTGGTCAAACCGCTGATTTTGAAATTTTTTTCAATTCAACTAGGCGATGACAATACGCCCCACCACATCCCTTTCAGCGACTTTTGCTCAGATTTTTTGTAATGTTGCTAGTTTGTTTGTGCTAGACTAGCGTGCGCAGAAGCATGACAGTGCAATATATCTTACTTCCTGTGAGGTTCATTGTGGTGGAAGAGTGTTAGCATTGGTTAAACAAAAAGGAATCTTTAGTTGGTATAAAAATTTAAATGTCGACCAAACATTATTTTGAAATCGTGAATCTTGAAAGCATCAAAGCTGTATTTCCAATTAGTGAACAGATCTCTAGGGATATTTTTGATTCGACAAAGTCCTTAGCTTAATTTTTTAAAAGAGGGGCTTAACAATTACCATTACCAGACTATCAAAAATAGTGAACAAAAAAATTCCAATATTTTTGTAAGTTTCTGTTACTTTTCTCTAATTTGGGTCTCAGCTTGATATCAATACTAGCCATTATAGCATTAACTGCGACCAGAAAAGAGGGATGCAATGATTTCCGTAGAAGCTAAAATAGCAAAAAGAGCATACATTTATTGAAACAAAAATTGACAGCCATATGATTAACCTTAATTTTTTAAGCATACAGTTTAAAAACCTATTAATTGAAATACAGTTTCTCTGATTTTTGCATGTGAAAGTTTAGTATAATTGAACCAACATCTATAAACGGAGGACGCCATTTAAGCAACAAGTGCGTCCACCTAAATGAGGAAAAAACAAGGAACAATTAGTAAAGCTTAACAACTGAATATTTTAAGTTGATAACTTAAAGAACAAACAACGTTTCATAAGTTTCCATTTTCAAATGCATTGTAAAAAACCATTTCTCAGAAATTCTGCAAAATAACGTAGGAAAGATCTATCCGTGCTCGCAACCTACCCCTCTCACCCTAAGAGGGTTTTATTCGCGGCAGTCTGAGTGGAGCGCAAGCAGACTGCACGCCCTAGATAATCAACGGACGACAACTGATTAGTCGGATTTTTTTATTTGTCCATTAATTCAAGTTAATTAGATTGTTAGACAAAAGATTTCAAACAATGCCACTAAAATTCTCATTTTTTGCACTGCTGTACGCTAAACGCTCATTAGGCTAAAAAAAATCTAGCTTTTCTGTAAACACTGGTTTAACGAAGAAATAAGAATCAACGATTTAAAAAAAAACTCGCAGGCAGATTTTTTAAAATCTGAAAGCAGCACCAAGCATCAACTATCTTATTTAAAAGTTTAATTTACTAGAGGCAAAGGTAAGCCTATTCTAATTTTGCCACTTTATGATATTTCATTTCCTGATATCGTGATTTTTCAGGTGCTTATTTTCAAGTTATCAAAATTGACCGGTCTGTAACAGATGACACAATGCGAGATCTCTTTATGTTGGCCAGTCAAACTTGACAAAAAATATAACAAATCGAAGACAAAGATATAAGCCGAAGACCTGCCTGTGCGATAAGACTCAATTTAAAATTTTTGGGGGGCTGAATAGTTAAATTAGTTAAACAGATTGTATAAGTGAACAAGCTTACACTGAGAAGTAATTAGTCGGGTTGAGCTGATAGTTGATGAAGTTGTTCTTGTCCAGGCACGTCTTTTAACTGTAGTTAACTTCCTCGTAGTTAAGTTAATTCTTCTTTTTGAAATGTTGATAAGTTTTAAAATTTCTTTTTTAAATTTAGAAGTTTGTTTATGCAAAAAAGGAAGCAGTTGCTTGCTGCTGATTTCTGGCTCTCTTGTGTCTCTCTAATTTTATTCCGTCCCACTTCGCTGAGAGAAACACTAAATTCTTCTCAACTCAGTTTGGGCCGATAGGGAGCAAATCACACACTCACGCTCATAGTGAGGTGCTGCTTAATTTTCCTATTGGCCGAGAAGGCAAGAGAATTAACTCTTTTTATCTCACGGAACAATTATTGAAATTCCAAAAAATATTAAAAGTCTAAAAAACAGCATCAATTATTGATCACGTAGGCGCCTGCTTTCTGCTTTTCCCCTCTTGTAAAACCACAGCAATTATGAATTTCTTGGGGGCCTTTTTTGGGGATCTATTGTCTCTTCCCCTGAAGCAATCCGCTTCATCCTTATTGAACTTAGGGGAAGAGATCTGCATTGCAACTGTCAAAAGCAGAAGCAAATTAAATCAAAAGTAAGTGCGGTTATACAGGCCGCCTACGCTGAACAACGTACATTTTCTATCCTGGATATAAGCGAGGAGATCTAGATTTAAAGTTGTGTTAATATAAATAAGTCGAACTAAGTTGTTTAGATACTTCTGTACTGGTAGTCTTAACGAGCGTTAATTTGTTTAGCGCGCAGTGAAAGAATGGTTAATTAACGCCTAAATACGTTCGCCCTAATGCGTGATTAATTATTCGTTCATTTGTAACGGTTTTCGTAATACTACAGCTCACCCCGATTTTAAGATAGAAATATTATGATTAAAAGAAAAGAAATATACTGCATCATAAATAATTTTATTGCGCTTGGGACATATGAATGAGTTACTACAATGTCAGTAAACCTTTTGTCAACACAAGTTCAGACGGCTGTGAAGAAATAAGATCGCAAAAGGTGAAAATGTCGTCTGTGTATAATGTTGATCACAAATGGCGACTGGTGCAAAAAGTTTCGCAAAGGGCGGTGGCCATGTTAGACAAAAAAATCTGGTGGTAAGATGACCGGGCTTGTTACAGGACTGGCACCGTCGTCCAATATATCGAACACTTCCACAACTTTTTCTTCATTTTGTGTATTTAGTTACTGAGATGATGATGCTATTACCACAGTTTTTCTGTCTATTTTTTTGTGGCTTCCGATTGACTTGTTTCTTCGCGTTTAATTTTTCGACTTTTCTTGGTCTTCATTTTTCTTACTTCGCAATTGAGCTCTTTAATATTTTGCAGAAGCATTTTATTTTCAATGCCTAGCTTTTGATTCGCTGATGTGATTTCTGAGATGTTTCTGGGCATACACCTTTTTCATTCGTTTTAGATTACTGTCTTCAGTTTTCTGGAGTTGTTTTGTTATCACATACTGACGTCTCCATTAGTCATCGCTGGTGCTTTTTTCTTCTCATCACTTTCCATGTTAAGATTCTCAAATTTTATTTGCAATTCCGTATCTTTTTTGAAGAGCTCTTGCCTGAAGCGGTTGTTTTCTGTGATTTCCTGGACTTTCCTTGGACCTTTCCCTACAATGAAAGGATTGCGTTTATAGCATCGTAAGGGATGTTAATGTAGACATCCAGCTGGTGATTTCTGTTGCTATATGTTTTCGTTTCTGGATCCCCGTTTTTATCCTCCACGTGTTAGATTCTCTGCTTAGGTTGAAACATTTTACGAGAGGCAATTTTGAGAGGCCTCGATTTCAAGAAGCGGTCCTAATTCGTAGCATCGTTCCAAACTTTTACACATTCTAAAGTTGTGAATTATTTGTATCTTGTTTTGAGTGCGTATTTTAGGTGGTTGACAAATGTCGGGTTCTCAGGATTCAGGTCTGATTCTCTGCTTCGTTGTACACGCAAGAAGTAGTATTTGTTCATCCTATCTTCCTCGGATAAGAGGCCATCAATATTGGCTAAATTTCGCATGGACTTTTTCCGCATGGTCGTTTATCAGAGTTTGTGAGAGGCATCCTTTGCGGTTTACTTTCCAGTTAACTTTAGGGTCGTATTGGTTGGAAGTTAATGGAGTGGGCAGTTGTGGTTTGATGGGTTCAAACGGAGGAATTGATGTTTTGATTAGCTGGTCAGTTTTCCTAATTTGATTTGGGTATGTTGAAGGTTGTTCATGAGGAGTGTAAATTTTTCGTGTAGAGGAATGATTCATGTTGATGGTCTGATTTTGATCGGTTGTGATGATCACACTCTTAAGTGTTGCTTGGCTGGTCATTGTGATGTATGGGATCTAAAATTTTTTGTGATTATGTTGCCTGTGTTACAAGTATCACACATTATGGCTTCTGTTTCTTTCTGGAAATTTGTTACTATAAAAAAAAATAAAAATGTTTTTCTGCTAAGTGCAGTTTTGATTTTTTAGGTAACAAAAAAAGTTTTTGAAGTGTTTTTGTTTTGCTAAATTCAAAGTTTATTTATTTTTTAAGGAGAGGGGGTAATAATTAAAAAAATTCATACTTATGCCAGGCGGGCAGCTCTGACACAAGTACGTCTTTCTCCGCTGCCCGGAGGTGTGAGTCTTGGGGGTGTGTGTCACACTAACACGGCTGCAACTGCCCGTGCAGCTGGGGAGACACCCTGGCTGAGCTGAAAAAAGGAATTGTTTGGGAATTTTTGTCGGAAGTTTGGATTATCGATCAGAGGCCAGGGGGGACAGGCTGGAGAAAGTTGAGGTAATCACTTCCCGAGGAAAAGGTGAAAAAAATATCGTTGTGTTTCAAGTTGTTTTGATCTATTGAACAACGTCATCTGAAAAATTTTTCCAAATGGGATATTTTGTGTGCTCATTTGTACATAATCGACAGAATCGATTATCCTCATGTTGGGATAAATGTGGATGTTTTGTCACTTCTAATTTTGTTTTCATTTTGTTGCATAAATTAGTAGGATGTGATCAGGACGGGGAGACAAGATCGCAGACAGATGGGGCTTTCAGGGTTAGGGTATCTTTTAAAAAGTGCTTTTCTGCAAGGAACATATACATATTGAGTATTTTCCTTGGGGAATTGTTTATGTAGTTTTTTTTACGACCACGGTTTTGCGGGAATTTATTGGGCAAATAATGTCCTTAATGGGATAGAGCCAACAAAAACGGTACAATAAGGATTGTGAGAGACCAATCGAGTGACTGTTTTTTATTTTACTTAGACAAAAACAGGAAAAAATTTGAGAAACTGGAGAATGATGATGTTAATGAGGAACGATATGGCAAGCAAATTAATTAGGATTAGGATAAATATTGTTGTTGGTAGGTCTAGATTGGTCATTTTCGGTATCTGGAAAGAATTTGGCCAGTTGCAGAAAGGAGATAATGATTGATAAAAAGTGATATTGTCAAAGCGCATAGCAAAACAAATAAAAGAATAAACAATATTATTGGGTGCATTTTATCAGACCAATGAATAGTGTAGATTTATAGTGAAGAAAGTGGCTTGTTCTTGGTAAAAACTCAGGTGAGTCAGGGAGATCGAGTGGATTAGCAGTAAAACAAACAGAAAGGGAATTAAAATTTGTTAAGTTTTCGGATGCATTTTAGCTTATACGAATGTTTTTTCGCAAAGGGGGCGCAATATGTAATCTTTTCGGCAAACTTTACAGAAGTTGAGGGGTTTCTGATCATTGTGATGAAACGTTTTTGCAACAGAATGTTGAAGCCTTGTTTGTTTGCAAACATCACATTGGAACCAGTTAAAGATTGAAAAGATAACATTAAGTTTAGAGCGTTTAGGGCAGAAGTCAAAACCCATATCTCTTATAACATTTTGATAACAGAGCAGACACATTACGTGGGGTATTTTGTTAGGGAGGTTCTCGTGTAGTTTCTTGGAGACAATTGTGTCGCGTCTGCAGCATAGACAAATTAATGGGACCGGTTTGGATTCTTCAGTTTTGATTCCTTTGTCAACTTTATTCGTATTTGGGAGGGGATTTCGTTTAAACTATTTGAGGTATTGGTTGTTGAATATGTTGGGATTTGATTGTTTGATTTATTACCAATGTACTTATTAACATCAAAAAGTTGAGAGGCATACTTATAACCACGACGAAAGCAGTTAAAAACAAAAATCAAGTATTGTTGCTGTAAATAATGTGAAGGGTTTGTGAACTCAGTTTCGAATCGGAGGTTTTACCAAGGATGTTTTTGATCAATGGTTTGTTTAATTAAAGGTCATTTTGGGTTGGTAAAGGTCATACATTAACAACAATTTTATTTTCCAGGGGTGTAAATATATGAGATATCTGTGGCAAGTGAATAACTTTTTGATTTCTTGTTAGGAGTCACACTGGAAATAATAGCAATTACTAATAGTATAAATGGAAGTTACACAAATGGGACAGTTAGGTTTGCTCCAATAATTAAATAACTCATTTCTACAGGGAATACACGCGAAATGGGGATTTTTTAAATTGACGGAAAAAGCGATAACAAATAGGGCATTCGATTTTAGGAGTTGAGTCAGTTTGTAGTTGCTGAGAAAAAAATTTTCAAAATGTATCCCATTATACTGACAAATCAGAGATATTTGGGTATGAGACTTCTAGTCCATGGTGTTCAAGTTCATTGGGGATAGTTACATTTAAATCTGCAATAGCAAAAAAAAATTCCAGTGTCGATCGTCTGGATAAATGTAATAATGATTTATGGTACCTGTGCTTAAGAACATATAAGTTATTTTTATACATGCTTTATAGTGTTTGTAACAAAAGGTAAACCATCTTTCTACTTTAAAAATTTTTAATTTTTCCTTACGAACGAACAAAATCATTTTGTTTTTGACAATTTGGTAGAAAACGAGGGAACAAGAACAAACTGATCGGGATACAAATGAATTAACAGGAAAGGAAAAAAAGAAGGGATAAAAAATGAGCAGGGAGAAAACTGTTTAATGAAGAGCGCCCAAGTGGGCAGTGCTCTTCGATATCAATGAGGGCTAGGAAGAATTCCCAGTGCGTCATTCCAATGGTGATTCGTGTAGTACCCTTGCATTCACGTTTGTAGTCTGTATAATGGATAATGATACAGGCTTCAATCTCTCCGGTGGGAGTTTCAGTGAACGACCTCCCGAGGGACTCTACTTTAACTAGGCGGTTACCAAAATTGAACAGCATTATAGAAGATCTAAATTAAAAGGGATTTTGGTGCCATTTAACGCTTGGGATATTTTTATAAAAAAATGTCCAATATGGGGAAGATGGTGTTAAAGTAATAGTGCCATCAGTCCAAGTATTTAAATATTCAAAATGTATTATTAGTTGTGGGATTACTCTGTTACTTTTTGTCGTGACAAATGGTTTTTCAAAAATTGAAATTGTACAAGGCAGTTTTGGTATGAGAATATCTTTGCTGTTTTTAATTATTAATTGTGTCCAACTCGTTTTGACAAGAATCAGTTTTTGGCAGATCAAAAGAAATATTGTGAGGAACACAGTTTGGATTTTCTAGAATAAAGATGAAGAATTTCGCAATGGATTGAGAGAGGGTTACTACTGTTTAAACCAAAGGTTTCACTTTGTATCTCTTTGAGTGTTACTAGCATGGTGGGAACAAGAGTTGGGTACGCATCAAAAGATCGTTGAATTTCGTGCAATTCTACAAATTTATTGTCAACTGCAAATATAACAGTTTGGAATGCTGGTAATTGAGCAATGTAGATTGGATGTCGAACTTCAAATATCGAGTTCTTTTTGTTAGCTAGAAAAATGGTTAATTCGGCGAATTGAGGATGGATTATGAAGATAGTTTACAGTCTATAAATATTGTCATAGGTTTTTTCACGAAAGTCATTTTATTTATAGCAGAGACATTGTAGTTGTTTGTTAGTTCATTGTTTTTCCTTTCAAAGCTATGTATTGACGTAAGCTTATTTGAAAAAAATTAATGATATAAAATTGTCAATTTTGGCTAAAAGCAGGATTATTGACAACGATTGCTATTAATAGATAATCCATCAATCGAATTCGCTTTAGCAAGATTGGAGTAGGTGAAAATTCGGGTAATAAATAGATGGACACAATTAGGATTAAAAAGTTGAAACTGGATTATAAGAAATAAAAAAAAACCAAAAGATTCCGCAAATTTCCCTCAAGGTTGAACTTATAACAGAATTCAAAATCTAGTAAGATTTTTCGTCAGGTACTTGAAACAATTTTCTATCCGATTCCAATGTTTACAAATTAATTATGTCATCAACCAGGTCCCTTAACAATAAGAAATAATAAAAATTTGAATGCGGTACGTCCAGATCAGTAATGTCACTAAAATAGAACGATGCAACTCTAAGAGTTACATTACTTCCTAAGGTAGAAATACTTGATGATACCATTTGTCCGGTGTATTGTCCCAATCTAACGAATAAAGCGTTAGGCTGTTCAATGAATTTGGGCTGCCTAACATATCGTCCTTGAGGTGTATCTGAAAAAGATGTTAATTAATTGGTAGAGTCTAACACATATAACTTTCATCAATTTTTGGGACAAACCTCCCGAGGGACTCTACTTTAACTAGGCGGTTACCAAAATTGAACAGCATTATAGAAGATCTAAATTAAAAGGGATTTTGGTGCCATTTAACGCTTGGGATATATTTATAAAAAATGTCCAATATGGGGAAGATGGTGTTAAAGTAATAGTGCCATCAGTCCAATTATTTAAATATTCAAAATGTATTATTAGTTGTGGGATTACTCTGTTACTTTTTGTCGTGACAAATGGTTTTTCAAAAATTGAAATTGTACAAGGCAGTTTTGGTATGAGAATATCATTGCTGTTTTTAATTATTAATTGTGTCCAACTCGTTTTGACAAGAATCAGTTTTTGGCAGATCAAAAGAAATATTGTGAGGAACACAGTTTGGATTTTCTAGAATAAAGATGAAGAATTTCGCAATGGATTGAGAGAGGGTTACTACTGTTTAAACCAAAGGTTTCACTTTGTATCTCTTTGAGTGTTACTAGCATGGTGGGAACAAGAGTTGGGTACGCATCAAAAGATCGTTGAATTTCGTGCAATTCTACAAATTTATTGTCAACTGCAAATATAACAGTTTGGAATGCTGGTAATTGAGCAATGTAGATTGGATGTCGAACTTCAAATATCGAGTTCTTTTTGTTAGCTAGAAAAATGGTTAATTCGGCGAATTGAGGATGGATTATGAAGATAGTTTACAGTCTATAAATATTGTCATAGGTTTTTTTCACGAAAGTCATTTTATTTATAGCAGAGACATTGTATACTGCTAAAAGCTCAAAACTTTGATTTTCGATTCTGACCTGTAAGTTTCTATTAGTTAAGTGGATCACAATTGCTGGTCTAGTTCTTTAAGCAAACTAATAGGATCAAATTGTGCTAAATAAACAAAATAGTTCCAATACAACAATTGAGGGGTTTAAATGACACTATCGTTTTCCTGCGTGTCCCAAAGTTCGAACTTTATAACCATTTGAGGGAAAATGTCTCCGTGATTTTCTTCAAATGTTTTCTTTATTTGATAGATTGATCAAGTGGATCTTGAAACAAAAAGTACATTAATTGAGGCGTATTAGTTGTTTGTTAGTTCATTGTTTTTCCTTTCAAAGCTATGTATTGACGTAAGCTTATTTGAAAAAAATTAATGATATAAAATTGTCAATTTTGGCTAAAAGCAGGATTATTGACAACGATTGCTATTAATAGATAATCCATCAATCGAATTCGCTTTAGCAAGATTGGAGTAGGTGAAAATTCAGGTAATAAATAGATGGACACAATTAGGATTAAAAAGTTGAAACTGGATTATAAGAAATAAAAAAAACCAAAAGATTCCGCAAATTTCCCTCAAGGTTGAACTTATAACAGAATTCAAAATCTAGTAAGATTTTTCGTCAGGTACTTGAAACAATTTTCTATCCGATTCCAATGTTTACAAATTAATTATGTCATCAACCAGGGCTTTAACAATAAGAAGTAATAAAAATTTGAATGCGGTACGTCCAGATCAGTAATGTCACTAAAATAGAACGATGCAACTCTAAGAGTTACATTACTTCCTAAGGTAGAAATACTTGATGATACCATTTGTCCGGTGTATTGTCCCAATCTAACGAATAAAGCGTTAGGCTGTTCAATGAATTTGGGCTGCATAACATATCGTCCTTGAGGTGTATCTGAAAAAGATGTTAATTAATTGGTAGAGTCTAACACATATAACTTTCATCAATTTTTGGGACAAATTTTTTTAAATATAAAAAGACTACTTTCACGACTTTGATCACAGCTTTAGGGAGGTGGAACACACTTCGAATGTTAGCATCATTTTATTGTTGTGGTTGATGCGACTCGAGACTTGGGTATGCTGGTTTATTATTTTCAGTATTTCAATGCTGATCAATTTTAGTTTCTCTTTGTTGGTCCTTAACACACTTTTAACTTTGTTCTATTGTGCTGTAAGGATGATAATTACTACGTGGTAAAATTGATTGGTGCTCTGTGGAGCCGATGGTCTCGTTTCGCTGGAAAATACCGATGTAAACAAGGATAAGATACAAAGATTTTAAGTTGCTCCTTATTAAATTTTCGAAAAACCCATTGTTTCGTTGGATATTCTGTGGATTTCGAATGCTCTAATGATAATTACAATTACATCAGTTAAGAAATTTATTCACAAGAAACGAGCAAAATAAACTCCAATTTTTTCCAGATAAAAAGTGATGATTCCAAAAGTGTATGTGAAACCAGAGAGTCTAGATAAATTTGTCTATTAATGCCCATTGCTGACGCATAGATATCTTTTTGTGAATAGTCTATGCTTCATCCTTCTAAAAATTCTCTGAAAATTTTTATCAAAACAGATTTTGATGCTTCCGAGTGCAAGATATTGTCCCAAAAAGATTTAAGTTGATTTGGTGTGTAACTTACGTCGTAATTCGTAACCGGTAAATTTTGAAACAGAACTAACAACTCTTGAATAGAATACTTTTGGCGGTTGTAAAGGAACAAGTGCTGGCATCAAATGGTACCATGAATTTTCATTATCAATATCTAACTGGTAGGCATTTTTGTAGCCTCCAACACAATCTACTTCGATTGCAAATGGATAGCTTTTTCGAGTAATTGGGTCGACGAATATTGTCCAGTCACCATAGTGAATAGGAATCCTATCATAACACTGGTCAAGAAGCCCAAGTGGTGATTTTTGTTCTGGACAGTTGTACAGCCGACCTATGCTACCATCTGTGTCTAAAAACATCGAGCGGTTGCCGGTTAACATGTTTCGAGCTAAACGATTAATTTGGATAGCCAGCATGAGTATCATTTGTTTTTGAGTTCGATCAAGTTCGCATTGCTCTATAACCAAACTTTTCCATGCTTGTTTTAATGGTTTGTAATTATGGTATATGACAAAATCCATTTTTACCGCAAGGTTAAGATCATAGTCCAACTTGTCTTGTCGGATAATCGGATCTGGTCATCTGAAGGCTTCCTATTAAATCCATTTACACTTAGGCTGTTGTCAGGATCAATAAAAAGTTTAAAGAAAAAAACGTTTAATTTTTGACTTATAAGTTTTGACAGTCTTCATATTAAATCCGCCTTTATAAGAAACATAAAAAGAATCTGAATTTGTTCTGTAAGTAAACGCTGGTTTTCCACACACCCTTTCCTTTTGATCAACTACTCTAATCTTTATGTCCATTTCAGCAGGAGAATACGTTCCTAGTCCATCATATGGCGTCTCCGGTTTTTCATCACTCAATATGAAATATTGTACGTTACCAAGTTCGTTTTCATGTTTTAGCATTTTTGCATTTTGTGAAAGCCTTTAGTAACTATACAATTTTCCGGTTCCTACCAATTGCATGCAAAAGGGTCGAGTGATGTCAAATGACAACCTCCTTCTGAGAGGGCACAAGGAAGTTTTAACCCTTGACTGTAATAGACAGATCTGTCATTAAGATCAAAATCGAGTAGAAAAAAGTTTAATTTTATTACGGTTAACAAAAGATGTTGATGAGTCACCTTCAAGATCAACTCCCTGGTTTTTATAGGAGACCGTTTTCATTGTATGTTTTATGTCTACTTCCATATCATTATCATCAAATTCGGTAACAGTAATTTTACAGTTTTATTGGCAATTAGACATCGTTCTGGTGAAACAATAATGTCGTATGTTATTATTGGGGCGTTGTGTACAATTGATGAATGGCAAAACATACCACAATTATAATGAATGAGCACCGCAGTGACTTTGCACATAAGAGCTTTAACAAAGGCATGATAAGAACGCTGATAATGAGTTACATGTGTATCAACCATCTGAATAATTTCGGGTGTGATTTTGCCAGGAGAAACTTGTGTTAGAGCATACATTTTATTTTCTTTCATTTTAGAACAGTCATAGTGAATGACCCTAAGTTTCCTAAACACATCATTATTATCCTCAAATGGACGTTCAGTAGCGTTAATAACAATAAAAAGAGTACAACAGTAGAAAAGACTTACAACTAAATAAGGAAAATAGAGTTTATCGAAATAAAGAAATCTTTTCATCCTGGTATTTTTAGCTCCTCAAGTCGAGAGTTAAGGCCATGAGTTGTAGTTAAAGGCACGTCCAGTAATAGTTGACTGATTTTATTGTTACCTAAAACAAAATCAAGTTAATCCGGCTTGATAGCGTGATGGCGGCTTGGCCACGCGACTAGAAGTTCGCCTATTGTTGTTATTTTCTAAAGTTTGCAAACTAGGTCCTTATTCCGATCTATTAGGGCGGGGAGGACTTAAAATTTGGTCTAATGGTAATCTGGAATTGTTCTGTGGGCAAGGAGTTGAGTAATTATGATATATGACAAAATCGATTTTTACCGCAAGGTTAAGATCATAGTCTAACTCGTCTTTGTCTAAGTGTTCCCATGCAACAAAACCATTGTCGGATGTTCGGATCTGGTCACTTGAAGGCTTCCTATTAAACCTTTTTACAATAAGGCTGTTGTAAGGATCAATAAGAAGTTTATGAAAGAAAAGTTTAATTTTTGACTGATAAGGTTTGCCAGTCTTCATATTAAATCCGCCTTTATAAGAACCATAAAAAGAATTTGTTCTGCAAAAAAAATTCTGGTTTTCCACACACCTTTTCCTTTTCAACAACTACTCTAATTTTTATGTCCATTTCAGCGGGAGAATAAGTTTCTGGTCCTCCTTAGGGCGTCTCCCGTTTTTCATCACTCACTGTGAAATATTTTACGTTACCAAGTTAGTTTTCATTTTTTTAGCATATTTGCATTTTGTGAAAATCTTTTAATAACTTTACAACTCTCCGGTTCCTCCCAATTGTATGCAAAAGGGTCGAGTTATGTCGAATGACAACAGCCTCCTTCTGAGAGGGCACACGGAAGTTTTAATCCTTGACTGTTATAGACGGATCTGTCATTAAGATCAATAGCGAGTAGAAGAAAACTTAATTTTACCACGGTTATCAAAAGATGTTGATGAATCAATTTCAAGATCAACTCCCTAGTTTTTATAGGAGACTGTTTTTATTCCATGTTTTATGTCTACTTCCATGTCATCATCATCAAATTCGGTAACAGTAATTTTCCAGTTTTATTGTCAATTAGACATTGTTCGGGTAAAACAATAATGTTATGTTATTATTGGAACGTTGTGTACAATTGATGAATGGCAAAACATACTACAATTATAATGAATGAGCACCGCAGTGACTTTGCACAAAAGAGCTTTAACAAAAGCATGATATGAACGCTGATAAAGTTTTACATGAGTATCACCATCTGAATATTTTAGGGTGTGATTTTGCCAGGAGAAACTTGTTTTAGAGCATACATTTTATTTTCTTTCATTTAAGAACAGTCATAGTGAATGACCCTTAAATTGCTAAATACATCATTATTATCCTCAAAAGGAGGTTCAGTAGAGTTAAAAACTATAAAAAGAGTACAAAAGTAGAAAATACTCACAACTAAATAAGGAAAAGACTCACAACTAAATAGTCCTTATTTAGTTGTAGAAAAGACTCATAACTAAATAAGGACTAAATAAGGAAGAGAGTTAAGGCTATGAGTTGTAGTTAAAGGCACGTCCAGTAACGCC
This sequence comes from Convolutriloba macropyga, assembly GCF_964194025.1. Taxonomy (NCBI): domain Eukaryota; kingdom Metazoa; phylum Xenacoelomorpha; order Acoela; family Convolutidae; genus Convolutriloba; species Convolutriloba macropyga. The sequence continues at coordinate 31,526,197 of NC_134471.1, forward strand.
TATTGTTGTTATTTTCTAAAGTTTGCAAACTAGGTCCTTGTTCCGATCTATTAGGTCGGGGAGGACTTAAATTTAGGTCTAATGCTATTCTGGAATTGTTCTTTGTGCAAGGAGTTGAGCTTCTTGTTCGACTACCAATGGGCAGGTTTGTCTGGACTAAAGGGTGGCTGTCACGACCACCTGATTTTGCTTCATTAAACCCAAAATCAAAATTGGTAGGAGTTCGGTCAGCGTCTAAGTTCTGCACGGCTGAATCTCTTCGTATGAAATTCTCCACGAGGAAATGTTCGGTGTTAGTTGGGCTTTGGAAGGAGAACTTAGTCAAAGGACTGTTGAGTTTATTCAATTGAGTTGTCATTAAGTTATTATAAAATGTATCACAATTATTTTTATCTATACCATATTCTAGGGTTAACTCTGGTATGTTTTCAGTAGCTGTGTAATACTCAACTAGGTGATTTCTATGAGCAACCTATCCTGGTAGCTATCCGGGCAACTTTCCGGGCAACTTTCCGGGTTGTTATCTAAAGTTATTTCTTAGTTGATTTTGGTTAATTTTTTAGCTACAGTATGAGGACCTGATCTCAGCTCGTGTAGTTTTTGTGACGTTCCTAGCTCAATTTGATGGTTTTCCTTTCAAAATTGTCCAATCTCCAGTGGCTTACCTTACTTGTGTTTATTTCTGTGTTTATGTCTGCGGTTATTATTTTCTAGGCTCTTTTCATAAGCGTTGTTATATATTTGTTTAAATTCATTTTCTCGCATGAGCAATGAATTGCTGACAGTTGGTTTTAGGAGTTTGTCAATTTCTGTGTTTTTGGAAGTTTGCAGGGCATGCCTGTGAAGAGGCAGGTCTTTGCAAAACTCGGAGGAGCATGTTAGTTGTGAATTTCGTAGAAGTCCTAACTTAAGTGACAGAGGTATCTGTGGTTTTTTATCCGAACACAATTTCATAAGGTGAGATTCCAGTACTAGCATTTAGAACCGCGTTACGAGAAAAAGCAAATTTTGGTGCCAGTTCATCCCATTGACCTTGAGCATGTTCTTGAAAAATTCGGAAATGTGCTCCTAAATGTTTGTTTTGGATCTCGACTTTACCATTAGTCCAAGGCTCATAAGCAGTTCGAGGTGCGTGTGTTATACCTAAGTCATGAATATAACTCGCAAAATCTTGGTTCATGAATGCCGAACCCTTATCATACACAAGTTTTTGCGGTATTCCAAAAGACAAGATTAACCTTTCTAAAGCTTCTAAATCTTTCTTCAGGTTTTCAATACATTTATACATTCCGGGCCATTAAAAAAATCACTTTACTTTAGCAAGTGTTTTATCTAAATCTGAAATACCTGACAGTTTGCAATGAGCTAACTGAGAAGCTTCAAAAAACAATGAAAGCGGTACACATATTTTCAAAAACTCAATATCCGGTTCGTCTGTTTGTTATTGAATACATAATATGTTATCTACAAAACTCAATTTTTCAAAGTTATTATTATACGACATTATGGCTTTAAATTGTCGAAATTCAATTTTCTTTTCATCTTTGTTATTGATCGTCCTTAATTGACGAATTTGTTGTAGCACTGGGTCTTATAATTGTTCTTGACAAATAACCGATGTATTTCAATCAACTTCCTTAGAGAAGGATGTCAGTTTATCGATGAGTTCTCATCATTCTTTTATTTTTGGATTTCGGGGATTTTTTTGCTAATTCGATTTTATCTATACAAGTACTATTCTTCACGAGAAAATTTTTATTGTATTCTATAGGGAACCTATACTCCAAGTCTGTTTTATTAGTTTGACCAATTTAGAATTTGTCAAAATTTAATTCCGTCGACTGGTTCTCACTGAACAACTCAAACTCCAAAATTGGGTAAAATTTTTGTTCGGTTATCTGTTTCTCGAGATAGGAATGAGTTTTTGTATAGTAATCAGACATTTCATCCTCCTCCTGTTCAAATACAGGGGTTGTTTCATGTTCGCCGTGACGCCTGTAGGGGTTAATTGATGAACCATACGATAAATCTTCCAAAAAATTGTTTTTTGAGCAAATTCTGTTTTGGTGGTTGTCGTGTTTTTGCATTACCATTTTGTCGTTTTCGAAATTGAATTTGTCGATACCCCTTATGCTTGGTTTTAGGATTGGAAAAAAATCATCTGCTGGTTCCTTTTCATTATCACGCAAAATGAAACTTTTTTCCTCATTACCATGCTCGTCGTAAAAACTAATGTCTTTGGTATCTTTTTGTGTTGAAGTTGATACATAGGATGTCGGGAGAAGCTTAACTTTTGAAATTGTTTTGAAATTGAGAGATTACTAACTGGTATCTGAAAAACCTGCGAGAGAGTTTTCCTCTTCTACCCCATAGATACATTAAAAGCTTATGGTCTGTGTACTCTTATACGGGATGAGGAGAACCAATTAGGTAATGCTCATAAGTTTGTAATGCATATCTTACACCGCAAAGTTTGGTGCTGTGGTGCTCATTTTTTGTTCCTCTTTATAAGTTCTAGAGTTAAAAGACACTATTCGTTTCCCTTATGGAAATTCGTGAACGAGAATTGAGCCTACTCGTATAGAAGAAGCGTCTACATGCACGTGGAAAGGCTGTTTAGTATCAGGTATTGCAAAGACATATTCGCTAATCCTGGTTTATATGTCATTATACGATTTTTCGTGTTCCGTTGTCCAGACAAATTTAGTTTTTGTGCGGGTTAGGTCATAGAAGGGATTGCAGTCAAAGTGCAAATTTCTGATGAACATGCTGTAGAATCCTAAGCAACCTAGAATTCTCATGACATTGTTTTTTTCAGGCGACTTAAGTGCTTTTAAATCCGTTACTCGCTTCTTGACTGGCTGTATTCCATCTTAACCTACTACGTGTCCCAAGAATTGTACTTTCCTAACGAAGAATTTAGTCTTTTCGGGTTGAGCTTTCAACCCTGATTTCCTTAAGAATTCGTAGTAGTTGTCAATTATTTCAAATATTTCGGTTTGGTCTTGAACTTGCATGATAGTGTCATCAATGTAGATTATGGCGTGTTTTTTTTCTGATTAGTGGTGCACAGTGAATAGCCAGTATACGATTGAGGAAATTAGGTAGACCGCATAGTCCATAAAATCCGAGTTCAAATGTGTATTGCTTTGGACCAATTACAAAACTTACCAGCTGTTTGGTTTCTTCGGTTAGAGGGACCTGGTTATAAGCTGACCAAATATCACAGGTTGTGAAGAAATTACCTTTCAGTCTAGTTAATGGGCTTTCTATTGGTTTGTGTGGCCATGAATATCGACTCAGATCTGTTATTGAACTCAAATGTCGGGCGTCTATAACCAGTTTTACTGTGTTCCCCTTGGGTAAGATTATGATTGGATTAATAAATTGTGAACCCATTTCTTTATTGTTACCCAATTTCCGGATTATACCTGTTTTACACAGTTGTTCCAAAAAATTTTCTAGTTTTTCCTGAAAATGTAATGGTACTTTGGATGGTCTCTGTTTTGTTAAAGTTGAATTAGGTAAAAGTTTGACATGAAATTTTTGATTTATCTTTCCAACATCGTATTTGTGTTGAGAATAAACGTCCTTATTATTAGTTCTCATTAACTTGTCTAAGCTTTCGTCATTGGTTTCAGCTTGACTGAAATCAAACCTTTTGAGAAATGTTTGGTCGGTTTTGTCAAATCTGTTTTCTTTGGGAAGATCAACGGGTCCGATCTTTTCATCAGTTGATTCCAATTGCGGCTTTAGATCCTTGAGGTCGTCGCTAAAGTTTAATTCCAATTCGTAGTTGTTGGTAAAATCTTGCTGTTTAAGTCGCTTTTCTGTTTGCTTTTGTTTTTCAGAAGTTTTGTTGGATTCGAAGAATTTTTACTTTTTGAAATTTTTGCACCTTGTTTTTCACATGGAATATTTGATCCCAATTAGTGTCACTATACATTAGGTTGTTTATGGTTGCAACGTTGTCAACTACAGAAAGTTTTGGGTTTTGTCGAATTTCAATGTCTTCTAAAGTGTGCCCAGTAGGACCCTTTTGGATGACAACCTTGTTGTTTTGGGGATTGCTTAGCATTATTGGTAATTCTTCTTCTTTTCTAAAACACTGAACATTGTAAGTATAAATTCCTTGAGCCTGTAGTTCACTTCCGATTACAAAGGAGGTTCCTTTTTTGAAAAATTCATTTGGTGGTCTGTCTAATTGATATTACGCGAGCTGATTTTTGTGCTCATGGTAGCTGCTAATCAAGAGTTACAATTTTTTAGGAACTAAAGTACGGAAAGCTTTTCGTTTGGTATCTAGATAATTTGACGTCTACATCAGTGTAAGCTTTTAAATCAATTTTTGGAGTTCTTATGTCCATGGATTTCAGTGTAGATTCAAGCAAGTCCATTCTCAACAAGTTCGAGTTGCTACCATTTTTGGCTGAAGCACATGCGGTAAATTCGACTTGATACTTTCCTTCAATGTTGACGGAAGTTTTAAAAGTAGTTTGACATAGCACTTTTAGTTTCTCGCCATTAACCGCTAAAGTATGATTTTTTGAAGCCTTCATCTCAATATGCCGTGTTTTGCATATTTGAATGTAAGTTTGGTAATTAATCAAAGAGCTTGATGCTCCTGTGTTCAATAAAAACTGTGTTTCTAAACCGTTATTTTTATTTTTGTCTCGGAGGGATTGATATAAATTAATAAAAAATTGTGAATAATTTGCTTTGTTTTCAGTAGTGCTTATGTACGGAGATCTGTCTAGTTTAAGTACTTGTCGTTGTAATTCTCATCATTGTAATAGCCTCTGGGAGTTTCACTAGTAAAGTGGACTCGAGGGTTTCGCCCTTCACTGTTATCTCTTGAATGAATAGCATTGTTTTGCCTAGTAGGTGTCCTATCACGGTCATGGACTCTACTCCTCTCACGATATTGATTATCTGATCTTGAAGGTGCGTTGCTTTGTCTATCGCTACTATTTTGCCTATTGCTATCTCTATAGGAGTTGTTTCAATAGTAATTTTGTCGTTCCTGTGATCGGTCATCGTAAGATGATGATCGGTAATTGTCTTGAGGAGTTTGATGGGTACGGTGATCGATGTCGGTAGTCTGACCTAGAGTTGTTTTGATAATTCGATTGATTTTGTTTAAAACTATTTCTGTGTCTGTCCCTAGAAATTTGATTGTCAAAATCGTTTGCTCTGGAATGTAGTTGACCTGGTGAATGGTTCCGACTGCGTTTATAATTATTTGTTACCCGTTCGCGATGTTGAGGGCTTCCAATTTTCGTTTTTATAATCTTTGTACTTAAAGTAAAATGCTATTGTGTGACCAGAACGTTTGCAAAACTTGCAGAATCTAGGTTTTGTTTAAATCTGAGATTGTTACTGTTGTAAGTAGCGTTTATTTTGTGATCTTTCATGAGATTGGGAATTTCTGTGAGTTGGTTCTTTAACCCTATAATTTCTTTTTTTATTGTCAATACTACTTGAGGCGGTACCCTTGAATTCACTCCTAACAAAAAAACTTAAGTCCTTAGTCTCTACATGATCCTTTAATTGTTGCCATGTTGTTTTTAGGGTTTCTATTAACAACTGATGTGCCTTTTGCATAAGTGCAGGTGGCGTTAGTTGTCTTGAAAAGTACTCCATACACTTGGCGGTATGCTGGTCGTTGTTAAATTCTGGATCTGGCCATCTTGTTTCAACTGCTTTTGATACTCGTTGAGTATAGCTTTTTATCAACTCATCTGGCTGCCTTTTATTAATCTCCACTTCACTCCTTTTCCTGTAATTATCTTTTGCATCAGTGAAACGGTCAATGAAATGATTTCTAACTTCCATGCTAAAGCTGGGGCTAAGGTTTCAAACTATTGGGCTGCTGGCCTACGTGAAACCCAACCGAAAAACGCTTTTTGTCTAGCGTCGAATGCTGCTTACGAGTCAGCATCAGCCGGATCTTTTTTTTCTTAGCGAGAATTGGATTTCTCTTTGTATTAAATTGAAGAATTCCGGGGCATCTTCAGATGGATCTTAAACTGTAAATGAAGAGAATAACCTGTCTTAACCGGTTTTAGATTATTGAGAGAAAATGTTATATGAGTGTACTATTAGTTTGGGTAATTAGTGTAGAAAATAATTTTGTTATAACATATGGGTAATAAAAAACTAATACTAAAGTAGAAATTTGAACTGTTTGTTTTGTGTTATGAATTTTATTTGTTTTGGACCAATTAATGATTGTAGCTTAAATTCAAAAGTTTTGCCGTCATCAGTGCTAAAAATTTCCACCCAGGAGAAAATATCGGTTTGCTAAACGGTAAAATTTAATAACCAAGGATAAGTGTTTTCTGAGTGTTTTAAATTCAACAGAGTTTTGGAGAAAAGTTTACTTTTGAAAATCTAATTTGTGTGACTAATTTTGTTTTTATGAGTAGTTTAACTCTATTTGGTTAACTCGGATCGTCAGGCGAAATGTTGATGTATTTGGGTTTAAATATTTTTTGAAATTTGTAAACCAAACGGGGAAATTATATTTTGGTGGCTCATCCACACACAAGATGATAACGTTTATGCTAATTCTATCACACTTTTATGATTTCTTAGAGCAAATAAAAGTCCATTAAAGTTTGGGTTAGACCACTTGTAAGTTCCACCTGTCCACTTCTGTGTTTCGTTAGGAGAATGATGGTAAATGCATAAAAAATTTCCGTTCTGATCAGTTAAATAGTATGAAACTTTGCTTATTTTGTTATGTTCTTTAATACTTAAATTTACACTCTGAATGTTTATTTTAATATATAATATATAAATAACATAGAGCAATTGTTTTGTTGTTTTCTTATTTTATTTTTGTATGAATTTACACAGAAAACAGAATAAAAACTCTTAATACGGGATGTTTAGTACATCAGTAGTAGTATTTTAGTAGCAATTATTGTGTAGAAATATGTGGATATATAATGTTCTCAAAGTGCTTGAGTCTGTTAATGACCGTATTTTAGCAATGAACAACACCTTTTTTGGTAAATTTGTGTACAAAATGGGTTATAAAAGGCTAGTTTACGCTTTTTTGTTTAATTGTTGGCAAAATTTTCTGTAAGAATCTCGCTCATACTGTTTTTACTTTTTAATAAAGTTAGTAAATTCTGAACATTGTGGTTCTCAACTGCATACTTATATAAAAGATAAGCAGGGGAATTGTGATCAAACCCGTAGAAAATGGGTAAGAAGGTAATTCAGTCAGTAATAAACCGTGTTATTTTACACCTTCTAGTGTTTTCTATTGCTGTTAGATTAAGATGTTCTATAATAACTATTCCAGTTTGGTTTATAATACACTGTTCAAAATCACTTTTGATTGTGAAATATGCAAAATATACTTGTGAAATTGCCAAAAATGTGGAAAATCTCATCAATTTACTTTATTTTCAGGCAAAACGTTTATGCTGGGGGGATAAAATTGAGTATAAAATGTGCTATTATTTGTTAATCTAGTGCGAAATCGGGGTTTATATTGTCAAAAATGGGTTAATAGTGACTATGGGTTAATACTGACTACAATTTTAAACAAAATGACATTAAATTGACTAAAATTTATATAATTTGTGTTAAAATAGTACGAGACTGGCATTTATTTGGCTACAATTTGATAGATATTTGATAAAAACATGTCCCAACTGAATTTAATTCTTGTAAAGCTAAGACAAAATGGTTATTTATTTAGTTGAAACGGTTAGTACGGTTTAAGACTGGACAGAATTGGTTTTTAATTGACTAAAATCTTATTATTTCCTGTTAAATTAAGATAAAAAATGACGTTAATTTGGTTAAAATCTGTTTAAAAATTGAGAAATTAGGACAAAATGATGTTTCTTTGTTTATTTGATTATTGTTATTGATTATTATTACCCCACCCGGGTCGATAAATGGATAAAACAGAGCGGATAGTCAACTGAGGAAGGCTTATATTTGACCAGAATTGGGCTGATTAATTTAAAAAAGCAATAATGTCTGCTTAAATTTGTTGAAAATTGGGTATATTTTACAATAAACACGCATTGGGGTGATGAATTCTGGTTAAATTTATTTTAAATCGTTTGAAAATGCTAAATTTTGGGCAAAAATTCAGTGAAATCTACACATATAATACTCTAAATATGATTTGGTGGGGTGAATACTGGTTAAAATTCGACTATTTAGTGTAAAAATACAAAAATTCAACTCCGAAGTTGTTGAAAAATGGTTAACACTTAGGCTAACTAGGTGTTGGTGCGACGAAGTTTGAACAATTTTTGGTTATTTGGTGTGTAGATACTAAAATTTAACCATAAATGTGGTCAAAACTGGGTCAAAAATAGACCAAACAGGTTTTGAGGGGATGATTTCTGTATAAATTTTGGTAATTTAGGGTGAATTTACTAAAATTCGACCATAAATGTGGTGAAAACAGGGCAAAAATTATTTTAAACGGGTCGGAGTGTGAAAATACTTCAATTGTGTTATAAATAAACTAAAAATTGGACATAGATTACCCCCACCCGGGTCAGAACAATTTTACAAGAGCAAAGAATCAGTTGCCTGTTACGATTTTAATGTAAATTTACTGTATTTCGGCCCTAAATTTGACATAAATTACTCTTGTTTGTCTGTTAGTGTGCTTTCACTTCTGTGGTAGTGGTTATTTTACTATTTCAATCCGATCGGATAGAAAAACAAAAATTCAGGCGTGATTCTTTCCTCTGGGCGCACCAGTTATCAAAATTAGGTCTCATAATCTTAAGGCAAAGATATATGCCTAAAACCTGTCTGTGTGATAAGTCTCAATTCAAAATTGTTGGGGGGCTGAATAGTTAAATTAGTTAATTAGATAGTTTCAATAAATAAGCTTACACTGAGAAGTAATTAGTCGGGTTGAGCTGATAGTTGAAGTTGTTCTTGTCTAGGCACGTCTTTTAACTGTAGTTAACTTCCTCGTAGTTAAGTTAATTCTTCTTTTTGAAATGTTGATAAGTTTAAAAATTTCTCTTTTAAATTTAGAAGTTTGTTTATGCAAAAAAGGAAGCAGTTGTTTGCTGCTGATTTCTGGCTCTTTTGTGTCTCTCTAATTTTATTCCGTCCCACTTCGCTGAGAGAAACACTAAATTCTTCTCAATTCAGTTTGGGCCGATAGGGAGCAAATCACACACACACGCTCATAGTGAGGTGATGGTTAATTTTCCTATTGGCCGAGAAGACAAGAAAATTAACTCTTTTTATCTCACGGAAAAATTATTGAAATTCCAAAAAACATTAAAAGTAGGCGATCTCGTAGGCGCCTGTTTTCTGCTTTCCCCTCTTGTAAAACGACACAAATTATGGTTTTCTTGGGGGCTTTTTATGGGGATCTTTTGTCTCTTCCCGTGAAGCAATCTGCTTCATCTTTATTGAACTTAGGGGAAGAGATATGCATAGCAACTGTCAAAAGCAGAAATAATTTGAATCAAAAGTAAGTGCGGTTATACAGGCCGCCTACGCTGAACAACGTACATTTTCTATCCTGGATATAAGCGAGGAGATCTAGATTTAAAGTTGTGTTAATTTAAATAAGTCGAACTAAGTTGTTTAGATACTTCTGTACTGGTAGTCTTAACGAGCGTTAATTTGTTTAGCACGCAGTGAAAGAATGGTTAATTAACGCCTATATACGTTCGCCCTATTGGGTGATTAATTATTCGTTCATTTGTAACGGCTTTCGTAATATTATAAGGTAAATTTTCTTTAACTTTATCTGTGCATTTTTTTATCGGTGCTTTATCTGTGCCTAATCTTATTCAATAAGTATTCAACCTCAAAAATTGAATGAAATCGGCTACACTTAATCTTAATACCTAGGTACATCCTCAATAATTGCTCTCAAACGAAGTTTGTAGCAATTAGTTTAGTCCTTTCGGTCCTTTTTTATGCAAATTTTCGCTCGATCGATTTTTTGTCTGACCTATTTGACTTTTGGTGCTCAAAAACGGATTAAAACGTAGCACCAAGTGGGCTTTAATTGTCCTTAGAGCTTTTCAGCTCTGTTTCAGTTCAAAATTTTTCAAGATTTTAACAGCACGTTGCAAAAGATTTTAACAGCAAGTTGCAAATTGAAAGTTGCAACTTTCAATTTTTTTTTCATTTTTTGTCATTAATCGGGGTTTTTCAGCCTGAGGGATCAAAAAACTTACTTAGGGGTTTGATAATAGATTGCTGCTTAGTATCTGGTGGTAATGGAATGGTTTTCAACATTTTTACATCACGAGTTTTTGCAATTTTTTTTATAAAACTTGCAATCTTTGTTCTTTTTTTCAACCTCCATTGTCATTATCTAAGTTTTTTCTTTTCCAGCCCCAGGAGCCAAGAAACCTCCTATGGGGTTTGATGATAGGTTACCGAATTTTTCTTCTAGTCGTGGAATAGTCTTTAATTTTTTTATATCACAATTTTTTTTTTGATTTTTTGATAAAACTTGCAATTTTTAAGTTTTTTGAATTGTTTTTTTTTTTCATTTTTTAGGCTTATCCAGCCTCAAGAGCAAAAGAACCATCGAAACTGATTAAGGCTTAAAAAAGGAGACTTGATAGTTTTCTGAGACAACGAAATGGTTCTGAGGACATTAGAATCACGAATTTTAACAAAATTTTGTTAAAACTTGCAATTGTTTCCAAAATTTTTGATCATTTTTGTCCTTTTCTAACTTTAACGATCCTTGCTGGCCAAGGAGGCTTTTTAAGTCTTGCAGATGGGCTTAATGACAGAAATCCAGAGACAAAAAACTTTTGGATAATTTTCTTCACTGCAAAATGCGGAAATAATTTGTACGAATTTTGCACTTTCAGTTTTTTCTATTTGGTTTAAGTACTAACAAGGCAAGAAAACTAGAAGTTGCAGAGTCGAATCTCATCATGCAAAAAAATACCTAACTCTCTTTTTCTCTCTCTGTCTCGCTCGCTGTGTGTGTTGGTTGGGATTTCTGTCCTTCTCTTTCGTGTTCACGTTTTATTTCTCGCACTCTCGCTCCCTCTCTTTCTCCTGAATTCTTTTTGTTGATGCCGCTCTTCAGCTGATGTTATGTGGCGTGAACTCATCGGCTTGTACCCTAACCTCACAACCCTTCAATCAAGTTCAAGCTAGCCTCACTAAGCAGTGGCTAGGCACTGACGAAGCCTACCGCTCGCCTGTAGTTTGAGATCAATTTTTTGTCATTTCTTAAGCTTATCCAGCCTCAAGAGCCAAGAACGTCCTCTAGGGATTGATAATAGGTTACTGTACAATCTCTAGATGCAATAGAATGTTTCTGAGGATCTTAACATTACCAGATTGAGCATTATTTAAAAAAAAATTGAAATTTTCGAGTTCTTTTAAATTGTTTGTCTCTTTTTAGGTGTCTCCGTTTTCAAGAGCCAAAAAATATATGGTTTGATGATTGGTTATTGCATAGTTTTTAGATATGATGGAATGTTTTTCAAGATTTTAATTTTACAAATTCAAAATTTTTAAAATCGTTTGCATTTTTTTCAATTTTTTAAAACATTTTTTAAGATTTTTCAATTTTTTCGTACCAGGGCTCAGGGAATTCCTCGCAGGATTGATAGTAAGCTGCTGCTGTAGAGTTAATCAAATGGACACGAGTTTAAACATTCTTTTGATGAAAAATAATTTGAAATTAATTTTGAAAAGTTATTATTCTCTGAGTTTATGAGCCAATGAAACTGATTAAGGCTTAAAAGAGGAGACTTGATAGTTTTCTGAGACAACGAAATGGTTCTGAGGACATTAGAATCACGAATTTTAACAAAATTTTGTTAAAACTTGCAATTGTTTCCAAAATTTTTGATCATTTTTGTCCTTTTCTAACTTTAACGATTCTTGCGGGCCAAGAAGGCTTTTTATGTCTTGCAGATGGGCTTAATGACAGAAATCCAGAGACAAAAATGTTTTGGATATTTTTCTTCACTGCAAAATGAGGGAAAAAATTCGTACGAAATTTGCACTTTCAGTTTTTTCTATTTGATTTAAATACTAAGAAGGCAAGAAAACTAGAAGTTGCAGAGTCGAATCTCATCATGGAAAGTGTACCTAACTCTCTCTCTCTCTCTCTCTCTCTCTCTCTCTCTCTCTCTCTCTCTCTCTCTCTCTCTCTCTGCGTGTGTGTGTGTGTGTGTGTGTGTGTGTGTGTGTGTGTGTGTGTGTGTTGGTTGGGGTTTCTGTCCTTCTCTTTCGTGTTCACGTTTTATCTCTCGCTCTCTCTCTCTCTCTCTCTCTCTCCTTAACTCTTTTTGTTGATGCCACACTTCAGCTGATGTTATGTTGCGTGAATTCATCGACTTATACCCTAACCTCACAACCCTTCAGACAAATTGGAGCTAGCCTCACTAAACAGTGGCTAGGTACTGACGAATCCAACAGCTCGCCTGTCGTTTGAGAGCAATTTGCCCGACGTTAATCGGTTATGTTACTGTTTATTGATCTTTATGGTGAACCTTAGTTTTCTGCTTTGACAATTTTCTGGAAGTAAAACAAAAGAAATTTAAAAAATTTCTATAATATGAAACACTTAAAACCTGTGATGTATTATTTTTCCATAGATTTGAATGAAGTCCTATATAAATTCCAAAACAGAATTCAATAAAAAATTAAATTTTTAAATTAAATCTTTGTTACAGATTTTTGCTTAAACACGTTTCTCAATCTTTTCATATGCTAAAATTATGCTGAAATTCCAAAGAAGGGAAACTAGCTGTAGCAAAAGACTAGCAGTCAAAATGTTAAAAATTTGGAACACATTGAAGCAATTTAATGGCGAAAAGGAGAAGAAATGAAATATTTTGAAAACTGTAAGCCTGTTTTACGCGAGAAATCTATAAGATCTGTGAAACCTGTCACAAATGGTGCAATTTTTTTACTCTAAATATGTCGGTTTTACAAAAAATAATTGGGCTGGTATAAAGCTCCTAGCCGGCTAATAAGTACCCACAGAGGATCATTTCTTGGGGGGCAGGTCGAGCTTCAAAATAGATGTAGTATAAGAGCAATTGAGCACATTGACCCGGAAAACAAAATCATTTTGGCCATGAGAGAGAAAAAAACATCCAATTTAAGTGCGATGCAAGTTCCACAAGTGTTCAAAGATGCATACCCGCCGCCTCGACAGCGCACTGAACCTGTTATAACAACGAATGACCCTAATTGGAAAAGAAACCCGGAGAAAGAATTTATAGGTCATCGCTATGGTCAGCAACCATTGGGTGAAGTACCCCTTCCAACTCGACCCCAACATGAAGTGCCAGAGGGACCCATTAAGGGGGAATGCCCAGCAATTCCTTATGGTCTGCACCCATCATACGGGTACAACTAAGTTATACACAAAGGGTACTATGAGTTCTATAAATGGAGACGCAGATCTAAAATGCTTTATAGCCATATCACCAAGTTTCAGAAAGACCAACAAAGTCCAACTAAAGCAGCTTGCTCTAATATGAAAATTGAAAAGGATAATTGTCAGTATGTTATAGAAAAAAAAACGGTTATCAGGACTGGAAAATGAACTTGACTGTCTTTGATCAAAAGCAAAAACGAAGCAATAACAAAGAGTACCTAGAATGAAACATAAACCAAGTGTCAGTGTCAGAAATAAATTGAATTATTTCACATTTTTGAAACCGAGATTTTTCGGCGAGAATGCTAATAGAAAGAGCAGAAGCGTCCTTGCCGTCCGTCAGTGGCAGCTACATATTTCAGCCACAGATTTGTGATCACATTTAAGCATTTCAGAAGAAAGCAAGTGCCTCATCAAGTACTGCAATTATACCATGAACGTGCTTTATTTTCTTCGGAGATCATCAATGGGTAATCTCGAAGCGGAAAGCGTCTACGTGTTCACTAAAAATGCTTTGGTCGTTAATCATTAAAAAACTAAATCTGAAGGAATTTGTGAGACCTGTAAATTAATGCGCTAAATTAAGCTGAAGGAGGCGAAATTGGCCATATTATCTACAGCAAATCTTTGTTTCTGCAAGAGGGCGCAACCAACAAGGGCAACAAATTAATTAGCGCGAAAAAAACTAGATTATTTAGTGCTCTGTTGACCTTTGATTTTTCAAATGGTCCTGATAAAGTATGACAAACAAATTTCGTGACACATTTGAGGACCTGTTGGCAGTACTTTGCTGAGCAGTTTTTTGTAACAGCATTACTGGTCCCTACCTGAATCAACAATCGCACCACTTACGTTTATTCCAATCTAGAGGCCATAAATGATTCTTGGTATTCATAATAGATCATATATGATACTGTTAGATTTCTTAATTGTTATACAAACATCGTATATGATTTCCTGGAAATCAAATTGGAATCAAGCAACATACTTGAAATCTTATAATAAATTAAAAGTCATTAACAGTTCAGATTACAGATTACAGTAGATTTAATTCCCTGCAAATGTATTCAATAGTATATTAAAGATCAAGAACAGTATTTACAAAAATGGTGGCAAAGATTATTTCTATCAGTACCAGTTAAGAACAAGAACGAATTTAAAAGGGAGATGTGAGAAGGTGGGACACAGCTAAGGGTTTGCAACAAACCAGCAATCAACATAAATGAGATACAAAATTATCAAAAGGTAAAACATTTGAATAAAAATCAAACAAAGGAGAATCAACTTAAAAGCCTCCCTTCTTCGACAACAGCCCCCATTGAAGCCTCAACCGGCTGCGTTCGTCGGAGTGAGCGGGAACCGCGCAGGCAGAGTACAGAGCTCCGGAGTAGCGCAAAGCTGATTTTCGTTTGGATAAACGTGATGGTGGCGTAGGAGTCGTCGTTCTTAAGGCTCAGTTTGCTGGCAACTTGCTTTATCGACCGAGTTGATGAAAGTCCTGCTCCTCCTGAGCAAGAAAGAATCAACGGACTGAAAGTGCCCTTCCTTCTCAACATTTATAACTTGAGGCTCGTATTTCTATTTTTTCAAATATATTTTAATGGTAGCTATACGCGTCTTCAATATTTTGGGCAGCTTTTTGCAATGGGATTGAAAATTTTTACATCGAAGAACGTTTTTAAGAACCTGCTGTCCCAGAGGCCATTGGCTTTCATATCCAAATGTGCGTCATCTTCAGTGTTGGTAGTTTTTTTGCGAAGGACTCGCCTTGCAACGGCAGCTCGCCTAGCTCGATTTCAACATCTCGCCTAGCTCGATTTCAACATCAAAACGAATTTCCTCAAGCAGATTGGCGAAAGATTCACGAATGTCTTTATGTCTTAAGTGCGTATATCCTCCTCTGGGACAGTGAAGGGCATGGATAACTGTAAATGGCTCGCCACAAAAACAGTTGGACCCAAGCAACATACTTGAAAACCAAAAAGAAATTTAAAAAATCATTTCTGGTAGAATTTGTAATATTTTTGAAATTATACAAAGTCATAACGCAAAAACAATGACTGGTGCCAAAAATTTACGTATAATGAAATGAAGAGTCGTATAATGAATAAATTCAAAGTATCTCACTTGAAGTTTACATTTGACCCTTTTGGTGAGCTAAGATAATAATTTAAGTTCAATACGTGTTTAGAAACTGAAATTGAAGTTCGACGCAATCTAAAATTTATTGCTTTTATCCTATAAATGAGCATAGAAAGGCTTCATAAAACTGCTTTCATAGGTTATCATAATTTTAGTGATACATATACTGGCTCTTTTAAATAGCAACCATCTTTGCGATAAGATTGCTCTACAGAGTGTTTTTGCGAATCACAAAGTGATGCTTATCAATAGAGAAAAAAAGTAAAAGGAAAGAAAAAAGCATATCTTGTCATAATAGGACTATATGTAGTTTCTTAGTAATCATACAAGAATCAGATATGAATTCTTTGATTTTATATTGAGATAGTAGCGAGCAATTGAGGTTGATTGCTCAGTACTATACATGATCTTTTTAGATGATCAAAGCAATTTCAATTCCGGCAATTTTGCAGTTCATTAAATCTTTCGATGAGACGTAAAATCTTATTGCTCAGAACAGTTTTGTTGAACTTTTGTAAAAGATCACACCCGACCCAACCAAAGAGATGAACCCAATTTATCCTCCAGTTTTGAAGGTTTTCAGATACCCATTTTGGTCTGTTCGATCTGGCTCATAATACTTATTTTTGTCTAGCTGACACAAAATATAGTTTTCAAACCTTTGTGGAGAAGTAAGATGAAGAACATGGGCTGTAATTAGAGTACAAGAGCACTTTGAAATGACCTGAACCCCATGTCCACTGTAATACAAGGGCCGGATTTCTGCAATGAACATCACTTTCGCAATTGTTTGTTGACCATTAGTAAATAGCAACTGACTGTAAACAGATAAAAAAAACAGCACGTTGATTAACAAATGTGTTTCGGAATTGATGTTTTTTCGGTGTTTTCGGTGTTTTTTTCGGAATTGATTTTTTTTATTATGAAATGCGCAGGCTACCAATCAGGCTAATTTTAGGGCCCAAAAGCTCGAACTCTTTCTTTCTTCGGTCTGAGTTAAGGTCTCTTTTGAGTCTGCTCGATCCGACCCCGAGTCGGGCCTACGGTATGTGTTTTTTTAGCCAAGTTCGGGAGATCGAAATCTATTCGCTCTGATGCAATGTTTAGATTAGATTTGATCGGACAATCCAAGTGACATTAATGTTTCTGTTTGGTATGTTCAGTCTGGCAAGGATTTTACATAATTCTGGTTAGTATCATCCAGGGTTATCTACTCTTGCTTAGAATTGCCCAGTGCTTTGCATGTTCGGACTGGCCCATACTTGAGAGTGGATCTCTTTGGATTGGAAGCCCTGTGAGAGCTCAAAATCAGTGTGGCTGATGAATTTTGTGATACGAAGCTACCAAAAGTAATTATGAAAATTCATTTATTCATTTCTGCTCTCATATTTTAAGTTATTTAGTGTGTCAGTCAATGAATGTTTTCTTCATTGCTCTCCTTCGTTTTCTCCAATATACAGAATTATAAAGTCAGTTTTTTGTCCTCTTTGTCTGGACAAAACAGTTCATTCTCTTGTTTCTGTGACTGAAACTAGGTCGGGAAACTCATTCAAAATTAGTTGTCTTTTAATCCAGACTAGCATTGAGTAATCGAAAATTGTACGCAAACTCTGAGAAAAAATTTCCTGGCAAACTAAACCACTTAATGAAACATGTGACTCGCATTTTGCAAGTCCTCCGACATTTCTTTGATTAAACAATGTGGTGCAGTCAGCGACCTATGACAGCTAGAAAGCCTCAATCGGTGTTGAGCCCGCTTGGGACAAACCTCTCCTTTAGACTCACCTCGATTTTGGAAAAAAGTACAAAAGCTTAGATTAAACTAATTCTCTCAGCGAAAGAGGATCGTCACGCCAGAGAACTTCTGAAAAACTCTACCGACGGCAGTGTTTTGCCCCAGACCTATATGACGAGGAGATAATCGTTGGATCTTCAGCCTAGTCGAAACGCGGGAGACAAGCTCGTTACTTACAAGTAAAAATGAACTGACAAAGAAATATCAAAATAATTTAAACCAAGGAGTGTTTCTTGGATACAATGTAACAATAGAACAACTTCTATAATGGACATTTAGCACCAAAAGACGAAAAACAATTAAATAATAAGATTCTGTATGTCAAAAAACAGATACCGATTCGCCACTGAAGGAGTTTTTTAATCCCATTGATAGGTCAATACTGTTTTTCTAACAAAGAAACAATCATGAGAAAAATCAAAGGAATCTGTGGCACAGAAGCTATTTGTATACAAAATTATCTGAAGTTATGTTGAACTTATATCGCCCTTCCGTATAACTATTTCACTTGAGTTTTGTAACCCCTCCAAGTGAAGAAAATCATTTGTTCATCCTAACAAAAGGAAATTAGTCTTTTCAAATTTTTCAGATTTCCTACTTTGTAAAACTAAATCACACTCATTGTCTCTTTGATCTAAACTCTTTGAGCTAAAATGCCTTCAATTTAAATGAGTAGTTCTAAAGCAACTTCTAAATCTGGCTGCTGCCTGCAGCACGATTCCACCTCTGAACAAAATAGGCGCTTTTGCAACTAGATTGATACTACAAGCTATTAGAGTATCACTTGGCGCAATCAGCAGCCAAAAATTGAGCTGATTTTGGAATCCAACCATTTCAAAAAAATTAATCTGGGACCCGTTAGAACAGGGAAAGATTGAAAGTATTCTTGAAATTTGCTATATTTACCAAAAAATATTTTCTGTCGATATCCTGAGAGAAGCCCCACAGGACAAAGTAGTTCAACCACCAGATCCGCTCTACAAGGAAAATGTGGAAAACAGTACGGCCCAGAGTAAGCACGCCTGTAGAATTCGCAATGAGCAACTCAGGAATACTTGGCTGAACAGTTGCCCGATAATGGAAAGTGCAGGAATTTTGTGTGGTGATCATCCATGAAAACTCTCTGACATCAAAAGCGTTTCTTTGACCTAATCAAGCCTTGCCGCATAGCGTTGTCGTATTTTTTGATTGCAAGTTTCGAGTTATGAAATTGATGAAATGACGAGAATAGAATTCTGGGTTTTGCTGAATAGTATTTCTACAAAACAACGCAACATCACGTTTGATCATTTAGTTCTCTTCACTAGAAAACAACAGAGTCCAAGTGATAGCCCAATGAGCAATACTTTGGATCTCTCCGGGAAATTTGTTTGAATAGCGATTGAGGGAGCCACGAGGAATTGATAAGAAGAGATGTCTTCATAGCCATTATTCAAGATGGAGAGATTCAAAGGAAATTGTTGAAGCAGACAAAAAGACATTGGAGTTTGCAATATACATCGAAATGTGTAAGCAACCAGTTAAAGACAGCCCGAAAGTCAAATGATACGGTTAGTTTTGGGGTTTCAATCTTTCGGTTTATCATATACAAAAGATTTGGGATCCGCCACCAGGTGCATATCGATCTGATCAACAAAATAACTCACAACAACCAACAAGATTTTCAAATTTTGATAATTTCAAGATCTCCGGGTTCTTAATAAAACTGCCCCGATCAAAAGAAAACGCGGTGTCTAAAAAACTCTGGCATGAAAAATCGCAGAACTTTGTAGAAACCCAGAGTTTGGCAACTGGAAACCAAAATCACTGCTTGATTTTGTTGAAGATACACAATCAGACGCTGCTACGTTGCATACCGGATTGGAAGAGCAAGTAAACTAAATCAACTCTCTATTGAGAAAACAAAACATATACGAAGCCAACTACAACGCTGATGATAATGATGATGATGATGATGATGACAACGACCACTGAGTGCCAATTTTAGCCGCTCATTACTTCTGTATGGTGGAACCGGGGAATCTCCAGGTTCAACTGAGAATGAATCAAATAAAGGCATTGGTGGATTCGCAAAGAGTGAGCGCATTCTTTCAAAAAAGTATGACCAATGCTATGGTTAACTCTGACGATTCATCTACTGGCTTCCAAAAACTCCTAGATCCGAATTGAAAACCTTCTTGAACGAAATGTACGAGATATTCGGAACCACCAAGAGAACAATCAAAAGTAACGACTGGGTTGCAGAAGACGTTAAAGTGACCATTTTCGATGATGGTCAGTGACCAATCGTTAGACGAGAATTTTTTGCCTAATTGGGCCTATTGTTGAACCACTTCAAAGAAGTAACCTCAACCGATCAAAATCAATGTGTAATAAAAAAAATGGGAACAGCGCAGGAAATTCTTGATCTTATTTCACGTGTTAGGAAGTCCAAAAATTATACATTAAAGTCCACATTTCAAAACATTTGCACTCCAAAAAATCGAAATCGACAAAAGTTCATTGCAATTTAAAAGATCTGATAAAAAAATCAGAAAGATGGGCTGATGGCTTTGATAAAAATTTAATATCCTCCATTGTTATTACTGTAAAACAAAACAAGTCTGCTTGCAATTGATGCAAAAATTTTAAATAATTTTACTCAAAAATGTAAATACCAGATGCCAAGATTTGATATTTTTATTCATGAGATTCAGCAAATTGACATTATAAATTCATCACAAGAAAAAGCTTGTTTAGCAATACTGGATATATAGTACAAATATAGTCAACTGGATTTAGACCCAGAAACTTCAAGTCATTGCAGCTTCAGTATAATTAGTAGGCAATCCACGCATATCTACCGATTTCTAACTTGTTTCTAAGGTCTGCCCGACATGCCCATATTTTTTTCAAAAAGTCAGGGACTACACGTTAATAGGTCTCAAAAAATCACTCATTGTTTTTCGATGACTTTGTTATGGTTAGTGGGGACCACAAAAAGCAAACTTAAAAGATCCTCTATAAACATCTTTAAAAATTTAGACAATCATTACCTTAGAATTAATTTGCCAAAATGTGGCTTTGCTAAAACTGAAATTGAATGGTTAAGCTATAAAACTTGTCAGTTAGTGATATCTCCACAGGAGTAGAAAAAAAACCTCACCAGTTCTTTCAATTTCAGGACCTAAAGCTCTTAAAAAACTGAGATTCTTCTTAGGCTTCTTATGTCTTGTTACATTCACCCTAAATTTGTCACAATTGTCACCCAGGCCACTTCTTAGGCAACAAACTAAAATCATTTCTGACAATACATTGGAGACTCTTTTCCAACACATTGAGAATCAAGTTGCAAAAGCAATAGAAAATACACAATATAGTCCATACTTGGGAACGCACGTTAAAGGTGAGGCATCTCGTTCAGAGCATTAGAAGATTGTTCACATACTTTTTGCCAAAAAGTGGCATTTTCATCACAATTCCCTTATAAAAACGAATAATTGTAGTGTTATTGAGTTAAAATATCTGGTCGCAGTTTGGTCTGTGGTATCATTCAAATAGTATTCATTTGGTAAAAATTTGGATTATCGAGTGTTATTATCCACCAGGAGGGAAGATAATTCCAATAAAACACGTGATAGCAGATTTATACGTTTGGCAGATAGATTACAAGTTGATTTTTCATATTAAAGAAGTTCCAAGTGCTAAAAAGGGATTAGCCGAATACATTTTGTGCCAACCAAACCAAAATGCGAAGGCATTACCGAATACGAAGACGAAGTTGAGAATCAAGCAATTAGCCGCATTCGTGATAAGACCAGGCAGTTTATGCTACCTCTCCTTCAACAAGTTGTCAATAACAACAAATTAACGTTGTGAACTGTGATCATTCCTTTCACACCAGGAATACTTGCAAACCAAACAACTCTCCACTGCTTTCTGCCTTAATCAGCCGTGATGATGAGATGCCTGCTAGTAAATTTGAAGACGTGCTTTTTTTCCATTTCGTTACAAATTCAATCATGGGTGACAAAAAGCGCATTTTCATCTTTCCCAATCACCGCCAATCATGTGACATTTTATTCAAAGCCTAATTCTAATGTATCTAGAAATACAGAAATGGAACTGCCATCATCTCCTGCAATTGAAATTTTGAGGATAGAAGTATTCCAAAACAACCTAACACAGCTCTTGTCCTTCCCAGCCGTGATAATAAAAAAGAAGCTGTCAAAAAAAATTCGTGACTGTGTGCTCCAAAACAACGAAAAAATAGATGTTCAGGACGTGAACTCTATCTGATTTCTTTCTGGCGAGACTTGCACCTTCGCTCCGTTTGTGTCGGTGTCTGCGCAGACAAACGAGTAGGAATTATCAATTCAATTCAGTATGCCGTCTTGGAATCGCTCACCTAACACACCCTGTTAGCCTGGGCATGATTTCTTAGCCCCATATGCAACCCACCATATGCAGCGCCCCATATGCAGGCTACTTGGAAACGGATCAATGATATAGGTAAAAAAAAATAAAAGAAAAGTAATTCCCGAATCTCATTGCAAACCGCTTGAAGACTTTCCAATACCTAACGAAGAAATTCAAAGTAATTTTTGTAGTTCAATAACAAATGAAAGAAATGATATATATACATTCAGATATATAAATATATATATATATATATATATATATATATATATATATTAATGATATATATATATATATATATATATATATATATATATATATATGTATATATATATAGATATATATTTGCATTTATTGATTGAACATTTTGTATGTAAAAAAACAGTAAAAGTATGCAAAAAAGCAAATGTTCCATATGTTGTAAAATTTTTGGAAGACTGTTATCACAACACTGCAATACCTCGAAATGTTCGCCTAGACGAGGCACGATCCTTGGTTGGGAAAAAAGTTAACATCTTTTGTAAAAAAAAACAAATATACCTTAATTGTAGCACTCACTAATGATCATAGAGTTATTGAGTTAGTAGAAATATTATTGCAAACTACTAAAAGAAGCTTTGGATTAACGAAATTAGGCTTCAATTCAAAGACATTTACCCTAAAGAACTCTATTGAATCAATCGTCTATCAATTACGCATATGTAAACAAAGGACATCAGAGGCATCACTATTCCACGCATACCTCGGTAGAACAACATGCACATCTCTAGGTAAAATTTGCGTTCAAGCTAAGTGTTCAAATATGAGCAGTTTTTCATTCAACAATTGACAATGAGACAGTTCCTGTAGAAGACTTTATTGATGATCGTGGATGGGTGATTACGGAGCAAATTAAAATACAAATTGAGGACATGAAAACAAAGGCACAGCTGGATGCCGGGGAAAGTTACTGTAGCGAACATAAAAACAGTGTATTTCTTTTCGTTTTACATCTCACCAATCCCATTCCGTTAACGTGAATGGAGACATCTCTGGACAACAAATTTATAAATTGATGAATGCCCTTACATTTTTTCTAATGCGTGACATCCATCTGCTTATAGTGCTCGTAGGCGTTTAAAGTAATTCGCAATCTCGAAATCCCGATATCCCTAACAGATCATGTTGTAAAAATTAAAAAAAAGTTTTTACAATAAAATTTGCAAAGAATCAAGTTTTTTCAAGTACTAGAATTGGTCTTGATTTTAATATCAGCTCGGCTAATGCAATCAATGATAAATTTTGAAGCATACTTCTGAAATTAGAATTATTCTACGCTTCAGAATCTGCGCTCCACGTAATAACGTCATACAGTTTGTATCTCATTCCATGGTTGTAGGTATAGAGGATTTGCAAGCTTCATATGTGGCACAAAACAAAAATAAAATTGTTTTCCTGAAATCAAAATGCACAATGATCACTTCAAAAATTGAAAAGTGAAGCACTAGAGAGTGTATAAAACTCGGCAATTTATCATTTTTTTGAAATTCAATACAAATTACGTCTGATAATGAAATACAGTTAACAAATGTTAACTCTAATCAAACAGGGAACTACCGTTCGTTTTCGGTTTAAGTTTAAGCAATCATTTTTTGCTATCAACATTATTATTTACTTGTATCAAACAACTGAAAAAAAATTGGAAAGAAATACATAAAAATATTAAAAGGAACTATTTGGACCAAATTAATTGATTTTTATTGTGTCCCTTCTTAATAGTTAACAATTCTTAAAAATAAAAACTTGCAATAACTGTTTTGAAGAAATCTCCTCAACAATTGATCTGATTTGGTCATCTTGCAAACAATTTCACTCTTCATGACAAAACCAAACTCACAAAATGAACTTTTTCTTTGTAAATTGTCCGTATTAAAGGCCAAATTCCTTCTGCATAATTTAGACCGCTCTGTAGGACAATTATAACAATCGAAACATAGTCAGGAGAACTACAAATATTGGATGAACTGGCAAATTTACTTAAAAAATAACTCGGATAGATGTTGGCCCAACGCCTGAGCAGGTAGAGCCGAATCTAGGTAGAACTAAACAATCTCTTAATTATATACTTACGGAAATTGGGCAAAACTCTATATGTATTTTCTCTGTAAATACGATTGTCTGTATAAAAAAGTGTGGACCTTCTGATTTTGTCAAAGAATGCATTAATTAAAAATTTTACTGCTGGCGATTCAAGCTGTGGTGTTAGCTGTAAACTTTAAAATTGAAAGATTGAATATTAGTTTTCTGGTCTAATCTCTTATGACCCTCCCGACCTAATTTAAGAGTCAAACATGTATGGCCCCCACCATTGATTTTATAGCAATAATGGAGGCGGCTGTAAATTCCTCGGGGCTATAGTAACTGACTTTTCCGCATTCCAAACGTAATTTTTGTTAAATAGTGTAGTTGCTGATGTCCTGTTGCCAAGCCAAAGGAGATCAACAAACAGACCAAAATTTTTTTGAATCAAAAAACCATAATATTTTTTATTGTGTTATATCTACTTCCAAAAACTCAATGCTGTCCTTAAATATTAGCAGAATGTAAAGGTAAAGTGATAGTTGAACTATAACTTTTCTTCTCCTTTACTGACAAAAAAGGTGCTTCAGTTTATCAGAGATGGCACCAACCAAATGATGAACGCCCTAACATGCTTTTTTCATGGCGTGACCTCCATCTGCATATGGGCGTCGTAGGATTCACAATTCAAAAATCAATCGGAATTGAACCAAACCCATTTTAAAAATACGCACAGATTATGTTTGGAGTGCAACAGATGGAACTGCTTATTTACTACAAACTTACGCAGTACAGATTAACAATAAAATTGGCAACCAAATTTAAAACACAATTTACAATGGAACAAAAAGATTAAAATAGTAGTTTTTAGCAAGAAAGTTGCTATGAACTTGGCTAATAAATTCTCTTTAAAACTCTGAAAAAAACTTCTGAAACAGTCTTCATTCTAAAATCAGAAGCTGTGCGCCGCTTTTGAAAAGATAGAATATTAGATGCATTACAGAATTTGTGTTTCTGAAATCAATATGCAGAGAAATGGAGTTCAAAAAAAGAAACTGTGCACAAATTATAAACCATCGCACACAATTAATTTTTGTGTAAATTAATACAAAATCACGTTCGGTATTGAAAAATAGCAAGCCAATGTTAATTCTAATCTAAAAACAACAACAAACGCTTTCGGTTTAAGATTAAGCATTGAGAGCATGTTATCAAAATTGTTTTTATTTGTATCAAATGACTGAAAAGAACCTCAACTATTCCATTCCATTAACGTGAAGGGAAGAATCTCTGGACAACAAATTGATGAACGGATGAACGCTCTTACATCCCTTTTTTCCCTTGACATCCATCTGCATATAGACTTCGTATGTGTTGATAAATTTGAAATCTTGAAGTCGATAAACAATATGCACAAAACCTATTGGGAATATCCGTGGCAGATATAGTTTGCACTACAAGAACTGATGCACTAAAGGATTCCACCGTAAAAAATAACAATAGAGTTTACAATTGGATTTACAATGGAACGAAATTATTTAAGTACTAGTTTTTATTTGAATTTTAAATTCAGCTTGGCTGTTGAAGTCACTAGTAAATTTTGAAGCATTCTTCTGAAATTTGAATCATTTTACATTTCAGTATCTTCTGCGCTCCAAATAACAACATCATACACTTTGCATCTCATTCCATGGTTGTAAGTAAATGGATACGCAAGATTCATAGGAGGCCCAAAACAAAGGTAAAACTCAATATTCTGAAATCAATATTCACAATGATGGATGCCAAAAAAATAAATCTCTGGAAATTGTATGGTTTGGGAAAATTATTCTTTCCTTGAAGTTCAATACAAATCACGTTCGATAATTAGAAACAGTTGGCTAATGTTAATTCTATACTAACAGGGATCTACCGCTTTCGGTTTAAGTTTAAGCAATGAGTTTATGTAATCTACATTATTTTATAACTGTATCATATTACTGAAGACAAAAAAATTGAAAAAAATACGTAAAAACTTTTAAAGGAACTAGTTGGAGCAACCTATTTGATTTTTATTGTGTCCCTTCTTAATGGTTACCATTTTTATAAAAAAAACTTTCAATAAGAGTTTTGTAAAACTCTTCTCAACAATTTATTTGATTTGGTCATCTTGCAAATAATTTTACTCTTGTTGACAAAATTAAACGAACAAAGATTCAAATAGTAGTTTTTGCAAAGAAAGTTGTAATGAACTTGGCTAATAATTTTTCTTTTAAACTTTGAAAAAAACTTCTGAAACAGTCTTCGTTCTTAGCTTCAGAAGTTGTGCGCCGCTTTTGAAAAGATAGAATATAAGATGCATTGCGGAATTTGTGTTTATGAAATCAATATGCAGAAAAATGGAGTTCAAAAAATGAAACTGTGGACAAATTATAAACCTTCGCACATAATTAATTTTTGTGGAAATTATTACAAAATCACGTTCGCTATTGAAAAACCGTCAGCCAAAGTTAATTCTAATCTAGAAAAAACAACAACTGCTTTCGGCTTAAGATTAAGCAATGAGTTTATGTTATCCACATTATTTTATAACTGTGTCAAATTACTGAAGACAAAAAATTGAAAAAAAAAATACGTAAACTTATTTAATGGCACTAGTTGAAGCAACCTAACTGAATTTTATCGTGTCCCTTCTTAATTGTTAACAATTCTTAAAAAAACACTTGCAATAACTGTTTTGAAGAAATCTCCTCAACAATTGATTTGATTTGGTCATCTTGCAAACAATTTCACTCTTCATGGCAAAACCAAACGTACAAAATGAATTTTTTCTTAGTAAATTGTCCGTATTAAAGGCCAAATTTCTTCTGCATAATTTAGACCGCTCTGTAGGACAATTATAACAATCCAAGCAAAATCAGGAGAACTACAAATATTGGATGAACTGGCAAATTTACTTAAAAAAAACTCGGATAGATGTTGGCCCAAAGCATGAGCAGGTAGAGCCTAATCTACGTAAAATAAAAAAACTTGCAATAAGAGTTTTGTAAAACTCTTCTCAACAATTTATTTGATTTGGTCATCTTGCAAATAATTTTACTCTTGTTACGAACAAAGATTAGTTTGCGTTGCATATTACTCGTCTTAAAAGCACATTTTGGCTATTTATTTTGAATTTTAATTCAATCGAAGCATATTCATGCAAACGTTAAAAATGGGATGCAATTACAGTTTTAATTAATAAGACAAAACAAATCGACAAATGCACCAAAAATTCACTGAAGGTGACAAGCAATAAATTTTTTCTTGTCGTATTTTAATTTCAAAAAACCTAGTTTGCTGACGCGTAATACTAAGAGTATTTAAATGGAGAAGTAAAAGTTGAACTCTAAACACTTCCCCGCTCTTCTGACAACAAGAAAGGCATACTTTAGCTGATCAAAGACAGCATCAACCAAACGATGAAGGCCCGTACATAAATTTGTCATGGCGTGACTGCTCTCTGATTATGGGCTTCGTAGGTGTTGACGAAAGATTCGCAATCCAAAAATCAGTCAAAATTGAACAAATCATGCTTGAAAAGTAAGCAGCAGAACATGTCTGCAGTACTAGAGATAGAACTGCCTAATTACTAAAAATTGACGCAGTACAGAATAACAATAGAATCGGCAAAAAGTTTAAAATACAGTTTACAATAGAGCAAAGTTGTTCAAATGGTAGTTTTTGCCATGAATATTAATACGGGCATGGCTAAATTTTGAAGAAAATTTTGAGGAAAAAAGATCACTATTCTAAACTTCAGAAGCTGTGCGCCACTTTGAAAAAATAATATATGTTACATGGTATTTCATGGTTAGAATTATAATGGATTTGTTGAGCTTTAATGAGGCATTCAGAAAACTTAAAAACTGTTTCCATGAAATCAATATGCCAAAAAAATGGATACCAAAGAGAAAAATTGAAGCTGTAGAAAAATTATAAACTTGCGCACATAGTTAGTTCTTGTGGAAATCAAAACGAAATCTTTTTTGTTGAATTTTGTTGTTTTCTTTCTTAATGATTATAAAATTTCCCCAATAAAGACCTGCAATAAAAGTTTCTAAGAACTGTGATTTCTGTTGTACCCCACAATTTGGTTCATTGGTCATCTTGCAAATAATTTTACTCTTGTTGAGAAAACCTGGCGCACAAAATGAACCGTTTTTTATGAATTTTGTAATCAGAATTTTAAAAGATCTAAACTTAAAAAAAGGAAATTTCAATTACAAAGAAAACTGGGACAAAATTTGGCCCAACTAATGAGAAGGTTGAACGGATTTTACTAAGAACCTACCAGAATGTTTTTATATTATTTACGAAGAATGGCTAATTTCTCAATGTATTTCTCTGTAAGTATGTATTTTACTGTAAAATTCTGATGTTGTCAGTTGGTTTAATACTTTAAGTGTGTAAAGCTGACTATGCAAGCATTGGCGTTATCGTTAAAACCAGAAACTGAATTATTGAATATTTAGTGTTAGATCTTTCCCACTATAGCCCCCCTCTTCCGCCTTAAGTTATGTGTCAAATAAAGTGTGGGAGGAATCATGGTTGTATTACCAAAAATAGGGGTGGCTATGGTTTTCTTGGGGCTAAAACCGGAAAAACCTCAATTTTTTCCGCTTTCGAGAAGTTATTTTTGTTAAATGCAGTATTTGCTAAACAGTTGTTAAGTGCTGTGGTTGCTGTTGCCAAGAAAAACAAAATTGACAATTACATCAATATTACATTGAAACCGAGAAGCTAAAAATCTTTTTGCAATATAGTGATAAGCGAAAACTAGTTCATTGAAGTGTAATATTATCAAAATGTGAGTGTCAAGAATAAATTGTTGAATTGAAATATTGTCTTGGAACTCGCTAGGGCCATACCCCAGCATTCAGTTTGGACAGTTAATATCAGGAGTACAAAAACCAAGCCATTTGAGTTTTCAAAGTACAGAAAAGGTAGTGCGACCAATTTAACTTACGCCTAGAAATTCAGAGCATCAAAGAAGGGTTCTCCAGTAGGACATCAATAGGATGAATATATGGTAAAACGCAAAATTTTGAATATGAATTTTGCGGGGTTGAAAAACCAATCACAATTGAATCAAATTATATCGATCGGTGTGTGGGGAATTGAAAAAAATAGTTCAAAGTCAAATTTCATCTTCGAAATTTAAAATTTAGTTTACAATACGTTAATTTTTAATTTTGCCTACACCAAAACTCCAAAAACAACAGTTAAAATTGAGAACAAAAACTTCTGTTCAGGAAAAGTAACCAAAAAACATGGTTAATTTAATGTAATAATTTAATTCTAATAATTTTTTGGTAATGTTAAAGGTAAAATAATGTTGTTAAAATACCTTAAACTGTAAATAAGCTCAAAAACTTGTTGTTGCTATTTTTATTTATTTCCTAGCTTTAAAAACAAATTCAAATACAAGTAAAAACGCTTTGTAAATTGTTTATTTGAATTTGCATCATTTTTAAGTCAACCGGAAATTGAACACGAAATGCGAAATTGTTCGTTTTTACTCATGAATTTTTTTTAAATTAACATTACGTTTGCAAATATAAACATTGTTATTTCGAATTTTAAAAAAGGCACTAAAGAGTTGAGTTAAAGCAAAAGTTTAAAAGATTTTGAATCAAAATTTAGAAGTTTCTAAAAAATAAAATAGGATGTTTCACGCTATAGCAGCCAGCTTAACCTTTCTTGACAAGGTTGACCTTTCTTGATATTAACTAAAACGTAAATTACGTCTTGAAAATTAGCTAAAATGGTATTTAAAATGTACACTGATGTCGGTAAAATTTTCCGTAGATGTGCACCGTTACATCATAAAAAAATATATTCAGGGGACTGTTTTTAAGATTTTCCTTGCAGTCGGCGATTTATTAATTGGTGCTGCTCTTAAGAAACCAGGGAATCTAACCTAAAAACAACTCTCCAACTGAGCTGTCATACAGTGTTGTCAAGGAGACGTTGGATAAAATTATCAGAAGAAGAATGGGAAAAAACCTTTTGAAATCAAACAACGGCTCAATAAAAAATTCCTTACAAAAATGTCAATAAGCAGAACTTTTTTTTTCTTTAAAGAGGAATCGTCACCAAAATTGAGCAAAATCCTGAAAAAATTATGTGATCTTCAAATAATTTTCAGAACGAGAAAATTTGTGAACTTGCTTACCAACCCACCCAAAAACAACATTTGACAGAAATTTAAAATTGCATGAGGCATAAAGAGAAGTACATGTATTGAATGCAATTCCGACTATGATGGCCAAAAAAGCAGACATCGTAGCAATAGAGTTTAAGGGCGTCCTAGAAAAATTTAAGAGAAGTACATGTATTGAATGCAATTCCGACTATGATGGCCAAAAAAGCAGACATCGTAGCAATAGAGTTTAGGGGCGTCCAAGAAAAATTTAAGTTAATGTAAGTTCATATCTGGTTGAAAATTTTGGAAGAGCGCATAATTTTGAACGATTCAAACTTCAAGCATGTTGATGGGCTGAAAATTGAAGCCTTCTATATGAATAATTTAAAACCCCAACTAAAACCGCGCGATGGTTATTGGAGCCGGCAATTTTGATTTTTGAAATTTGAAATTTAATTTGGTAGAAGTCGATTCGTAATTCTGTCAACCATAAAACATCAAGATAAAAATAGAGAGCATAGAAGATAAAAGTTAATGTTCAGGAAAAAACCCAAAAAATCAATGAATGCAGAATTGAGATTCTAATCTATTGGGTGTGTATATCCAAAAGAAAATGTTGTTTATGTAACCTAAGCTGTAAAAAGTTTCAACATTTCGCTGCTTCAACTGATTTGGGAGAATGAAAAAAATTGTGTCAATGGCAAGTGTAATTAGTTTTCAGATCATTTTATTTATTTATGCATCACTTTTAAGTCCAACTGACAATGAACGCAAGGTCCGAAATTTTCCAGTTTCACTAATCGATTTTGTTTTCAATTGTCAATTTTTTTGCACCCTGAGCCACTCCTAATTCAAGTTTTAAAGGAAAATCTGAAAGTAGTAATGGAATGCAAAAGTTTTTGGCTCGATATTTTAAAAAATCTATACAGGTAAATTAGGATTTTTCATATTTTAGCAGCCGACTCGCTCCATCATGAAGTCAAGACTGCTCATTATAGATTAAAAAGCTTAACTTACATTTCACTATAAAAAGTCCCGATGCGAAAAGAAACCTGGTCATCCAAGATCTGAACATAAACGTAAACATCTGGAAGAATATTTACTGTCATTCGTTTCATAGCTGCCTAACGTTAAAACTTAAGAAATGTGATCCAGGGGACCATGCATAGAATTTTTGAATGGAAACAGCCACTGGTAATTGTTCGATGAATATCTCGATAAAAATCAAAAGATTTAGACAAAGAACCATACTAAACTGAGTGGTCATCCAGTATAAATAATAAGACGTTGGGAAAAGAAATCACAAAAGAGAAGGTAGATATTTATTTCAATCCTGGAACAATCGATTGCGAGCTGATGTTTCTCCATTTTTCAGAGGGATCCATATTGTAACCCAATTTTGGTGTTAAAATTAAGTAGGCTGTCACTTGACCGTATTTGTAGCTTTGACAGATCTTGTCGTAGTTAAACTTTATCATTCGAGATGCTGATTATGTTGTGTTGTCAGTCGTGACAAGTTTTCACTTGAGGGAACAATTTTAGGTACTGAGGCACTGATAATAATATATGAAAAAGCACCATTATATTGACAAAATCAGAGTGTTCCAGGCATTCAAAACCTATCACATGGAGATTTTCCCAGAGAAGATTATTTCAGGAAGGTGAAGCATGTTCATAATTTTTTGTCGAGAAAAAGATTTCAATATCAGATATTTTGTTCATTCAACCGCTGAGTTTTTGGGTAAAATTTCTTCTGTACTGAACCAGAACATCTGTTCATTTTCAGTTTTGTAAAAATTTTCAGTTTTTTGAGCTGTCGTTCCTTTTCGCAAAATTTTGCTGCAACCAAAAATTAAAAACCAAAAAGTACAAAGGCTACTAGACATGCAACAAACTGAGATTCGACGAGCATATTAGCATAAACTTTAGAGAAGCCAACAGCATATCATTGGTTATCAGTAAAAATTTGTTTTCAAAACAAATCTATCAGCCCTCATAAATAATAACGGCTCCTGCCAGCGCAGATTGTTTCTTGGTATAAAATTTAGTATCCAAATAAAAAAACAGGTCATGACAGAAACAATTAAACGAAGAGCAATTAAATTAGTGAAAAGTGTAAAAAATCTAACGTAACGTTCAAGATTGAGAAAAGTCGAGTTACTAGGACTTGAATATCGACGGAAACCGTCAAAAGTGATTGGTGTATGGAAACTAATTAGTTCCAACTAAAGCCAATTCAATATTGCCGCCCGTTTTTTTAGCATTAAAGAAAGAATTGGTATATGCAATTCATGTCAACTCCAGGTTCCAAAACCACGACAAGAAATTACACAAAAATCCATTGCAGTACAAATAGTCAAGGCTTGGAATAATCTCACAAATTCTCTGATCCAAAACATTTGTTGTTGTTGTTGTTGTGGTTTTGCTACTTCCGTCGCAGAATTAATAATCAAAGTCATTAAGTTTTTAAATATTGTTCACTTATTTCTACAGCGCTGGCAATCACAGAACAGTTGCAAGGCAGATGTTCTTTTTAGAGTAATTTTTGTCAACGAAAAGTCACATCATTACTATTATTCTACTTTTCAGTTCCCAATTTCAACGTGTTTGTCCATTTTGTTTACAAGTCGACAGTTTTTGAAGAAGAACTCTCCTCAACTTTTTCGATACGTTTTGTTCGAGCATAAAGATGTCATTTTTCGTTTTGCACAAATTCTGGCAGTTCAATGCAGTTCGAATCTTTTTTCATCATCCTTGACAGAAGCATTATATTGTTTTGTTTAAGAAATATCGGCAATGACAAAATTTTCAGATGTCTCAGTTGGTTTTCATAACTGACATCTCTGAGTCCAGTGATCCATTTGACAGATTTCTTCTAGAATTTCTCAAGCTGTTTAAGATCAGTTCTTAATTGCGATATGCAAACGAAACCTTTCAACATCACTAGAGGAATTAAGGACGTGTAGAGTCCAAGTTTGATCCTTGTTTGTACACCCATTTCAACATTCCTGCAAAGTAGGTAGAGAACTTTGTAGGCTTTCAATTAACCTTTCGACGTGCACGTTCTAAGTAAAGTCGACACATGAATTCCTAGTTCTTTCCATATCCCTTAGTTCTGTAGTCGGCCATCATTTAGTTTGGAGGACATATCTTTTCCCATGAACCTATCTTTCTCGACTTTTTTCACTGCACGATCCATTTTATTGGTTCGCAACCAATTTTGAAATTCATCTTCATATACCTCCCATGTTTCTTTTACGGTTGCTAGGAGGAATTAATCTGAGAAATTGAGGGCTTCGGCAAGTGATCAACAAAGATGCAAAAGAAAAGCGGGTCCAAGAGTGATCTTTGAGTTACACCAATTGTCACTGTTAGTGTTCGTGATATTGTGTCCTCGAAGCGTACAAATAGTTTTCTTATCATTAAGTAAATGAAAAAGATCTTCAGTTAACGCCCTCCTACTGATATTCATACAAATTTCTTCAAGAGCTCGTAGTGAGTTACTTGATCCAATGGCTTAGAAAAATCTGTGTAGAACGCCACCACCTCAAATTTGGGATCTCTGTCAGGGGCGTCATGTATCTTTTTAAGGAAGGATTGGTTGGGACCGAACAATTTCTTACAAAACCATGCTGATGCACAGTCACCATGCAGCAGAAGGGGATGTTAAATTCTATTAATAAGCACTTTCCATCTATATCCAGCAGTTAAGCTGGTGTGTAGTTTTTACAGATCTGTCACTTTTCCTGTAAATCGTTGAAATTACAGCCAATTTTCAGCATTCTGAGATTTTGCGCAAACTTTTCATATTCTTGAAGACTATGGAGAGAGTCCATTTCTTCTTCGCGACTTTGATATGTCCTGAGATGACTTTGATATGTCCAGGGATGCGTGAAACTGAACAAAGTGGACGAAAATAAGGATAATTTAGACTGACAACTGATCGGTTTACTATACCTATCAACAGATTGTCAAGGCACGTCACCGACGTCACTTTTAAAGAGCTTGTCCAGAGAACAACCTAAATACCAGAAAATTAAAACATAGAATGAAAACTTTTCTTTGAAAGAGATGTAGACGAAACAATTGACATCAAGCTATCAAAAACCTGAAACATAGCAAAAGCGAAAATTTTTAGCCATGCGCCGACTGCAGAAAGACAAATGTTTTGCTGAAAAAACGGCCATGTAGATTTAATTTTATCAATTTACAGAAAATGGGTACTATTTAGTCTAAAAAGAAGTGGGTCTTTTCTGTGTGTGCCCCATCCCCGCCCCCAGTACGCGTTGCAACCCTCAGCAAACAGAGCACGTGTTATTACAAAATAAATTTGTTGTTGTTGTTGTTGTTGTGGACTTTCAGGTTGTCCTGAGGTAATTGCGCCATGTTGTTGGATTAGAGTCTTGACCACTGATCTTGGCAGAGGTGGCAATCGCATGCAACAACACACGTTTCGCTCTGAGAAGTAATTTGGACGATTTTTCATAAGCTTTATAATTCTGGTTTTTAAACCAATAGAATTCAAAAACTCCACTTCAATTCCGATAATTTTGACCATCAGGCTCATTCGGTAGAAGAACTCATGTCTGATTCTTTCATTTCTAACCTTTCTGAGATCAAAGAGTAAATTTTTCTCTCTTCTGCGTCTCGCAGATTTGGAATGGGGCAGGAGTAGAACGTCTGCTCAGGTAAACTCAAAAAAAGTAGGCTGTTCAATTGCAGCTACATAGAGAGAGGCAGTATGTTTTTTGAGCTGTCGTTCCTTTTCGCAAAATTTTGCTGCAACCAAAAATTAAAAACCAAAAAGTACATAGGCTACTAGACATGTAACAAACTGAGATTCAAAGAACATATTAGTATAAACTTTAGAGAAGCCAACAGCATATCATTGGTTATCAGTAAAAATTTGTTTTCAAAACAAATCTATCAGCCCTCATAAATAATAATGGCTCCTGCCAGCGCAGATTGTTTCTTGGTATAAAATTTAGTATCCAAATAAAAAAACAGGTCATGACAGAAAAAATTAAACGAAGAGCAATTAAATTAGTGAAAAGTGTAAAAAATCTAACGTAACGTTCAAGATTGAGAAAAGTCGAGTTACTAGGACTTGAATATCGACGGAAACCGTCAAAAGTTATTGGTGTTTGGAAACTAATTAGTTCCAACTAAAGCCAATTCAATATTGCGGCCCGTTTTTTTAGCATTAAAGAAAGAATTGGTATGTGCAATTCATATCAACTCCAGGTTCCAAAACCACGACAAGAAATTACACAAAAATCCAATGCAGTACAAATAGTCAAGGCTTGGAATAATCTCCCAAATTCTCTGATCCAAAACATTTGTTGTTGTTGTTGTGGTTTTGCTACTTCCGTCGCAGAGTTAATAATCAAAGTCATTAAGTTTTTAAATATTGTTCACTTATTTCTACAGCGCTGGCAATCACAGAACAGTTGCAAGTCCCACGTTCTTTTTAGAGTAATTTTCGTTAACGAAAAGTCACATCATTGCTATTAATCTATTTTTCAGTTCCCAATTTCAACGTGCTTGTCCATTCTCTTTACAAGTCGACAGTTTTTGAAGAAGAACTCTCCTCAACTTTTTCGATACGTTTTATTCGAGCATAAAGATGTCATTTTTCGTTTTGCACAAATTCTGGCAGTTCAATGCAGTTCGAATATTTGTTCATCATCCTTGACAGAAGCATTATATTGTTTTGTTTAAGAAATATCGGCAACGACAAAATTTTCAGATGTCTCAGTTGGTTTTCATAACTGACATCTCTGAGTCCAGTGATCCATTTGACAGATTTCTTCTAGAATTTCTCAAGCTGTTTAAGATCAGTTCTTAATTGCGATATGCAAACGAAACCTTTCAACATCACTAGAGGAATTAAGGACGTGTAGAGTCCAAGTTTGATCCTTGCTTGTACACCCATTTCAACATTCCTGCAAAGTAGGTAGAGAACTTTGTAGGCTTTCAATTAACCTTTCGACGTGCACGTTCTAAGTAAAGTCGACACATGAATTCCTAGTTCTTTCCATATCCCTTAGTTCTGTAGTCGGCCATCATTTAGTTTGGAGGACATATCTTTTCCCATGAACCTATCTTTCTCGACTTTTTTCACTGCACGATCCATTTTATTGGTTCGCAACCAATTTTGAAATTCATCTTCATATACCTCCCATGTTTCTTTTACGGTTGCTAGGAGGAATTAATCTGAGAAATTGAGGGCTTCGGCAAGTGATCAACAAAGATGCAAAAGAAAAGCGGGTCCAAGAGTGATCTTTGATTTACACCAATTGTCACTGTTAGTGTTCGTGATATTGTGTCCTCGAAGCGTACAAATAGTTTTCTTATCATTAAGTAAATGAAAAAGATCTTCAGTTAACGCCCTCCTACTGATATTCATACAAATTTCTTCAAGAGCTCGTAGTGAGTTATTTGATCGAATGGCTTAGACAAATCTGTGTAGAACGCCACCACCTCAAATTTGGGATCTCTGTCAGGGGCGTCATGTATCTTTTTAAGGAAAGATTGGTTGGGACCGACCAATTTCTTACAAAACCATGCTGATGCACAGTCACCATGCAGCAGAAGGGGATGTTAAATTCTATATATAAGCACTTTCCATCTATATCCAGCAGTTAAGCTGGTGTGTAGTTTTTACAGATCTGTCACTTTTCCTGTAAATCGTTGAAATTACAGCCAATTTTCAGCATTCTGGGATTTCGCGCAAACTTTTCATATTCTTGAAGACTATGGAGAGAGTCCAATTCTTCTTCGCGACTTTGATATGTCCTGAGATGACTTTGATATGTCCAGGGATGCGTGAAACTGAACAAAGTGGACGAAAATAAGGATAATTTAGACTGACAACTGATCGGTTTACTATACCTATCAACAGATTGTCAAGGCACGTCACCGACGTCACTTTTAAAGAGCTTGTCCAGAGAACAACCTAAATACCAGAAAATTAAAACATAGAATGAAAACTTTTCTTTGAAAGAGATGTAGACGAAACAATTGACATCAAGCTATCAAAAACCTGAAACATAGCAAAAGCGAAAATTTTTAGCCATGCGCCGACTGCAGAAAGACAAATGTTTTGCTGAAAAAACGGCCATGTAGATTTAATTTTATCAATTTACAGAAAATGGGTACTATTTAGTCTAAAAAGAAGTGGGTCTTTTCTGTGTGTGCCCCATCCCCGCCCCCAGTACGCGTTGCAACCCTCAGCAAACAGAGCACGTGTTATTACAAAATAAATTTGTTGTTGTTGTTGTTGTTGTGGACTTTCAGGTTGTCCTGAGGTAATTGCGCCATGTTGTTGGATTAGAGTCTTGACCACTGATCTTGGCAGAGGTGGCAATCGCATGCAACAACACACGTTTCGCTCTGAGAAGTAATTTGGACGATTTTTCATAAGCTTTATAATTCTGGTTTTTAAACCAATAGAATTCAAAAACTCCACTTCAATTCCGATAATTTTGACCATCAGGCTCATTCGGTAGAAGAACTCATGTCTGATTCTTTCATTTCTAACCTTTCTGAGATCAAAGAGTAAATTTTTCTCTCTTCTGCGTCTCGCAGATTTGGAATGGGGCAGGAGTAGAACGTCTGCTCAGGTAAACTCAAAAAAAGTAGGCTGTTCAATTGCAGCTACATAGAGAGAGGCAGTATGTTTTTTGAGCTGTCGTTCCTTTTCGCAAAATTTTGCTGCAACCAAAAATTAAAAACCAAAAAGTACATAGGCTACTAGACATGTAACAAACTGAGATTCAAAGAACATATTAGTATAAACTTTAGAGAAGCCAACAGCATATCATTGGTTATCAGTAAAAATTTGTTTTCAAAACAAATCTATCAGCCCTCATAAATAATAATGGCTCCTGCCAGCGCAGATTGTTTCTTGGTATAAAATTTAGTATCCAAATAAAAAAACAGGTCATGACAGAAAAAATTAAACGAAGAGCAATTAAATTAGTGAAAAGTGTAAAAAATCTAACGTAACGTTCAAGATTGAAAAAAGTCGAGTTACTAGGACTTGAATATCGACGGAAACCGTCAAAAGTGATTGGTGTTTGGAAACTAATTAGTTCCAACTAAAGCCAATTCAATATTGCGGCCCGTTTTTTTAGCATTAAAGAAAGAATTGGTATGTGCAATTCATATCAACTCCAGGTTCCAAAACCACGACAAGAAATTACACAAAAATCCAATGCAGTACAAATAGTCAAGGCTTGGAATAATCTCCCAAATTCTCTGATCCAAAACATTTGTTGTTGTTGTTGTTGTGGTTTTGCTACTTCCGTCGCAGAGTTAATAATCAAAGTCATTAGGTTTTTAAATATTGTTCACTTATTTCTACAGCGCTGGCAATCACAGAACAGTTGCAAGTCCGACGTTCTTTTTAGAGTAATTTTCGTTAACGAAAAGTCACATCATTGCTATTAATCTATTTTTCAGTTCCCAATTTCAACGTGCTTGTCCATTCTCTTTACAAGTCGACAGTTTTTGAAGAAGAACTCTCCTCAACTTTTTCGATACGTTTTATTCGAGCATAAAGATGTCAATTTTCGTTTTGCACAAATTCTGGCAGTTCAATGCAGTTCGAATCTTTGTTCATCATCCTTGACAGAAGCATTATATTGTTTTGTTTAAGAAATATCGGCAATGACAAAAATTTTCAGATGTCTCAGTTGGTTTTCAGAACTGACATCTCTGAGTCCAGTGATCCATTTGACAGATTTCTTCTAGAATTTCTCAAGCTGTTTAAGATCAGTTCTTAATTGCGATATGCAAACGAAACCTTTCAACATCACTAGAGGAATTAAGGACGTGTAGAGTCCAAGTTTGATCCTTGTTTGTACACCCATTTCAACATTCCTGCAAAGTAGGTAGAGAACTTTGTAGGCTTTCAATTAACCTTTCGACGTGCACGTTCTAAGTAAAGTCGACACATGAATTCCTAGTTCTTTCCATATCCCTTAGTTCTGTAGTCGGCCATCATTTAGTTTGGAGGACATATCTTTTCCCATGAACCTATCTTTCTCGACTTTTTTCACTGCACGATCCATTTTATTGGTTCGCAACCAATTTTGAAATTCATCTTCATATACCTCCCATGTTTCTTTTACGGTTGCTAGGAGGAATTAATCTGAGAAATTGAGGGCTTCGGCAAGTGATCAACAAAGATGCAAAAGAAAAGCGGGTCCAAGAGTGATCTTTGAGTTACACCAATTGTCACTGTTAGTGTTCGTGATATTGTGTCCTCGAAGCGTACAAAATAGTTTTCTTATCATTAAGTAAATGAAAAAGATCTTCAGTTAACGCCCTCCTACTGATATTCATACAAATTTCTTCAAGAGCTCGTAGTGAGTTACTTGATCCAATGGCTTAGAAAAATCTGTGTAGAACGCCACCACCTCAAATTTGGGATCTCTGTCAGGGGCGTCATGTATCTTTTTAAGGAAAGATTGGTTGGGACCGAACAATTTCTTACAAAACCATGCTGATGCACAGCCACCATGCAGCAGAAGGGGATGTTAAATTCTATATATAAGCACTTTCCATCTATATCCAGCAGTTAAGCTGGTGTGTAGTTTTTACAGATCTGTCACTTTTCCTGTAAATCGTTGAAATTACAGCCAATTTTCAGCATTCTGAGATTCTTCGCAAACTTTTCACATTCTTGAAAACTATGGAGGGAGATGACTTTGAATTGTCCAGGGATGCGTGAAACTGAACAAAGTGGAGGAAAATAAGGATAATTTAGACTGACAACAAATCGGTTTACTATACCTATCAACAGATTGTCAAGGCACGTGACCGACGTAACTTTTAAAGAGCTTGTCCAGAGGACAACCTAAATACCAGAAAATTAAAACAGAGAAAGAAAACTTTTCTTTGAAAGAGATGTAGACGAAACAATTGACAGCAAGCCTTCAAAAACCTGAAACATGGCAAAAACGAAAATTTTTAGCCATGCGCCGACTGCAGAAAGACAAATGTTTTGCTGAAAAAACGGCCATGTAGATTTAATTTTATCAATTTGCAGAAAATTGGTACTATTTAGACTAAAAAGAAGTGGGTCTTTTCCATGTGTGCCCCATCCCCGCCCCCAGTACGCGTTGCAACCCTCAGCAAACAGAGCACGTGTTATTACAAAATAAATTTGTTGTTGTTGTTGTTGTTTTTGTTATGGACTTTCAGGTTGTCCTGAGGTAATTTCGGCATGTTGTTGGACTAGAGTCTTGACCACTTTTCTTGGCAGAGGTGGCAATCGCATGCAACAACACACGTTTCGCTCTGAGAAGTAGTTTAAACGATTTTTCATGAGCTTTATAATTCTGGTTTTTAAACCAATGGGATTCAAAAACTTTACTTCATTTCCGATAATTTTGACCATCAGGCTCAATCGGTAGAAGAACTCATGTCTGATTCTTTCATTGCTGACCTTTCTGAGATCAAAGAGTAAATTTTTCTCTCTTCTGCGTCACGCAGATTTGGAATGGGGCAGGAGTAGAACGTCTGCTCAAGTAAACTCAAAAAGAAAAGCAGGCTGTTCAATTGCAGCTACATAGAGAGAGGCAGTATGCCCACTCGTAACAGAAGCTCCTCGTAGTTAAGTTTGTAGTTGTTCGTTATCCCCTTCATTACTATCCTTTGAAACTCCTTTAGGTTCTGCAGTGTGCAATTGGTTTTAGCACTCAATATCCTTTCAAATTCAATGATTTCGTACCGATACTGACTGCCCTTGGGTCTATTGTAGAGACTATCAACGAAGATGAAATTGTTGTTCATCTTAAATCTTTAATCTTTCAAATCGGCTGTAGCAACGATTCGTAAAGACACGTCTTGATTTTCTCGTTCACTTTGTGCGGCAGTTCTTCCCAAACAAAAAAACTTGTTGGTCTTTTTTAATCGATTTTCCAAATGCTCAGACTGTGTTAGCGAAGGACAAACAACTACACGAAGGTCGGTTACTGCGTTCGATGACTCTAGAGAAAACTTGGTATACGTCCTTTAATGACTAATTGAGAACATTTATTTGGTGCCAGTTCTATCTTGTTTTCCATCACCCCTCGTGAAACTTGTTCGCGGTTAGATTGAAACTCTGACTCAAAAATTCCGTCTGCCAAGAAATTGAAACCATCCGCAACCCAAACAAGATTGCCGAAATTGACGACAACTGGAAGATCATTCACGAAAATGCAGAGCAGTAGCGGCCCCAAGAGAGAACTTAGGGGAAATTCACTGGTAATGTCCAATGTCCTTTAGGAGACATTGTCCACTGTCACGAACTTCATGCATTCATCAAAGTAACTCGCCAGCACTTCTAACAGACAACCTCCAACTCAAACATCAGCTATTTTCTTTATCAGCTCTAAATGAGGAGCCTTATCGAAGGCTTCTGAGAAATTGGCGTAGACAGCCACAATTTGTTCATTTGAGTTGTCATCTATTGCTTGATTGAGTTTCTGCAAAAAACCAACCATGTTGGTTGCGACAGCTCTCTCTTTCACAAAACCACAAAATCATGATTACCGTTGACAAGTTGTTACAAAAATGATTCATCAGTGGCTCGTGAAAGCATTTCTCGATCACTTTGCTGGCTATAATAGCAACACAGATCTGTAATTGTCGACTTCGGTTCTATGTCCCTTTTTGAAAATCGGTGAAGCTGACGCAAATTTTCACTGGTTTTGTATCTTTTATCGTATTTCGACATCCAATGAGATGCGGGAGCAGGTCGAAAATTTAATTCTTGCTGAAATAGACTGGAATCCAGCAG
Organism: Convolutriloba macropyga; assembly: GCF_964194025.1. NCBI lineage: Eukaryota > Metazoa > Xenacoelomorpha > Acoela > Convolutidae > Convolutriloba > Convolutriloba macropyga. The sequence continues at coordinate 31,567,937 of NC_134471.1, forward strand.
ATCAATAAATCGGCTTTATTCTCTTCTGTTGCCCAACAAATTGTGCCAGTTTTTGGACGAAAAGTTGAGGTCTTAGAACGGGATAGAAGCGTCCCTTTTATTGGGTATTGCACTCAATATCCTCTCAATGTCAATGATTTTGTACCGATACTGACTGCCTTTGGTTCGATTGTAGAGACTATCATTGAAGATGAATTTGTTGTTCATCTTCAATCTTTAATCTTACAAATCGGCTGTAGCAACGATTCGTAGACACACATCTTGATTTTCTCGTTCACTTTGTTTGGCAGTTCTTCTCAAATAAAAAATAACTTGTTGGTCTTTTTAATCCATTTCCGAAATGCTCAGGCCGTGTTAGCGAAGGATTAACAACTACATGAAGGTCGGCTACCGCAATTGATGACCCTAGAGGGCCTCCAGCAAGTTGAAAACTTGGTATACGTCCTTCAATGACTAATTGAGAACACTTATTTGGTGCTAGTTCCCTTTTGTTTTCTATCAACCCTCGTGCAACTTGTTCGAGGTTAGATTGAATCTCTGACTCCAGATTTCCGTTTGCCAAGAAATTGAAATCATCCGCAACCCGAAAAAAATTGCCGAAATTGACGACAACTGGAAGATCATTCACGAAAATGCAGAACAGTGGCGCCCCAAGAGAGAACTTAGGGGAAAACCACTGCTAATATCCAATGTCCTTGAGGACACATTGTCCACTGTCACGAACTTCATGCGTTCATCAAGCTACCTCGCCAGCACTTCTAACAGACAACCTCCCACTCAAACATCAGCTACTTTCTTTATCAGCTCAAAATGAGGAGCCTTATCGAAGACTTCTGAGAAATTGGCGTAGACAGCCACAATTTGTTCATTTGAGTTGTCATCTATTGCTTGATTGAGTTTCTGCAAAAAGCCAACCATGTTGGTTGCGGCAGATCTCTCTTTCACAAAACCACAAAACCATGATGACCGTTGACAAGTTGTTACAAAAATGATTCATCAGTGGCTCGTGAAAGCATTTCTCGATCAATTTGCTGGCTATAATAACAACACAGATCTGTAATTGTCGACTTGGCTTCTATGTCCCTTCTTGAAAATCGGTGAAGCTGACGCAAATTTTCACTGGTTTGGTATCTTCTATCGTATTTCGACATCCAATGAGATGCGGGAGCAGGTCGAAACTTTAATTCTTGCTGAAATAAATTGGAATCCAGCAGATCAATAAATCGGCTTTATTCTCTTCTGTTGCCAAACAAATTTTGCCAGTTTTTGGACGAAAAGTTGAGGTCTTAGCACGGGATAGAAGCGTCCCTTTTATTGGGTATTGCACTCAATATCCTCTCAATGTCAATGATTTTGTACCGATACTGACTGCCTTTGGTTCGATTGTAGAGACTATCATTGAAGATGAATTTGTTGTTCATCTTCAATCTTTAATCTTACAAATCGGCTGTAGCAACGATTCGTACACACACATCTTGATTTTCTCGTTCACTTTGTTTGGCAGTTCTTCTCAAATAAAAAATAACTTGTTGGTCTTTTTAATCCATTTCCGAAATGCTCAGGCCGTGTTAGCGAAGGATTAACAACTACATGAAGGTCGGCTACCGCAATTGATGACCCTAGAGGGCCTCCAGCAAGTTGAAAACTTGGTATACGTCCTTCAATGGCTAATTGAGAACACTTATTTTGTGCCAGTTCCCTTTTGTTTTCTATCAACCCTCGTGCAACTTGTTCGAGGTTAAATTGAATCTTTGACTCAAGATTTCCGTTTGCCAAGAAATTGAAATCATCCGCAACCCGAAAAGGATTGCCGAAATTGACGACAACTGGAAGATCATTCACAAAAATGCAGAACAATGGCGGCCCCAAGAGCGAACTTAGGGGAAAACCACTGGTAATATCAAATGTCCTTGCGGAGACATTGTCCACTGTCACGAACTTCATGCGTTCGTCAAGCTAACTCGCCAGCACTTCTAACAGACAACCTCCAACTCAAAAATTAGCTACTTTCTTTATCAGCTCAAAATGAGGAGCCTTATTGAAGACTTCTGAGAAATTGGCGTAGACAGCCACAATTTGTTCTTTTGAGTTGTCATCTATTGCTTGATTGGGTTTCTGCAAAAAACCAACCATGTTGGTTGCGACAGATCTCTTTTTCACAAAACCATGTTGACCGTTGACAAGTTGTTACAAACACGATTCATCAGTAGCTCGTAAAACCATTTGTTGATCACTTTGCTGGCTATAATAGCGACAGAGATCGGTAATTGTTGACTTGGCTCTTATGTCTTTTCTTGAAAATTGGTGAGACTAACGCAACTTTCCACTGGTTTAGTGTCTTTTGTAACCTCTTGATGCTCTTGAAAACTCTTTGGAGAGTTTTGATCATTTGAGCCGTTGTTTGCTTGTAAACGATTGGTTGTAAACCATCTGACCCACGAGTCTTTGTAATGTCAAATAAGAGAAGGATCTGTAATTTTCTATACGAAACGGAGAAATTTGTCAAAACAGGATTCTTGCAATTTATTTCCTTAATGTTGATCTCTTTTTTCGGAGGAAACATTAAAAGGAAAAACTGATGCAAAAGATCGGCTTTATGTTGGCTATCATGTTCTTTCAGGCCAAGTGATTTCTTCAAGTAAAGTTGAAGAATTATTCAAAGATTTCAAGTGTTTGAAGACAGCATCGGTGTTTCTGTTGCTCATCAGCGCTTTTTGATACGCCTTTCGATCCTTTTTACATTCTTCTGCGACACTGTTCTCTAACTGTGTCACTTTCAGCTTCCGATAGCGAGTCGGTTTCTATGCCGTGATGTCCTTTTACGTCTTCAACCGTTTCAAGGGGTTTGAAGTTGATGATGTTATCCAGTGACACAAAATTTGACGTTGTCTGGATCTAAGCAGGACATGCTCAACAGTTAATTGATCCACGTGGTCGTTGAACTCAGGGCAAAAATTGTTTATGTTTGAGAAACAGACGAGGTTAACGCACGATCGATTCATAGTGTTTCGCACCCCTGCGTAGTTCACAGAGCCGAACCTCTTGGAATTTTGGAGGAGAGTCTTAGATACCCCAATAGAACAATGGACTGACAAGTTTCAGGTACGTGTTTTTGTTGTATGAGTCGTCTATAGACATAGCGGACAACCAAAAGACATTCTGCTGCGCCTCTGGCTAGCACGAGAACTTCATATTCATTGTTCATTGTTCAAAACAACGTCTTAGATTGCAACAACTTTTATTGAAATTTCTCAGTCGTCGCTATTGCTCAATTTTCGGGCTGAACTCAAGAGAGTTCAAGACTTCTATCAACTTCTCGTTCGTTGGCACAAGTTTCACTCCTTTACATTTCTGGACCCTGGAGAATCCCTTGCACTCTAAAGCTTGACTGAAAGCAGCGATCAACGGACTTGCTTGACTTTCCCTTGCCTTCACCTGGCTTCTCACGTGATGATAACGTGGCATATTTCGCAGCAACATCCGCGTAGTTTATTTCAGTTTTCTGCAATGCCTCGTTTACAGAGACCTGAATTGGGTCTTCAACTACTTGAGTCAGTTTTTGCTCAATCATCAACTTTTTGACGAGCTCGAGGCTTTTAACTGATTCTTCTATTTGCTTTGCTATATCAGACTCTAGTTGTCGCTGCCGTTTGCCGGTCTCTACACACTTTTTGCAGAAGAGTAACACGTTTGCCCCAAGCTCTTTTACGCCATTTATTGCTACACTAGACGAACCTGTACAGATTGCTTCCAAATGCAAATCACAAATGCAACTCACACAGTGATAGTTGGTTCATTGTCGTTGATTTTCTTCGTAAACGTACGACACGAGCGCTACAGTTTCTCAATAACTGCGTGCACCTATAACCAATACTTTAAAGGTCATCAATGCACGATCACAAACTGAGAAAACTTAATCAGTGGTCAAGACTCTATTCAGAAGCCGGCGCTTGGTGTTTCAATGTCTTTTGCCTTCTTTCAGAAAGTCGGTTCTTCTGTTCCGTCAAAGAAAGCTGACTGGCTAAATTCTTGTTGACAATGGAGATTTGAGTGCCAATTGACGGACCACACGAAATTGCTGTAACAGCTCAACGTCCGTGATCTAACCTTCGTCTAGTTGAGTAGGGTAGTGACTGAGTGGGTCGATTCAAAGAACTTACAGCAAAAAAATAATTTTGGGTCTTTCCCATTATATCCCCCCATAAAATTATAGCCCCCATCCCACATTATGGTATAATTACCATAATTGAAGGGCTATAGCTTATCTGACCACTAAGCTGGGTGGGCTATAATGAGACAGATCCATAATTTTCATAATCAGATGGCCGCAACTGCTGCCCCAGTATAGCAACTTTAATCTGAAACTATTTACATAAATCATTGTAAAAATTTTGCACGTGCCTCAGGGGTTCCAAATTTTTTAATCACGAAGCTGGGGGAACACAAACGGAAAAGATCCATGGAATTTCATGTGTAATAATCGTTCGTTCTGACACATGTCTTTGAGTTTTCAGTTTTTGTTTCATAGCTTCATGGTAACTTGTATTCAAGGTTAATGGCAACGCGCTCTCTGACGGAAGTTTTTATCTTAATGCGAAATAATGCAATTCAACACCGACAGTTTTTTGCGAAAACAGTTGATGAGTCTTCAATATCAGATAGAACAGCTTTAGTTGCCGACGATGAGCGGACGCTTGGCTCTCGTGCTCCTAATGGAACACCACCTGAGTGGTCTGATACAGTTGAAGATGTACAGTACAACGTTTCAAAAATACAGCAGCGTTTAAAGGTAAATTCCTTATTTTATGGATAGTATAATTATTGAAGCTCACGGATTTCGTTTATTTTTACGAATTTTGGCAAGATCTGCTGTATTTTCAATTGGGTGAATGGGTTAGCAATAGTAAATTTTCTATTTTGAAGCTTTTAGGCCTTTGGTGGAAAACAGTGACAATACCTCCTCGCATATATTCAAGGTATGTCATTGTTTTTTTTGTTGAAATGAATGTTACCACGCGATTCTTGTCGCCATCGAGAGCAGAGCCGCAGGCGAAGCAGAGTTGTGGAATAACTTTGAGAGGGCAATAGCAACCGTGTGCTAATCGTTGCATAATTTAAGCCATACAGCAAGTGATTAGACTATCGTTTTCCGCCACCCTTGGCTGTGCCCTAAAGTCTCGACTACACTACTTGGGCGTAATCCAGAAGTCTCAACTACTACTACTAATGTAAGAAGGAAAAACGCCTTAATTTGAATAAATGTAGATTATATACAAGCGGTTAAATATTTATCCAAACGGCGCGTATCTATAATTTCAACATAAACATTAAAACGGATTACTGGGCTCTGTCAACTTTTTACTCGCCAAAAAAAACTTGAATGCTCGAATTCCGGTGAACTCAGACTACTGTCGACAAAATATCTTTTAAACGCTCTTGCAGTTTTATTGTTTTAATGCTTAATATTCGAAGGAATTAGGTGGATTGTTCCATTTCTTAGCTGTTGCATAGAAAAAAAATTGTTGCGATAATTTGTCAACCGATGGTTCTGGAAGATGATTTTCTGGGTTCGACAATGCATGTGGTAATTTGCGCTGGGAACTTTCAAGTTACCTTTAAATGCTAGATTCTGATTGGCGATGTAATTGTAAAAATACCAAATTGAGCGTATGTAAAGTCAAAATGAAGCAATTTCTGTAACTTATCACAATGCGAATTGATAAAATGCTATTCGTTAACCGCGGTCACAAAATAAGCATAATTTTTTTCACTACTGTTCGCGGATAATTTAAAGACTGATTTTGATCATTTACAAAATCTTCATAAGAAGCACGGTGCTAGAACAATAGATCGAAAGATCGAAAGCAAAAACTGGGACAATAGATCGAAAATTAAATTATTGAAGTTGCGTATTGGCCAATCAGATTTGAGCGCTCATTTATTATACAGCATATAACATGTTCTGTAGTGATATTTTGTTCGGTTGTATTAGTTTCATATCAAGTCCCCTGGGCCGCTAAGGCATGGCCATAATGTGGTAATCATATTGCAGTTTGCAAACAATGCTTAATTTCAACCAATAAAAATGGATATTAATTTTCGAGCTATTGTCCCAATTTTTCTGTTTTCGATCTGTTGTCCTTTCGATCTATTGTCCGGTCACCAAGAAGCAGATCAATTTATTGCATTAAGCAATTATATTAGTCCTGTTGGTCTTTTTCATGTGATTTTTCGCTTGACCGATTTTTCGTCTGACCCATTTGACTTTTCGTCCTCAAAAATGGGATAAACAGGTAGCGTCCAGAGGACATTAAGTTTTCTTAGTACCTTTCAGCTCATGAGTCTTCAAGGTAGAGCCACAAAGATCTGACACCCAAGTCATCTCGACCTTTGTTCCAAGTATGTGATTCACAGAAACCGTTCTGGAGACTTATATTTATGGTGTTAAGGGCGGTTCTTAGAGGTTGACCTGCCCCCCCACAACCACCCCCCCCCCCCAACCTCACATCAGCCCCCCTCACTAAACCGCCGTTTGGAGTTGTTCTGAAAATGACGCTTTCTCTGGTGAAGTTTCTATTTTAACGAGTTGTGCGCTTTGGTTTATGTACTAGCTTAAGAAGGTATTCAAACATAATAAATTTTGTGTTGCACACGATAGAGCGACAAAGATCTGACACCCAAGCCATCTCGACCTTTGTTCCAATCAATTTTATTTAGATTCTACTGTTGCCTCTTTCACAACTAACATACCAAAAGAAACCCCTTTTTCATTTACAGATGACTCCAACGGACGCCACACTCCAAAGGCCCGGCATTCGTAGTCCTACCACTTCTACAGAATTTACAGCAAATTTCACTTACACAAATCGCTCTACTCAGAGAAGAATTTCCTCTATATAAAATATTGAAAGAATGGCAAATAGAACGTGAAATTAGTTACCTAAGAAAAGTGTATTGTTTTTAATTGCTCTCAAGCAAAGTTTGTAGCAATTATATTAATCCTGCGTATTTTTGCGTGATTGATTTTTGTCTAACGCATTCAACTTTCCATCTTGAAAAACGGGATGAACAGGTTAAACGCTGAGGGCATTAAGTTGCTGAGCAGCTCTTTTAGAATTCGGTTAGTCTCTAAGTGGACACTTCGCCGAAGCTGCTAAGAAGACAGTCATGCTGCAAAGTTGGTTTGGACCCCAATCCAACCCATCCCCCGCTCCAACCCCCCTAAATTGCCCTTTTCTGCTAGCCTCCCTAAGCCCAAGCTGACCACTACCAAAGACAGCCGGTCGTCAAAGCTATTCGCTCGACGACGTTAATCGGTTGTTTTCTTAACGAGTTCTCGTTTTCATTGCTCTTTAATAGCCGCCCTCATCTTCTCAGCCGGCTATTATAGCGCTCCTATTTTGTTTTTTTTTACAATTCAAAGAATTTGAATTGTATTGGGGCGCTGTCTTTTTTACGACTCGAAGAGGAGTATTGGAGAAGTCCTTTTTTTAAATCAATTTTATTGGAGTGGTTTTTGAAGCGGGAAATGAAACGCGTGAAAAATTTTGGAGTGATTTTGGTGCTGAACAAAAGTGAAGAGTGGAGCGGAAAGAGAGTGGTTTTTGTTCATACCGCTGTCTTTGAGAGAGCGAGAAATTGATGTGTGAAAAAATTTTCTCTAAGCGAGCGAAATTTTTTTGTTCACGTGCGGCATTTTAAAGCAGTTTTTTTCCATTTATTTTGGTTAAGAGGTTTGGTTATGATTTTGTTTTAATTTCAGGCTGGTTTTGGTAGTGCTTTGAAGGTTTTTGGAAATTCGTGTGAATTTTATGATTATTCGGAGGTTTTTTTATGTATTTGGCTGATTTTCGGGCTAATTTTCGTTTTTTTGACGATTATTTTGTTTTACTGGCTCAAATGGGTATTGAAGAAACCCTTCTACTTGAGCAAATTTATGATAACAATTGGTTCTAGTTTTATGGGTAAGAATCTTTTTTTTGTTGAAAAATATGACAAAAAAAAATGGCGAAAATTGGAACTATTTTTCGTAATTTCTTGCCGTTTTTCGTTTTTTCTGTTTTTAGATAATTTTCTTAGCCTATTATGACGTGCCTATTGTTTTGTGAGCATCTGGATACCCTATTGGCTGATGGTAATTTTTCTTTGGATTTATATGCTTTTGAAATTTTAAAGAATTTGATAACTTTTTCCAGTTTTTCAGTGAAAGTTGTTTTTAAGAGCTTTCTTTTCATAATTTAGCCTAAAGTATTTTTTTTTCAAAATTCACCTCAGTGGAATAAGTAAGTACTAGTTGTTTTCGTGAAGTTATTTTGGCAGAGATAGTTTTTTCGGGATCTCAATTTATAACAAAATTTGATCAGATTTTTTATCATATTTTAACAGATTTGATTTTGTTTTTACTTTTTTGTTTCATGACTTTGTTTCAAGATAATCATAAATTAGTGAAGGCACGTTTTGTTTGATGAGTAGTTGGATGGCGTTTAAATAAATTTTCACTTCGAGTCATTTCCGGAATTCTTCCGGCTATGTTTTTTAAGATCTGTTCACACATTTTCATGATTTTTGAAGTCAAATTGGAGTAGTGATTTTGGTCACGCCGAAACAGGAAGTGGAGCGAACAAGCGAGTGGTTTTGCGGGGTGAAAATTTTTTGCTCTAAATTTAAAGTAGAGTGAGAAAACGGGGTTTGAACAAAAATTCGCTTTCTCGCTAGTGGTTTTTTGTTCACATGCGGCAATTTCACTTTGATTTTTACTGTTTTTTCGATTTTTTGGATCGGATTTTTTTTCTAAATGGTTTTCCCAATCCATTCATAGACCGTTCTTTGTCTAGTTTTGTGTTTGGTCAGTGAAAATTCATTGAATTGTATGCCAGGACTTGTCGTGCTATGTTTTTTTACTTCGTCGAACTTTTTTTCGCTTTACCCATTTTGCCTCTTTTTCGACATTTTGCGTGAAATCTTTTTGACTTCTCTAGGCTAGTTTCACTCTTCTGTCACTCTACTCAAAGTCCTTTTAAACAGCAGCTGCTTAGCAAAGCAATTCAAAATGAAAAGAGTCAGTATTAAAAAATCAAAGTCAGAAATAGAAACAGGATAAACCCATAAAGCCCATTTTTAGATGCCCGGTACTTGAACTTTGTTCTCATAAGTTTTAGTTACTATCTATAAAGCTTATTTGTATTAATACTAGACCCTGTCGCCTCTCTCTGAGAGACAGGAGTATGTTCAATTACGAAATGACATTAAAATATATTGCACTTAAAAATGTTTATATACAAAAATCAATTTTTGTTGATATTTTCTTTTCTTTCAATCCCAATAGAGTTATGGGAATCAACGGCGGCTATTTTCCGGCAATCTGCTGGGTATGTTTAAAAATCTGAAGAATGTGATGGCAGAGCTATTTGACGCTTTACAACATTGCTTAATATGTTCGACAAAAACTTTATGGGTTAATCGTTTTTCTTCTGACTGTTGTAAAATATTGTTTTCGCACTTGACTTGTGTATGTTAGTTTCTGAAGCTGAGGATGATTCCATATAACTGTCTGGCAAACCATTATTTGATTTGTGAAATGTACTTTATTTTCAAATTAATTCTTTCGTTGCTTTAGTTGTTTTATGGGTTCCATTGCACGTTGGCTCACATGCATATATCTTCCATTAGGCACGGATTTTGATGCAGCCTACTCCCCATTTTTTGTTTAATTTTTCAAACTTTTAAATCTTTAATCTTTGCAAAGGACATTTTTGGGGCACATTTTCTACATGCCTTGAGTTTGGTTGTTTTGGGAACCATTTTTATACATGGTTTGTAATTTTTAATGGACTTTTTGTTAATTTAGTTTCTCTAGAAATGCCTTTCTGATTACATTTCAATAGCTGCTTCATTTCAGAACGTTTTTGATATTTTGTAGATCCATTTATAGAGGAAAGTGATCTTTGTGTGCTTCAAAGGCGCGTTATAAATCAATTTAGGCAGAACTGCCCTGAAAACTTTTCTTGAGACAAACGGAACTAGGAACAGTGCCACAATCACATGAGCCCTCTTTTTAAAATTATTGATTGTTGACAGGAATTGCAGTCCATGCATGACAAACACATCAACAGGCCAAGTTTAGATGACGATTTTTCCTCGGATCATGGGATCGAGGCCTTGACCCAAGAAATAACCCAAATGTTTCTACATTGTCAAAAGTGCATTCAAACCATCAATAGATGTGCTACCGATGTCAAGTTCAACTTTCAAGATCGCAAGCTGGCCAAAAACGTGGTGTCATCATTAGCTTCAAGTTTGCAAACACTCTCTACACAATTCAAACAAGCACAATCTGATTATTTGAAGAAGTTAAAGTCAAGAGAGGAGAGATCAAGGTTCTTCGCCTTTGAGCCGTTGGATAGTAATGCCGATGATAGATACTCTTCATATGACCAAGGTTTTTCTGATGCTCAAATGCAAGCTTTGATGGATAACACAGACATGGTTGAAGAAAGAGAACGCGAGATCTCTAACATAGTGCAATCTATTACAGAACTGAACAGTATTTTCAGGGATTTGGCTCAAATGATAGTTGACCAAGGAACGGTGCTTGACAGAATTGATTATAACGTTGAGCATGCTTCATTTCGTACTGAACAGGGATTGAAACAACTCCAGAAAGCGGAGACTTATCAAAAGAAAAATAGGAAAATGATGTGCATTATTGTTTTGGGTATTATAGCTTCAGTTATGTTTGTACTTCTAATGGCAACTAAATTTTAAATATTTTGAATTCCTATTTGTGGACATATCTATTTAAGGATGTATAAATTAAAGCTTAATTTGCATTTGTCGTTGTATATAATTGGCTTTGATAATTGACTCTATGTTCAAATAAGGTTTAATCTGAACAGAAAGAAGTTTTTGGTACAGAAGTTGCTAAGCTTCGTATAGTACAAATATGTTTTAAGAACGTGAGTGATGTTGTAATGCTTATAGGACGTTGTGAGAACACGTGGATGAATAAAGGAAAATTTATGACCTATTGCTTCGAAAATTTGTCGCTGAATAAATTCCGTTCTTTTTGCTCTGAGTGATCTGGCAAATATTTAGGTGAATAACTGTATGGTTATAAATTGGTTTCAAAAAAAGTTTTTAGCAATTGTATTGGTCCTCATTTTCTTTTTCGTACTACTGATTTGTCTGATAGTTTTTTTTTCGTCTGGACTTTTGATCTGGCATTAAGCCGCTGAGCAAATCTCTTAGAGCCTTACTAGTCTAAGTATGCGATTTGCCTAAATTCATGGTTTGAAGGGTTGTTTTTCAGAGTTTGACACCCTCCTTCACCCTCCCGCTCTACCCTCCTTCAATTAAGTTTAATCAAGACTCCCTAAGCCGCAGCCTGATATTGACGAAGCGAATCGCTCGCAAGTCGTTTGAGATTAATAAGCTCGACATTAGTCGATTAATTACTATCGAATGAGAAGCAATTATTGTAAACGTGTGCCTTTGCGACGACTCGAAGAGGAGTATTGGTATTCTGACGGTTTTTTACGACCCGAAAAAGAGTAATGGTATTCTACAGGTTTTTTAGCCGGAGCAAGTTTGTTCATGACTTGAATTTTGACTTCTTTCGTTTCAAGCATTTACCTGTTTTTGATTTTTGACTTCTGATTTTGAACCTTGGGCTTCAAGAGTAGCTCAATTGGTAATGTATAGTAATTAGGAACTGCCGATCATATTCAAGGTAACAGGCCATTTTCAGGTTTTTTGATCCTATATATGTCACCCCGACGTATCTAAACTACAGACCCCACACCTCCTCATATACCTACCTCCCCCACATAACTACCTCTCCCCCACCTACGTACCTGCCCCCCCCCCTGCTCCACTATCCCATCTACCCCCAACCCCAACTACCTACACCACACCTACCCCCTCCACCGAATATAATGCACGACGCTTCGAGTTGTTTTTGGTCTTCTACCGGCTTTGAATTTTTAGCTGACGCAAGTTTGCTCATGACTTGTACGTCTGACTTGTTTTCGAACATTGACTTCTGCTTTAGAACTTTGACTACTGTTATCGAATAATGAACTTTAACTGTACCTTAGTTACTAATGCAGTGATTAGATACTGCTGGTTATGTTCAGGGTCGACAGGTCATTTTGAGAAATTTTCTTCCCATAAGTTTTCTGTCCCATTTACTGAACCCGACCCCTAACTACACCCCGGAACAAACTTACCCCTCCCATCTACCTATCCTCCTCCCCCACAAACTTACTCCGGCCCCCACCTACTTTTGCACCAACTACCTACCCCCTGTTCCACCCGCACCTACCCTCCCCGTATTTACCTGCCCCCTCCTAACAAAGCTACCATCATCTTATCTACCTCCATAATTCCCCATCACCACCAACCCACAGCCTCAAACGAAAAATTGTGCGCTTTTTTCAAAACACTATCGGTTTATTACGCATTTTTTTGTTTCCGATTTCGGTAGTAAAACTGCTTTCTTTTTGATATTTCTTATTTAGAGAATATTCGAGTATTCTACCGGTTATGTTTTTTTAGCTGGCGCAAGTTCGTTCATGACTTGAACTTTTGATTTTTTTTGTGTTTTCGAACGTTGAATTCTGTATTAGAACGATTACTTTTGTTTTCGAACGTTTGACTCCAACAAAAGATCAGCTACTAATACACAAAATGGGAACTGCTTGTAGTAGTCTCTTCTCCCTATTCAAACTACTGTAACCACCCACCTACCCAGACCCCTAAACTAAAAGCTGTCTTCATTTTTTATAACCATGTCTAGTTTCATTAGGCTATTAATTTCTTCGTTATTTCTTTCTTTCGTTTTTTCTTACTTTAGATAAGGTTAGTTGATTAATTATATTGCACGACTCTTCGAGTCGCTTCCGGTATTCTACCTTCTATGTTTTTTAGCTGACGCAAGTTTGTTCATGACTTGAGCCTTTGGCTTTTGTTTTAGAACATTGACTTTTGTTTTCGAACATTGGACTTCAAGAGTAGCTGGCTACTAATACATAGAGATTAGGAACAGCTGGCAATACTCAGGTAAAAGGTCTTCATGAGAAGTTTTCATCTCTTAACATTTTCTCCCTATTCAAATTACAGACACCGCGAACTTTATATTTTTTGAAACCATGGCTATAGTTCATACAGGCTATTAATTTTCTCGTTAATTCCTTTCTTTGATAATTCATATTTTGTATGGTTGTGCAAGTTATTTTCGGTCTTCGAGTTGTTTCTGGTATTCTGCCGGCTATGTTTTTATGTAGTTTTTTGGCTTGACCGTTTTTGCCCTTTTATTCTAGAGTTATCTTTGACTTCTCAAGTGACCTTTTCACGCACTTTTTCTTATTTTTGAGTGTCTCAACTGCTCATCTTCCGAAATAAAGTTTGTTTTTCAAACAAAACGGGTTGTGTGAGGGAAGATTTCAAGGCCCCGTTAGACGAGTGGGTAACACCTCAGTTGGGTTGATGGAATCGGACTCTGGGGGTCGGAGTTCAAACCCTACCTTCGGGTGATATTTTTGCAGCCCTAGAGAAAAATTAATCTAGGCCACAGCCCCTGAATTATATTGCACCGCCTGTCATTGGAGAGCTGTTTTTGAGATGTTGATCAGTTTATTTCTGAAGTGTTACCGAAGAAAATGAATACCCCATTTTTATCATGTATCCCCCTTTTGTGAAATGAACTGTTAGTTTATCCTACATGGTTTTTTAGTTTATTCTACGTGGTTTTTTAATGTCCATTTCGGTTTTTAGTAGCATCATCTCCGAGCTCAATGCTATCAGATATACTCCAAAACAATTTTGAAAGTTTTAAGTTTTTTTTATTTTTGAGTAAATGTTCAATTCCATCTCATTTTTGCTTGAATAGTGCGCGTGTTCGCACATTTTTGAAGCGAGTTGTGAAACTCATTTCAGTTATTTGTTGATTGAGGCACCGAGATGGTGCTCAGTTTAAACCCTTAACTTAATTCTTTAGGATTATTGAGAGCTACAACATTAGAACAATCTCTTGTCATTTGTAAACATTCTGATTGCATATACTTTCCTCTGAATCAATTTTATGCTATTTTTCTGCTCATAAAAGCTAATGCTGACAGCACTTTAATCACATGGGAAAACTTTTTGAAACAATTTTTGCGTTATCAGATAATATTTTAACATGAAAAAATTTTATTGGCTTAATTTCTTTTTTTTTGTGATTTATTTTTAGCGTGAACCAAAATTCCTTTAATTTTTGAAAGTTTTGCTTCTTTTAATTTTGATGTCTGGTATTTTCAGACATTTTGTCCTAAACCTTTTCAGAAATGATTTTCTATGTTACTTGCGAATGTTTGCTTTCTTTACAACTTAACGTAGGGTGATCTGATGAGCTACTTGATTACTCAGATGTTTTATTGCTGAGCTACTATTGGCCTTCACTTGTTTTTTTTCTACTCGGAGTGGTGTAATGGTAATCTGGGATTTGTCAAATCGATGAAATGAAACAGGATTTAAGTCAATGCTGAACGTGAAAACAATTGTATAGGTCAACTCGCTGAAGGAAAATCAAAAGCTAAGAGTCGCTTTTGGTCATTCATTGTTCTGATAGTATGCTAAAATAGATTTGCAAAATTATTGGCGTTGGGAGTGAAATTTTGTGATCAGGCACGTCTTTTTAGAAGTAGGTTTTAAATTTTTAGTTTTGACTTGCGATCAAAGTGGTTCTTCTCAATTATATTACTCAGTGGGTCTACTTTTGAAGCTTTTTGATCACCTAAAGGTTTTGTTAGCTATTTTGAGCAATAGGAGTTGTTGGCTATTTTGTAATGGTAATCTGGGATTTGTCAAATCGATGAAATGAAACAGGATTTAAGTCAATGCTGAACGTGAAAACAATTGTATAGGTCAACTCGCTGAAGGAAAATCAAAAGCTAAGAGTCGCTTTTGGTCATTCATTGTTCTGATAGTATGCTAAAATAGATTTGCAAAATTATTGGCGTTGGGAGTGAAATTTTGTGATCAGGCACGTCTTTTTAGAAGTAGGTTTTAAATTTTTAGTTTTGACTTGCGATCAAAGTGGTTCTTCTCAATTATATTACTCAGTGGGTCTACTTTTGAAGCTTTTTGATCACCTAAAGGAGTTGTTAGCTATTTTGAGCAGTTTTTATCATGTTGACTTTGCCCCGTTTTATGCAATTTTTGTATCCCTTGACAAGTCTCTAATAGCCGCACAGCGATAGTTGGTGCTATTATTGGCCTTCTCTTGGCTTGTTTTTATTTCGTCAAGATTTTTGTTACAACCATATGACGTCACAAGCACTTCAAATATGCTTTTTGTTCACTCTTTCAAGCAATTTCCACTGAAGTGTGTGCGTGACGTCATTTTTCACTCTTAGTCGATTTTTTTATTCATTCGCGTGATTAAATTTTTGGTCACACGTGACTTACCTCACTCTCAGAAATGATCTCCTCACTTTGAAATTGATTTATTTATTTTGTTTCAAGGAGATAAGGTCAACTGAGTGTATATCACTCTAATTGAAAGTTAGTTAAGAGCAGCTAATAGAGGCAGAAATAACTATTACAGATTCTTAATCAAAATATAACATCTCAGCGTTCAATGAAAAGATTTCTGTTTTATTTTGAGACTGTTGAATTACGAAGCTATTGCGGCTGTTTTGTGGCGATATGCCAGCTATGTTCATAGAATACGGGATAAGTCAGTCTTTCTAGAAGTTTTGGTGACATTTTTTAGTTTGATAACTTTTAATTTTTTGAGTTTTCTTTGTTAAAGAAGTTCAATTCATTTTTTTTGTCAATTTAACGTCTACTTTTGGTTCAATTTAACGTCTACTCATGCAATAGTTTTTTGCCTTCAATTGTTAGTTTATGCTTTTCTTTGGGTGTTTTTTGGGTTTTCTGAAGACATTTGTGACTACCGCGAAGGTTTGATAGAGCAGTATTGAGTAAGTAAACTGATCTCAATTGTTTAATTTTGTTAAATTGCTAGCCGAATGTGTATTGGTTTATTGAACGGAACCAGTAACGACGGGTGTCTTCATAAAAGTTGCTCTGACGTTGGGACCGTATATTTTGTAAAGATTTTTGAAAAGAAAATTAGTTGGTTTCAAATTTTTTTGCTCGTCATTAGCTCGTTCTTTCCTCGGCTTTCACGGTAACATTTTTTGTTTTTTTTTCCTGTCATTTGGCGGTCATTTGTTGTTTGAATTATAACTAAAATGAACGACCTGCTGTGCATAATTGTTTTCTTGCATAATTGTTCGTTTTTTGTGGGAAATTTAACTTTATCGCACGATCTGTTGTGCAAAATTTTTCTGGAGTGCAGCATTGTTTGATAATTATTCTGGAGACGAAAACGGTATCAGATATGGCTTTCATCGCCTTACCCTGGCGTCTTTGCGTTTTGTGTCAACGACCAATGCCGTCAATCTCACTTCAAACCAGCTTTTGTCAATAATTCGTGCAATTTAAAACATTTCTTGCGTGAATTCATTTTCACAATGGTTGGTGCGAAATAGTTATTCAATCTCGTGGATAACTTTATGGTCACACGTCGCTTCACTTTCAAATTGATTTTTCCTCTCTCGAATTGACTTTTGCATACTTCACCAGGGTTATTCCTATAGGAATACTGTAAATCAAGGTTATTTAAGGGCAGCTTTTTGATACATAAGTCCTAGGTCAGTTAGAAGAAAAATAATTTCCCATGGTTTTTAGCTCATTCTTTTCATTTTTTGCTCTAGATTTTGGATCTATTTTCCGACGATCGGCTTGCTGTGTTTTCCTTTTTTCGAGTCAAAATTTTTCTAGGACGTCATTCTTAAGTCGTGTGAGCTTTATATTTTTGATAGATGATCAATGTTTATGCAATCAATGTTACTAACTGGGTTTGAGAAGATTCGAACCTTGATGGGTTTGAGAAGATTCGAACTCATCGTTTTTTTTTTTCAAATTATTCAGTGATTTCGTCTTGTTAAATTTGGTTGGTTTTAGAATCAGGCGTAAGCGAGAAACGTTTAGATCTCATTGAAGTATACGTCAGTGTATTTTTCTGGAGAGCCTAGAGTGATTCAAGCGCTTGCGATCTAGGCTGGTTTCACATTCCCGAAGTTACTTGAAATCAAGTACCAAGTGTCTGATACAAGCATTTGGATAAGTCTCATTTTAAGTTTATTTCTGTTCATTGGAACTAATTAATTCTTTAATTGCTTAGTTGAAGCACACGTGAAAGTTTTAAAATGCCAGAGATTCTTGTATGTCAGATTTTCCTATATATAGTGCAAGAATACAAACTTGCCAATTAGTTTTTCAAGCAATGTTACGTTACTCTTTAAGTCGCTGCGAACGTCAGGCTTGCTTATTGAACCACTGCGCTCTTTTCGATTAATTCCCGACTTTGGCTATGACTTCATCAGTCATGTAAACTATATATTTGTTTTTCCTGTACCAATCGAAAGGTATCCAACTGCTTGTTGTGGTAACTGAAACCTGACCGGAGTTTTTGCGCTACCAAAGAACCTTAATTACTTGAACAGATTGCGTCTATGAACCGATACGACTCCGAAAATACTTCTTTGAATTGCATGTAAACTGCCAGATTTTTCACAAAAATGCTCAAAATTAGAAAATTTTAAAGCTTAAATTTAATTATTTGACTTTTTTGCATTTATTCCGCTCAAAAAACTATAAAGTCAAGTTAGCTGATCCAATCTTTCTGTCAATGTGGCTGTCATTTTTAGCGAAAGTTTTGACCGGGTTTCTTGTCACGGTGAAATTATTACTCGTTAAATTACTGCCGAATCTATTATTAAAAATGTTCACTCAAAATTTGTACTCAATCATTCAGTTTTCAGATCCTGTGTGTTGTGAAGTGTCTGGCAAAATGGCAACTATGTTCACTCGTGTTTGTAGCCGAGGTTTGGCAACATCTGCCGCCAGGGGATCCAAAGTGGCAGTGCTGGGAGCTGCCGGGGGTATTGGACAGCCTATGTCACTTCTATTGAAACAGGTATATTTTTCCCTGTTAATTGATTCTTAAGTTAACCTGCAATAAACGAGTTGTGGGTTGTACGCTCTCTGGATTGTGATAGAAATGAAGTAATTGATGTGAAGTTTCAAAATGATAAAAGATCTTATGGGATTCTTGTTTCATTGTGCTAAGTGAAATCAAGCGATTGACAATTTAAGTGTTGAGCTTACATCCAAATCTATTTAAGGCTCCTGCAGTGTCACAACTGAACTTGTACGACATCGTCAACACTCCAGGAGTAGCTGCAGACCTGAGTCATATCAATAGCAACGCCAAGGTCAAGTCCTACCAGGGGTCAGAACAACTTGATGATGCATTGAAGGGCATGGACGTTGTTCTGATTCCAGCTGGTGTTCCTAGAAAACCAGGAATGACTAGAGATGATTTGTTCAACACCAACGCATCTATCGTCCAGACATTGGCAGAAGCTTGCGCTAGAAGTTGCCCCGAAGCCATTTTGGGCATTATTGCGAACCCTGTGAATAGTACTGTTCCTATCACCGTCGAGGCATTCAAAAAGCACGGGGTAAGAAGTTCGTGGATTGCAACATTTTGATTGCGCATCTGTAGTATTGAGGGTTGCAGTTGTTGGTTTAATAGTCTTGTCTGGTGAAGTAAATAAAACAAGTAATCTTTTGAACATAATGTAGTCTTTCATGCAGCAAATCAAACTAAACGGCGACATCGAACATTAAAATTTTCCTTTCTTAGGAAGTCTGTGGGTGCAACTCGTTGCACTAAAAAATTTAGTTTATCATGTATGATAACTTAATTCTAATACTGAATTGTTTGAACAGCTTATGGGGCCTTTTCAATTATTTAGTGTCGCAGCTGAGAAAAGATTTTTTCGGAATCTTTGATTTGAAACGGATTCAAAAAATTACATCCTCTTGTTTTACACCTGCTGGATGCGATTCTAAAAAATTACAGGTGTACAATCCCAACAAAATCTTTGGTGTGACTACGTTGGATGTAGTGAGGGCCAACTGCTTTGTAGCTGAGCTGAAGGGATTCGATGCTGATTCCACGCTCGTTCCTGTGGTTGGAGGACACGCTGGCAAGACCATCGTACCTCTAATTTCCCAGTCCAATCCCAAGGTCAGTGCTATTAACAGAAATTTTGTATAAAAAAAACGATTAAGAAAAATAAAAACATTGTAGCGTGACCATCGTTTCTGAAAATAAGAGGTTTTTTTCTAATTTTTTCATTAAAATTGAGAAAATGATAGATATTAACATTTCCATAACATCGAATTTCCAATTGAAATTTGGTTAATGATCAATGACAGATTAAATTTCAATTCAAAATAAGAGGCGTTAAATTTTTACATGACAATCGTTTCTGGAAATAAAAGGTTATTTTATTAATAGCCGCGAAGTGATAGCGGCTATTATTGGGGAGATCGTAGTTTTTTACAATTCAAAGAATTTGAATTGTATTGGGGCGCTGTCTTTTTCTTAAATCAGTTCACACATTTTCATGATTTTTCAAGTCATATTGGAGTAGTGATTTTGGTCACGCCGAAACAGGAAGTGGAGCGAAAAAGCGAGTGGTTTTGCGGCGTGAAATTTTTTCGCTCTAATTTTAAACTAGAGTGAGAAAACTGTATTTGAACAAAGATTCGCTTTCTCGCTAGTGGTTTTTTGTTCACATGCGGCAATTTCACTTTGATTTTTCCTGTTTTTTTAGATTTTTTTAATATGTTTTTTTTTGTAAATTGTTTTTCCAATTCATTCATTGTTCATTCTAGACCTAGTTTTTTTGTTTGAACCAAATATCAATTGATTGCTATTGGTTTTTTGTTCACATACTGCATTTTACATAGATTTTCTGATTTTCAATTGGTCTTGAACGAAGTTCATAGCATTTATTGTAAACGTGTTTCGTTTTTATGCAAATTTTTCGCTCGATAATTTTGCGTTTTTCTTCTAGAACATTCTTTGACTTCTCAAGTGACTCTTTAGCGCTTTCGTTCTTCATTTTTGAGTGATGTCTATTGCTTACAAGTAAAACTTGTTGCTAATATGAAATCGGTTGCAGCATAGCAGAGGTACGTAATTCGTAGCGCAGTGGTTATTGCGGGTGGTTGTGAATTGGGAGGTCAGTGGTTTGAATCCCGGCAGGGGAAAGGTTTTTGCACCCATAAAAAAATTCATCTAGGCTACAGCCCCTGAATTAAGTTGCCTCGCCTGTCGCTCAAGAGCAATTCTTCCGACATTTGTCGGTTTATGTTTTTTTCGATCTGATTTTTTTAGAAATGGTTTTCCTCATTTCACTCATAGTCTTTTCTAGCTCTAATTTTTTGTGTAGTCAATGACAGTTCTTGTCAAAATTTTACGTGAGGACTTGTCCTTCTATCTTTAATTCGTCGTCTCCATCGATTATTCTTACGACCCGACTTGGAATTGACTTTTGCACTGACTTCAGTGACTTCTACTGCTTTGCAAATAAAATTTGTGTACGTGACGTCATTTCTGCTTTAAGGTCGATTGCGTGACTTACCTCACTCAAAAAAATTACTTCTGAACTCCCTTATGAAACTTTAATTTTTATGAACAATTACTAGTGAAAGATCAATAGTATGCATCTAAGTAATGCCAAACTTATATGCCCTATTTCTTGAGTATTTGTCTTGAGTTTTTGATTTCGAATATCAATGTTGAAAAAGCTGTGTTAGGCCCTTTTCTTATAGACCGTATGTGTCATAAAATTGACAGTCCCAATTTAACCCAAAAATTGTGGTCTATTAAAGGACTGGTGGGCGATCTGTCTATCTTATTTCTTTAGTTGTTTCAATTCATGGAAGGCTGCAAGCGTCTATTGCGGCTATTTTCCGGCAATCTGCTATCTATGTTTAATTTCATCATTATTATGGAGAAAATAATAGATAATAATAGATAAATAGTAATGTGAGTGCGATAACAGACAGCAGTGTTAAATCTTAAGTATATAATTGCTGAAGTTGGCGTTCTGGATAGTTGCTCTTTAGTTTCTCTCAGAAAAGCTTGGGGCAATTATTAAAAACGTGTCTTTCTGATATAAGTTTTTTGCTTGACCTTTTGCGCTTTTCTAGAATATTCTTTCACTTCTCAAGTTACTTTTTCACGCCTGTCTTCTTTTATCGTGATCTGAATTGCTCTTGTTGTTTATTTGAGATCTTGTGCTGAATCTGTTGTGCTGCCTTTTATATTGAAAGTTTTATCATACTTGGCTCACTCATGTCACTAAACATTACTTTTGCTTTTAGAATATTTCTGGTTTAAGGACGATATATGTTATACGAACTCGGTTGTTCTAATGTCTATTACTTCGAAGTCAATTAAATGAGGATGGAATTGCAATTCAGAAATATAGTTATTTTGCCTTTGACTTCTACTGTCTGTTTTGTGGCTATTTGCTCACAATTTGCCAGCTATGTTAAGAGATTGTGATGTGCATTTTTATCTAAATTTGTGAGTTCAATTAAATTATGGACAGAAAGTTCTAACTATGCTCTTTAGTTTCTATATGTGGAAAATTCTATAAATTTTAGTCATGCATGATTTCGTCTCTTTTGTATCAATTAAATTCGAACTTATGTTTTCAGCAAATATACGCAAATACGTTCAAGTTCAAAAGGCAAAATCATACGAATGGGAACCGAAAAACCTGGACACTGAAACTTTATATATTAAAACTTAGTTCATTAAGTTTTTAACGTTCCTTAGAGCATGATGCTAACTGATATTAGTAAAAATAAAGAGACTCGGTAATGTGCCTTTGCACATGATGTTCCGAACCCGCTCATCTACATTTTGACAGTTCGAAATTTTTTGAAATCATTTGACTTCAAAAGTTATTATAACCATCAGCTTTCAACATAAGAATACTAGATTTATTCACAATTACCTGTTTGAGAAGCGAACATCACTTGTCTTTGGTGACACTAACGCTTAGAACTAAAAAATAAGTATAGGCAAGACTCACAATTAAATTATGAAAACACTGTTTTTAAGCATTTACTAAAATTGTTATGTTTCATTAAGTGGGCCTCCTTTCAACAGCAACGGGCCTGTTGTGATTTTGTGACAAAACACCAGAAAGAAACCACAAATACAGGCAAAAATAAAATTTTGTGTGAAAACACCCAGTATCTGTAGGAAAACCATTTATTAAAAGATATAAACCGCTTTCCGTCTAACTTTGCTGTTTTCGAAAGAAAGTGGACCTGTCATTAATAAGAAAAGGCTACAATTTGACAGAAATCGGTTTAAAAATGTCGGAATGTTCTAAAATTCTTTGATATATTTTTTAATCAAATATATTCAATATCATCAGCCATTAGTTAAAAGTAAATTTTATTTTTGTTTCTTTAAAAAGAAAATGTAACTATTCAATGATTAGAGTAAGCTACAATCAGACAGAAATAAGGTTAAAAAGGTGGCGAAGATCAAAAGTTCCTGGATAGTTATTAGAAATAATTTTAATGTCATATGAGACATTGGTTATTAACTGAAAACTTTCATTAGTCTCACTAATACATCTTTAGATAGCGAATTGGACCTTTGAATATTCAGACAATATGTTGGCAAGGGTTAGGAATTCATAAATTCTTTGCGAAAACAATTTGAAGGAGCCATAAAAACGGTGATGTTACCCTCAACACATTTGTTCATCGAACGTTATAAGATCTCTTATTAATTGGAAGTTCTATTAAAAGCAGTTTTGTCTGAATGTTGGGTTTAAAAAATTACAAAAAGATTTGAAAAAGGGACACCGACCTATTATAATCCAAATCTTTTCCCCGTTGTGAAAATTCACCATGGGACAAAAAATGGCGTTGCTATCGCTGAGCGTCTGCTAAACAAAATCTTTTTGGATAATGATGCATTTTGGATAATTTTTGATTTAAACTTCGAAAGCCTGGAAAATTGTTCCAGAACATTTGCATACGAATTGGAGGTAAAGAAGACCTCATCGTAGTATGCTTAAATTGTGTCAGTAGTTTATATGGCTGTACTATCTGTAAATCTGGACAAAGTGGGCTAAAGAAGCATATTTGTTGCTTTTTCATTAAAAAAATGATAATGAATTTTCAAAAGTTGAGCCAAATTTGTAGCTAAACGAGTCGGTCCAAACAATTCAGCCAATTGGCTTTATATTTAAAGGTAAATTCATTAACACTATATTCAACATTTGTATCATAATTTTAGCGAAATTTGAGCAATATGAACAAAACGCGGAAAACGTGAACAAAGCGGAAATGAGGCTAAGGTTCAAAAAATTTTAATCCTTGATTACTCCTAGGAAAAAAGCGAAATTCAAGAAGTTTTAATTTGATATTCTACGCTTGAAAAGCGTTCTAATGAAACCACTCACAACTCTGTAACGATGCACATATCTATCGACGAAAATTGATTGAACCAAAAAAACAATACCGCATACAGTTCCTCCTCCCGCCACTAAGTTGGGATCAGAACAAAAAAATCTTATGCTACAGATGCTAGCTCGCCATGTTTAATGAATCTTATAAAGCTATGGACGACATTAGAAAACTTTGAGATTTCGTCAAAACAAAAGGCTGTCAATTTGTAACTTTTTTTACCCTGAATCAATCGGAACTTCGGTTACATGAAAATAGAAGATATTCCGTTTCTGTCTATATGTTTATAAATAAGCCTCGGTGAATAGCAAATGTGTGCTTACTTTTTGCGATTTGACTTATTAGGCTGAATTCGACCAAGAGACCCTTGACGCATTGACTCACAGAATTCAGTTTGGAGGCGATGAGGTTGTGAAAGCCAAGGATGGTGCAGGATCTGCAACCCTTTCAATGGCATTTGCGGGTGCCAAGTGGGCTTTCTCAGTTTTGAGAGCTCTGGCTGGTGAAGCAGGAGTTGTTGAATGCTCTTATGTTGAGTCAACTATCACGGATGCTAAATATTTCTCGACGCCAATCCAGTTTAATAAAGATGGTATGGAAAAGAACCTTGGATTGCCTTCTGGAATCACTAAATTTGAGGAGGAATTGATCGCGGCTGCGGTTCCTGAATTGCAGGCCAGCATTAAGAAGGGAGAGGAGTTTGCGCACAAGTAGAAGGCTTGTTTGAAGTCACTGAAATAAAATTTATTCATGAGAATGGCTATAACTGATTTTACTCGAAGTAATGATTGCACATATTTTAATCAAAAGCTGGCAGGTGATATCTGATGATAAATCTGAAATTGAAACTAACTATGTTTAAAGCCTTCTTTCGGAAAAAAAAACTTAAACTTGTCAAGTGTGTTTGGTAAAGGTTCGAAAGTTCTTGGAAAATGAGAAAATTGGTTTCAGATATGAGTACATACATCGCTCATAATTTAGTTCCGGAGTGCACTGTGACATCAAATATATTGAAAGCCCTTAGCAAACGGATTCCGGACATTGAGATTAACGTTTTTCGTATTTCAGAGTTCTGAATGTTTTCCTACATCCAGTTTTGTGAGCAATGACAGCTAATCCAGATCTGATTAAAAGTGTACTCGTGGAGCTTCTTGGAAAGGGACATAACGCTTTGAAATCAACCCCAGTCAGAAACGAACCGAAGCAATTGAAAAACCATGATGAAGAACGCAATAAAATAGACCACGATATTGAAGATAATTCGGATGCCTTTCCTTGCAGAGAAAGCCTCCAAGATTATTTAATCGAAGCCACTGGAGAATTTCATTTACAAGTCACCCGTTTCCAAAATGAAGGCGAAGGAAATTACGAGGCTGAAGTGAAGTTCCCGTGTGACACCATAGAGTACATGTACTCGTGGGTCGAAGATTTTGAGCGTGCTACTCGGTGTGTGTTACGACCGAAGCAAGTCGAAAGAGGGGCTCCGACGCCTATACTGAATATCCACAAGGCAAGGCAAAGATGTGCTTTAAAGAGTCTCGAACGACGAGTGCGGTAAGTAAGAATTATTCTTCGATAAACAGTTTAGTTCCGGAAGGAAAAGGTTTTGATAACCAGGAACATAAGTCTTAATCACTAGAAATCTGAAGTCTCAGGCACTAGGAACAAGTCTTGTGATCCAAAGGGAAATGGACAGCGTTTCACTCAATGCTTGCAGCTGCTTTTAATTAGATTTCCTCGCATGGCTTTAGTAATAGATGTCACAGTATGAAGTGACTGCATTGTCATGTCAGAGATTATAATATTTCAGGCCTGATGGCACCATACAATACGAGAGTGTAGACTGTTATGCCGGTGTCACGATGAGTCTAAGGAAAGATGGATTTGCTCACATCTCAATTGACATGGTACATAATCACAGTCTCAAAGGTTGGCCATTGCTTAAATGTCCAATTGCTTCAAAACACTTGACTTTTCATCTTGCGATACGATAACTGAAAAGCTGAGATAGCGATAGCCGATCAGAGCTATTTTTGGCCTTTGTTTTCTTTCTCACGAATGGACTAGGAGTGTTGGTTTTCCTGAGTTTTTTTACTGGAAGTACAGGTGTGTTCAGGGTGACCTTAATGCAAACGTGAGTAAAATGGCTGTATAGATTAATTTTTGCTGAGCGAGAGAAGGTTTTGTTCATGCGCTGCGTTGAGTGACTGACTCTGACTTCAATTTTTTTAATGCATAGTGCACAATGTTTAGCCTACTTTTGTCCATTTGGATCATTTTTTTGTTGTTGGGTTTTTATCTGTGCTGCATTATTATGTAACTCTATGGAAAAGATAATAGTGTTTTTGAGAACCTAATAATGCGTTTAAGTGCAAAATCGGCTCACGTGCCCAATTTTTCCATTTTTGGCGTTCACAATAATTTCTGTTTTGAAGATATTTGAACGGATTTTGTTTTATTTTTACCCGAAGATGGCAATGTAAGTTTTATGAAGTTGCGAGGTTAAAAAAAATCTATCTTTCTATCTTTTAAAATTAATATTTGTTTTTAGTTCTCAAAATGTGAAGATAACGTTTCCTTTTTACAATGTGTCCTTTTTTACAATGTGTCCGTTACCTTCACATTCTATCATTTGGTACCTTTTCTTTTCTTCTAATTGTCAATGGTGAGTTGATTTGAAATTTTATTGGCTCTACCTTAATGAGTTCATAATAAATTTTAACCTTTTTTTCCGTACATTTTTTGTTTATTATTGATTCCAACTAATGTAATGCAATGCAGTTCTGAGAACGTGTTGAACTTAATATTGCGAAATGATTGATTTTTATATTCTGAGAAATCCGTTGCGAACTAGGTTTTGGTAATTAACGAGTTCATGCTTATGAGTGTTTATCTGTTCCTTTTCTGTTTCCGGATGAATTTAAATTCTCAAAATTTTCAATGAAATAAAATTCATTTTATCAAAGATTAATCCAAAAAGAGATCAAAATGCCAAAAATTAGTATTACCTTTAAGTTTAGAAGCTGAATAAGTATAGCTTTAGAATCCACCTGAGACTGCACGCCAAATTAGAAAACTTTTTACACTGAAAAAAAAAACAGAAAAAATTCGGTCAATGCATCTTTTTCTTTTTTCTTTGTTTCAATCCCGATGTGCATCAAGCGCGTCAACGGTGGCTATTTTCCGGCAATCTGCCGGCTATTTTATCGTGGAACCCAAAATATTGTTTAAATTTTTAAAATTCAGTTCTAAGATTATTATTTATTTAATGCCCTTTCAATGTCTTTTGTGCCTCAACGTTAATTGAGTTCTGAATTTTTGATACCGGTTTTTGTGCAGCAATTTCTAGAATTTCCCATTTTTATGTTGTTGAATTCTTGTCCATCTTCCTTTTTGAATTGTTTCTGAATAATTTGGTAAACATTTTCTATTTTTGCTTGCTTCAATGATTTTAATGCAAATTTATTTCATTTTCTCAGGGGTAAAATTTCGATCACCTATTTTTAATAATGATGTGGTAACGGATGATTTTTTCCAGACGATAAAGAAAAGTTTTGAATGCAGGGACATTTCGGTTTTTCTGGAAATTCAGCCTTTTCGAGTCTCTGCCGGACTTCTAACTTTTCTTGCCGACATTTTTGTCACAATTTTCAGACGTCACGCGCACTTCAAGTCAGTTCATATTCATTCTTTCATGAAATTTGCAGAGTTGTTCTTGGCGTAGTTTTCTCAGTAATTGGAGCAAGTTCTGTTCATTGGCGTGAATAAGTTTGTCACACTTGACTTGCCGCACTCTCAAAATGTTTTTCTTCTCAAATTTATATTTGCTAACTTTTATTGTTTTAAATTAGTTTAAATAAGTCCTAATCACTTTCTTGTCAATAGAGGTAGCATAGCTATTCTCCGGCAATCTGCCATCTATGTTAAGAACATAGGGCGTTGAGTCTGCAGAAATTCTTAGAGCTCTTCTAGCTTCTAAGTATGGGGCTCACAGAAACTGCGCAGGAGGCAAGTTCATGGTTTGATGGGTAATTCTGACACTTTGGTTTGTGGAGTTCTGTAGACTCTTAGAAACAAAATGTGGTGCTGTTTTGGACTAATTTGTTTTTACATAAAAGTTCAATGCGGACTGAAGTAATTTTTATCGATTTTTTCTGAAGTTCGAATGTTTTGGTTATGGAAGAATCTTATTTATATCTCAACTGCAGTATTTGTCTGACACATGGCGGAATAATTAATTTGATATCTGTAATGATTTTTGAAGTCAAATGGTGTAGTGATTTTGGTCACGCCGAAACAGGAAATGGAGCGAAACAGTGAGTGGTTTTGAGGCTTGAAATGTTTTCACTTAAATTATTTATAAGTAGAGTGAAAAAACGTTGATCGAACAAAAATTCGCTTGTGGTTTTTGTTCACATGCGGCATTTTGACTTTGATTTTTACTGTTTTCCCCCAATCCATCCATAGTCCAATCTTGAACTAGTTTTTGGTCAGTCCATGAAAATTCTTTGAACTGTTTCAGAACTTGTCGTGCTGTTTTAATTCGCTTTGCCTTTTGATTACGTTTTTCGTTTTACATAAGTTACGATTTTCACGTTTGACTCGTGACTTACTTTATCATTGCTTCAACTAAATGAATAATAAATCCTTTCACTCATTGAATTACGCAATGTAGTGAATACTATCAATGTCAGAAGAGCAAAATTAAGAGAAACGGGATAAACCGATAATTTCCGGTCATCAAGTCATCTCGCATTAGGGTATCAAAGTTTATTAGAGCCATTGCTAGCTGACATTAGTCTTAAGCCTAAAAGCTTTGATTTTGTAGTTGATTAAAATCTGCTCTTTTTAGTTGTTTAAATTCTGCTGTTGTCACAAATTTTATTAGTTTTCTAGCTCTTGAAGTTTTTAATCATAAATTACTGTTACTGCACGTAACTTTTTTTTATTGACAAATCCTGGAAATGTTTTGAATCATTGGTTTGTGCCCTTTTCTTGAGACCATTTGATGAAGTTAATTTTTTTGGTTCTGCTGCAACATTCTGAAGGCCTATCAGACTTCAATTTTTAAACTTTGATTATTTTTTTTTTGGTCCAGGAGGTTGTTGACAAGAGGTGTTGTCGGAAAATTTTGCAAACGCACATTAATGAGTCGCCTTGTTTCGCTACATTGTCAAACGTACCAACTGTTTGATGATCCAGATGTTATTCGTTATAAGTCCTGCTCGCAAATTTTCTGTTTGTTATTAGTCGCGAAGCGATAGCGGCTATTATCGGGGACAGCGTGGTTTTTTACAATTCAAAGAACTTGAATTGTATTGGGGCGCTGTCTTTTTTTCTTTCAGATCTGTTCACACATTTTCATGATTTTTGAAGTCAAATTGGAGTAGTGATTTTGGTCACCATGAAACAGGAAGTGGAGCGAAAAAGCGATTGGTTTTGCGGCGTGAATGTTTTTCGATCTATTTTTAAAGTAGAGTGAGAAAACGGTGTTTGAACTAAAATTCGCTTTCTCGGTAGTGGTTTTTTGTTCACATGCGGCAATTTCACTTTGATTTCTTACTGTTTTTTCGATATTTTAGATCAGATTTTTTTCCAATCCAATCGTAGTTCATTCTAGACCTAGTTTTTTGTTTGAACCAAATTTCCATTTCTCGCTAATGGTTTTTTTGTTCACATGCGGCTTTTTTACATTGATTTTCTGTTTTTTTTTATTTTTATCTGATTTTTTTGGAAATGGTTTTCCCAATTCGCTCATAATCCGTTCTAGGTCTAGTTTTTTGCTTAGTCAATGAAAATTCTTTGAATGCTTCAGGACTTGTCCTGCTATGTTTTTTCAATTCGTCGTCTCCATCGATGATTCTTACGACCTGACTTCTTGAAAGTGACTTTTTCAATGACTTCAGCGACTTCTACTGCTTTGCAGATAAAATTTTTGTGCGTGACGTCATTTCTGCTTTTAGGTGAATTGCGTGACTTACCTCACTCAAAAAATGACTTCTGAACTCACTTATGGATTTTTAAGTTTTATGAACATTTACTAGTAAAGATCAGTAGTGTGCATCTAAGTAGTGTCAAACTTATATGCCCTAATTCTTTAGTATTATAGTCTTGAGTTTTTTATTTCGAATATTAATTTTGAAAAAGCGCCGCTAGGGCTTTTTCCTTTTAGAGCGTATGTGTCTCAAAAAAAAGGACAGGCCGAATCCAACCCAGAAAGTTTGGTCTATTAGAGGACTGGTGGTCAATCTGTCTATCTTATTTCTTTAGTTGTTTAAATTCCCTGGAATGCCACAAGCGTCTATCGCGGCTATTTTCCGGCAATCTGTCGGCTATGTTTTTAAATTGTCGTCTGCATCAAATTTGTTGCGACCATCTAATCAAGTGGAAAAGTATTTGATTACGCAGAAGTAGTAATTTTGTTTAGTAGCTTCCTATTTTTCTCAGTTACTCGAAATGTGTTCAGATGACGCGAAAATCTGGTCAACGCCTCACATTTCTTCTAAGCAAAAGCAGTTCATGGTAGATCTGTTCAAGGCTGGTCTTACTCCAGTGCAGATTTTGGATTACCTGAAGAGCACGCCTGTGAGTGCCGGAGAGGAAAGCTTCCCTGTCGCGTCCGGGCAGTGTTCGGCCATCAACAGAGATGGATTTACTTGGCCAAACAGTTTGAGAAAGCTCACCTACCACCAGGTATGTTTAAAATTTGTATTGTTCACATAGCTGACGAGTGTAATATTTTTGAGTTTAATCTCCTGCGTCTTGCTAATTGGTGCTGTTATTTGACCTCTCAAGAAGTTAGGTTTCTTTACTAAAATAATGAGTGCTCGGATAAAGAGGTAATGGTTCCACGTCAGTCTAGATCTCTCAAAATTATCAAACTTAGGAGCTTTGGTATGATGTCATTTGTGATGTCTTGTAAAGCAGAGATGTTTTGTTTTTAGGTATACCATACGTTCAAAAAATTCAAACAACAGAGCGTAGAGCAGAAGAAAAATCTTTTCGAGATGCGCAGTCGGTTGGAGAAAGAACTGGACATGCTCAAGATGAGATTGTTTAAGAGTGAAATGCTCATGGCCTCTGCTCAGTGTTTCATCAATAGGACGTCTCTTCTCTCCGATCAAGAAGTAAGAGTGTACAGACGTCATATTACTCATATGCACATAGTGAATAGATATTTGAACATGGGCACTTTCATGACGAGCAGTCTTTCAAACACATGATTGCGAACCATTTTTTTCCTCTGTTATTTTATGTTCTCAGGTCTGTATGATTTTGAGAATAAGATAAAACTGTGGTATAACTTAGACTGATCATTTCATATCGGTTCGAGAAATTTAAAATGTTGATGCAGTGAAGCAACTGACGTTCTAGCAAATTTATTATCTTTTCAGCTAGGAAAGTTCTTGCTTAGCCATTCTGAATGGTCACCCGAAGAACAAAAGGCGCAAAAACGCCGAGTGACAAATGAAGTATCAAAGAGAAGTAGCAATGACCGACTCAAATCTGTTAAGCAGAACAATGCGATTTCGGTCTTCACGAACAGATCTGTTAATCTCCAGTCGAATTCTGCCCCGATTCAGTGTTCGAAAAGCAAAACTCTTCATGACAAGTTAAGTGAATGTCGTCGGGAAGTGCGATCCTTGGACGGATTCGAAGACCTTATTTCTTTTCACAATACGCCTAAAAGAGCCAAGATCGAGAAGTCGCAGTTTGTTCCAATTGAGACAATAGGTATGACTGAATACTGAGATGCTTTTATCAACTTATGGTGCTATCCTTCGGCTTTCAAGTGTCATTTTATTTAAGTAGAAAACGCGATTCAATTTTTCATTTAGTTCTCTAGAACCATCGTACGAATGTTTATCCAAAATCTGACTCAACTATTTTGTTTCATCATGCGTCTGGCTTCTAAGTTTAATTTGAATTTTATTATGAACAGTCTCATATTTTAAGCGCCATGATCCCTGATCCCTCGAATTTCACATACATGATACAAGCTCTATGCATTTGAAATACCATGAAATTCAGGGAGTATTCGTAAATGGAATTATTTGGTACAAAATACTGAAGGGAAATCGTATTTGAAAGGCTCGCACCGATGTATGATTGTAAAATGGATTTTCCTCACTGATGGGAGCAATTTTACTCGCCTCTCTTGTACATAACAATTCTGAGCTTAATAGGGACTGTGATGTTTAGAACTGGGTTGCAATGAAAGCCCTCTTCGTACATGTGGCAGCTCGGATCAGCAGCCGAATACAGCCTCAAATGAGATTATTGAACTGCAAGACCCCGATGAACTTTACACAGGTCATTCGTCTCCTGTTGAGATCCTACAAGACGAGTGTTGTCTGGCCAGTGAAAACGCTGATGAGGGCAACTCTTATGAAGCTAATGCTGAATTGACTACTTGTAGTGATTTAACAGGAGAGATGACTCCGTGCAAAGTGAAGGATAGAACTGTAAAGGCTCAAAAAGCGTTCATGGAAACGTTGATGATGGTAAGTATCTCCTTTTGTATCCGGTTTCAGCGGGTCTTATTGAACATCGATAATACGTGTTAGATGGAAGCAATAAATACAATATTTCGTGGTTTCCTGAAAAGTACCAGTTATAAGGAGTGTCGCGTTCATATGTAAAATTGGCTGACTCGAAGTATGACGGCATAATTTGGCGTAAAATTGATTCGAATGGTTATTAAAATTTGGTTTAATAGCCGCCGTCAGCCTCTCGAACAGCCATTATTTAGGCGCTCTCCTTTTTTATTACAATTCAAAGAATTTGAACTGTATTGGGGCGCTGTCTTTTTTTTTCTTTAAGATCTGTTCACACATTTTCATGATTATTGAAGTCAAATTGGAGTAGTGATTTTGGTCACCATGAAACAGGAAGTGGAGCGAAAAAGCGAGTGGTTTTGCGGCGTGAATGTTTTTCGCTCTAATATTGGCCTTCTCTTGGTTTTTTTTGCGACTTGAAGAGGAGTATTGGTGTTCTTAAGGTTTTTTTTACCGGAAGTACTGTTCGTTCAGACGCTGTTTTGACCTAAAAGCAAAAGTGAGAAAAATTGCCGTGTGAACTAATTTTTTCTGAGCGAGAAGTTTTTTGATCATGCGCTGCCTTTAGTGAATGACTTTTAGACTTTGAAAAGTAGTTTTTGACTGAACGGCAAATATAGATAACTGTTTTTAGCCCTTTCCCTATAACCGTTTCCAGCTCAAAATTGGCACATATTTCTTTTAGTTAATTTTTGGCTTTTTTTTCCTATTAATTTCTTCATTTTTGGATCTTTCAGCCGTCTTGTTGTCAAAAATCAGTTAATATGGCAGCGCAACTTCCCTTTGATAATTCATATACTCAACGCCTCTTTCTACCTCGAGGTAATTTAGTTATATAAAATTATACATATGCTAATCCGATTTTGGTAGTTTTTTTTTCAATTTTTCTGTTTTTATGTATTTTGGTTTTAATTACTAGAAATAGTCTTTTTTGTGCAACTTGAGAAACGTTATTTTCGTTTTTACAGAAGTTCAATCATTTGTTAGCGTTAAGGTTTTGAAAAACAGTTAAAATTTGATAAATGCAGTCTTGAAAAATTTTTGACCATTCTTTGCAAAATGTTTCGTATGTTTGAATTCTGCTTTTTCTTTGTTCTGTTCTGGAGGATGGATCTTTGTCTCGGTTGACTCGTTGTCTGTTCCATGACTCAAATGCTGAACAACTAAATAAATGTATTCGTTTTTCATGGTTTTATCAATTTGGTTTTTAACTTTCAAAAATCAAGAATTAGTCTTCGTTACGGCGTTCCTTACATTGTGTCCATATTCTTCACATTCTAGTTTGTATCATTCTAGATTTGTCCTGGCACCTACATTTATACTGGTTATATTGATTTTTTCAGTTGTTAAAAAATTGAATGATTTCAGCTTTTTCTTGAATGATTTGATGAAATCGAATGATTTGAATGAAATTGAATGATTTGAATGATTTCAGGTTTTCGTCATTTCTCTGGTTTGCATTTGATTTGATTCAAAATAAGGCAGTACTGAGAGTTTGCTAGAAAGCTCTTTTCCAAAATTTTTACTGATTACTATTGTACTGTAATCTTCATTTTCTACTGTAATTTTCATTCGGCCTTCGAATTGTTTTTAATCGATTTTTTGCCTTTGAGTATTTTTCTTTTGCTTGTCTTTTCTATGATTATTTTAATTTTTGAATTCGTATGAAATCATGTTGTCAAGCATATATACAACTAGGAAGATGTATAAGTTGTTTTTGTCTTAATTGCAGTCATTAGAAATCTAATTGTAGTGGTTTTCTGATTCTTAAATTTGAGCATTCTGTTCTGAAAAATTTAACTTCGTTATTATTATTGTCTTCCGTTTGCTTTCGCGATCTTTTCGAGATTAGAATCACGAATTATTTGAGGGCGATTGATAGTCTTGTCAGCTTTTTCAGCCTATCAGTACTTTGACCATCTTAATTTTTTCGAACTTTTTTAATGTTTACCAAACGTTTTCAATAAAAAGTTTTGCTGCATTTTGTTTCTCTTTGTGGCAGTGGTTCAAATTTCACCAATTTGTAGATCAGACCTGGCGAGGTAATGAGTTAAGGGTTTAATACAAAAGGTAATGACCTCAGCTGCAATTACAATTTTTTTGTGAAACTTTGACGCTTCGAGTTGCTCCCGGAATTCTTCCGGCTATGTTTTTAAGATCTGTTCACACAGTTTCATAATTTGTGAAGTCACATTGGAGTAGTGATTATAGTCACGCCGAAACAGGAAGAAGAGCAATGAGCGAGTGGTTTTGTGGCGTGAAATTTTTTTGCTCTAATTTTAAAGTAGAGTGAGAAATCGGTGTTTGAACAACAATTCGCTTTCTCCCGTGGTTTTTTCATATGTAAAATTTTTACTTTGATTTTTACTGTTTTTGTTTCGATTTTTTTGAATCTTTTTTTTCTAAGTGGTTTTCCCAATCCATTCATAGTTTATTCTAGGCCTATTTTTTTGTTTGAATGGTTTTTTGTTACCTGTGGCATTTTGGTATTGATTTTCAGTTTTTTTAAATTTTTTAACTGATTTTCTTAGAAATGGTTTTCCGAATTCACTCATAGTCCGTTCTAGTTGTAGTTTTTGTTAATTCATCGAAAATTCTTTGAATTGTGCATCAGGATGTGTCCTGCTATGTTTTTTACAATTCAAAGAATTTGATTTGTATTGGTGCGCTGTCTTTTTTTAAGATCTGTTCACACATTTTCATGATTTTTGAAGTCAAATTGGAGTAGTGTTTTTGGTCGCGCCGAAACAGGAAGTGGAACGAAAAGGCGAGTGGTTTTGTGGCCTGGAAGTTTTTCGCTCTAATTTTAAAGAAGAGTGAGAACTCGGTGTTGGAATAAAAGTTCGCATTCTCGGTTTTGGTTTTTTGTTCTAATGCGGCAATTTCACTTTGATTTTTACTGTTTTTTCGATTTTTTGGATCGGATTTTTTTTCTAAATGGTTTTTACAATCCATTCATAGACCGTTCTTGGTCTAGTTTTCTGTTTAGTCAGTGAAAATTCATTGAATTGTACGTCAGGACTTGTCGTGCTATGTTTTTTTACTTCGTCGAACTTTTTTTCGCTTTACCCATTTTGCCGCTTTTTCGACATTTTGCGTGAAATATTTTTGACTTCTCTAGGCTAGTTTCACTCTTCTGTCACTCTACTCAAAGTCCTTTTAAACAGCAGCTACTCCTTTTCGATTTTTTGGATCGGATTGTTTAAATGGTTTTCCCAATCCATTCATAGTTTACTATAGACATGGTTTTTTGTTTGAATCAAATTTCAATTTCTCGCTAATGGTTTTTTGTTCACATGTGGCCTTTTTACATTGATTTTGTTTTTTTTATATTTTTGCTGCGGTTTTTTAGAAATTGTTTTATCATTTCACTCATAGTTCGTTCTGGGTTTAGTTTTTTGTTTAGTGTGTGACAATTCTTTGAATTGTACGTCAGGACTGGTCCTGCTATGCTTTTTTAATTCGCTTTACCTTTTGATCACGTTTTTGGTTTTACATAAGTCACTACTTTCACGTTTGACTTGTGACTGATATCATTCACTGTTTCAACTGAATGGTTTTAAAAACCATTCATTTGATGAAATACACAAGATAGTGAATACAGTCAAAGTCAAAATATTAAATCAAAGAGATGGGATAAACCGATAAAGCCCGGTCATTAAATCATTGAGAATTAGGTTATCAAAGTTCATTTAGAGTGTTTGCTAGCTGACATTGGTATTAAGCTTTGGTATTTTTTGGTATTTGTCTTTCAGTGTAGAAGCTGAATTAAGTATGGTTTTAGAGTCCCACCGAAACTGCACGCCGAGTTAGAACATTTTTTGACACTGAAAAAAAATAGAAAATTTTGTCAATTTATCTCTTCTTTTTTTTCTTTTTCTGTTCCAATCCCGATGTGCATCAATCGCGTCAACGGCGGCTATTTTCCGGCAATCTGCTGGCTATGTTTTAGTTGTCACTGCAGAAATCTAGTTTAATTTACGAATTTAGTTTGGACAATTTACGTCTTGATCAAAAGTTGCCTATATTAGAAACCTTCAGATAATAGATTATTAATTGCTCTCAAAGAAAATTTTTAGCAATTATTTCAGTCGTGCGGTCTCTTTTATGCCATGTTCCTACTGGTCGAATTTTCGTCCGGCGCTTTTAACTTCTCGTCCTTAGTTTCCAGTGGTGTATAATTCTATTGGTGTATAATATCCCCTAAACCAACTCACCGGATGATGCAGGCTTCAACAATAGAATCGACACTTCGGCAGTCCTTAGAGGGCAATTCTTTCGATATTAGACGCACTCGTCTGTATTGTTCCGACCCCTCTTGGGGGGGACTATATACTCTTATGGGTTTTTTTGTTCAGACAATTTTCGCCGATCGATATATTCATCGTAGAGAGTTGAAACTGGTATCATTAGAAAGCTCGTCGAGCTTAGAATATGGAATTAAAAAGATTTTTTTTATTTTCCTTTTTAAAGGTAGTTATCGAGGTTAAAACTTCTGAGAAAAGTAGAGTGAATTCCGTTGTTTCTATTCACATTTTCCGGAATTTTTGCCTAAATTTTCGTTAATTTTGCTAAAATTTGTTAAAATTTTTAAGAATAGTGTTCTTAATGTAGTTTTAAAGAAAAAGTATTGTTGATTATTTTGATAATTTTTGTTGTCAAAAATTCTGGCTAAATATTTCAAAATTCAGCCTCTTTAGCCTAATTGTTGTGATAATCTTATTAAATAGATTAAATTGAGCTAGGGACTTGAACAAAACATATCCGCCGGTGCCAGCATTGGTTCCACAGGATTATATTCCTGACACTTCGTTCCTAGCTTGACGGGCACTTGTTGTTGCTGTATCCTTTCTTCGTCGTCGGTGCCAGTATTGGTTCCATAGGCTACTTATTAAATAAAATCTTAATGCCTCCGCCAACACGTAACAATATCGGTTCCACCAGCGATGATCTAGTTGAAAAATTGATAGCATGCACGGCTACGAATTGTCCTGTACATAAAAAAGTTTTGGTAACCGCTAATTTTGACTGCTCTCAACCTTTCACTTGCGGCTTTTGTTGTGCTTCAAAATCAGTTGAAACCTTCAAAACCGTGCTCTGAAAAGGTTACGAATTGAAAAATGAGCAGAAGACTCGAGACACATTGTTTGCTGAAATTCAGCAAGAGCAATCACGTAAAGATGCAAAAAGATTAAATTTAACCGTAAAAGGGACAAAGCCATCTGACAATTGCGCTGGCTACGATATTGTTGAAAAGATTGCAAATCAAATTGACGTATCTCTTGTGTCACCTGATATTCAGTTTAAATGGATTAGAAAACGACAACGTGATACAGGAAATCAGTTATTGCTTCGCAAGTTTATAGAAATGATAAAAACGAAATCAGTTTCTGCGTAAGTCAGTAGCATTGAGGGATTGTGAGAATTTCGATTGGGTATGTGTGTCACCAGACTTAACTAAGGCTGAAAGAGTACAACAGTACAATTTGCGATTGCAGAAATGTCAACTTGATAGTCAAAATCCTGCAATTATATACAAAATTTGTTGTGGTCGTGTACAACAACAACAGAATTGACTACAGGCAAATTACTCCTCTCAAATTTCGATCCTCCTTCTTAACGTTCAGAGCATTCTATCGATTGAAAGAGGGTTAATGCTTTGCCAGCTGTTAAGCTTAGTTCCGCCCGCTGTTGTCTGTCTAACAGAAACATGGCTTGATGGTTCGGTCAGTGATAATGGAGTTTTGTAGGTTACCCTTATGCAGTCGTTCTGCGATCAGATCGAACGGCCGGGCGTCATGTTGGACTCCTAGTAGCAATGAGTAACGCTTTCTTGAGTACTATTGTTTTAATTTATTAAAAGTGTGAGAATTTTTGTGTTCTTGTCTTAAGTAACCAGATTCTTACTCTCTGCATTATACTTGCATATCTACTTCCTCGAGGATCGGTGTTTTATGTCAAACCTGGTGTTACAGAATTCAACTTGCGAAGTGTTTCTGCTGATGTGGAGGCAGGCCTAAGCTGCGATCAACGCAAATCTGGCCAGTGGATTCTACTTGGCGATTTTTTTTTCCCAAAATAGGTTGGGAGTCGATCTCTTCGCCTCATTCTGATGAGCAAAAATTGTTCGAATTTTTATGCAATGATTTATTGCTTATCCAAATTGTTGATTTGCCTACTCATAAGCTTAGAAGTATTTTGGATCTAATTTTTTGCTCCCATCCCGACAAATGGGACTTCAATATTGTAGAGCGATTGTGCTCAGATCATTATCCTATTCTTTTAACAAATGTTGACCTAGATTACCAATATGCAAATGGGCACGATTATACGATCAGCTCTTTTAACGAGGTTGACTACTCTACGCATCCAACACTCTCACGATCTTTTGCCCAGAAATGCCACAACTTTAATCCTGATTTTCTATCAACGTTCTATCGTAAATTATTTTGCGCTCTCAACCAAAGTGTTCACAGAAAACTGAGAAAGCGCTTTGAAGCTCCCTTCTATTATTCACCGCAGACAATGCACTGTTTAAATAAACTAAATACAGCTCAAAAATATCAGAAAAATTCAGTTGAATGCCTCGAAAAGGAGCCTATGATTCTCATTGACATGGGCAAGCAGGTCTTGTTGAGCAGTGTACAGAAGTTTAATACAAATGAAGCGTTTGCTTTGTTGAAAAGTATAATTGGTAGAAGTTTCTTCCCTAAACAAATGTTCTACAAAAAGGAGATGTCTTTTGAAGGCTCAGTGAAAGCAAATCTGTTCAACACATTTTTTAAATCAATTTTTCAACCGAAAACTGAAATACGGTTAACTGACTGAAAACTGAAATACGGTGTGCGGCAATGAGAGCAAGTTATCTGATATTCAGTTCAGCCTTGACGAAATTCAAAATTATCTAAGTGTCCAAAGTAGCTCAACTCCTGCTTTTGATGGTATACCGCCGACCATTTTAAGTAGAGCGGGGCACATACATTAGCACCATTTGTCCATTTTGTTTTCACATATATTATTCATTCGCAAATTTGGCCCGAGAATTGGAAATGTGCCTATGTTCCCCCTATTCACAAAAAGGAGCTCGAGCGGACGTTGAAAATTATCGGCCTATTTCACTACTCCCGAAGTTGTCTTTAGTTTTAGAGAAAATTCTATTTCCGTTTATTTATCCGAAGATTAAAGATCGGCTGAATCCTAGACAACATGGATTTCATGCAAAATATTCTACAGTTACGCAATTGCTCATATTTCTTATGAGTTCTATCTGAATTTGGACGGAAACGTTGAGGAAGTTGTTGTTTTTTTAGATTTCAGCAAAGCTTTTGATTCTCTGGACCACTCCACGCTGCTTTCAAAAATTGTTCGTTTTGGTTTTGACGAAGATTTTGTGAAACTTAATAATTCCTATTTATCGTCTAGACGGCAATGTGTTAAATTAGATGGGTTTTATATCAGAGAGACCCCTAGTTACTAGTGGTGTTCCCCGGGGAAGCGTGTTGGGACCTCTTTTCTTTTTAAATTTCATTGATGATGTGATTGATGTACCCGAAGTATCAAAAGTTTTCTGCTACGCCGACGAGACGAAATTGCTCTGCCATGGCGACTTCTGCTTGTATAGTGCTCCAAAATGATCTATGCTCGTTGCGGTTATGGGCTTATTGTTACTATTTGTCTTTTAATTCAGATAAAAGCGGTTATTTACATATTAATGGAATGTCATTGGATAATATACTTCTTGGTGAATTCGAGACTCCTTCGCTTGATAATATTACGGATCTGGGAATTCAGGTATCCAAAACGTTGAAATGGAGTCTTCATCTTCAAACAAAAATAGTAAAAGCTGGTAGATCGCTCAATTACCTGAAGCACAGTGTTCCGTTCAACCTCCCATCTGGTTTTAAATGCAATTTATTCAAGGCATGTGTTTTGTCGGTTCTTCTATATGGATGCCCTGCTTGGTTTCCTGAAATTTCGGATCTACGGAAACGAACAGCTCATTATCCATGGCCTGCGTTGGTACTTTGGTTACAATGACTACAAATTTTTCAAGTTCGAATCAAAGGTTTCCAACCTACGCACTTTTGATCATGAACGTCTGGCACGAGCTCAGAAAAGATGTACTGAAAAATCGTTTTTCTTCAGAGTTGAACGTATTATAAATGACGCCGCGGATTTAGTTAATGTCAGCATCAGTTTTTTCAAGGATACTTGCAAATCCAAAACAGCAACTCGAAATCTACTAATGGCAATGAGAAATGATAAGTTTGATTTTGTTTTATCCTGCACGTGGTACTTTAGGTGTAGATGTAATTTCTGTATAGCATGACTTTCTGTTCAATTAATGATTTTTTTTTCTAGCTGTTACATAATTCATATTCTTTATCTTTGTTTTATCTTTGTGCTACCATTTTTATTA
Source organism: Convolutriloba macropyga (assembly GCF_964194025.1). NCBI lineage: Eukaryota > Metazoa > Xenacoelomorpha > Acoela > Convolutidae > Convolutriloba > Convolutriloba macropyga. The sequence goes on from NC_134471.1 coordinate 31,608,326, forward strand.
TCATCCTTGTTTATACCCTCAGAAGGTACTTGAATTCTTATACTACTACTACAACTACTACTACTACTACTACTACTACTACTACTACTACTACTACTTTTTCATCAAAAACAGTACGAAATAAGCTTCTTTAGTCCACTTTGATTAAATTTGCTGGCTGTACAACCCCATACAACACTAATATAATCATTGTAGACTCAAAAGGAGGCAAATTGTACTTCAACTTCTGTTGAGAGTGCTCTGTAAATAAAACTTTGCCGTTTTTTGATAACGTTACTCGTTGATTATCATAGACACAGTATTTTTGACTTATTAACTATCAAATTGTCTATGTCAATAACACGAAGATTTTAGTGTTCCTAATGGACAAACAGCATTAAAAGGGCTAGTTTTGGACCAATCTTGGATTATTGCAGTCCAAAAAGAATTCGGATTGTAACCAGTCGGTCTTCTTTTTTAAAAAAAAATTGATCTTTTTTATATTAAATGAAGAACAGAACATATCAAATCAAAGTGCAGGAGTGATAGGTCCAATTGGCCTTCTAAGCAGCTCCAAGCTATTGCGTTTAATTTTTTACTTGAGAGCTTATGGTCGTTTTGACTTTTAAAAATCATTGATTTTTAAATAAATAATGGCGTAATGAACTTTTCCTCTATTTTCTTCTTAATTTGGTCAACTTGTGGCTTAGTGTCAGCAAAGAAAGAATGCTTCTTCTTTCTACTGATTTAAATTTTAATCTCTCTTGGGGTTTCAAGCCTAAAGTTATTGTTTTTTGGCTTTGATACTACCAGATTTCAGATTTCTTTTATTTTTGGATATTTGCCCAGTTTTCAGGTTTTCTAGTTTTTTCACATTATCACAATATTGACAGTTCTCATATGACATTATTGGCGTTCAAAATTAGGCGCTATTGAACATATTAAAGTCCTGAAAGATATAGATTACCGTTTTAACGGCTTCGACAATTTCTTGAAAAATTTAATTGAATTTTTAGTTTTGTCTTCAACTGTCGTTTTTGCTTTGTCGTTTTAGTCGTATAAAATTTCCTGTATACGGACAGGTTTCATTAGTTTCTCAAGGAAGAAAAGATGAGCCAATTTTCTGATACTAATAGGTAGCTGATAGCTTTCATGCCTTTGAAAACAATTGTTTTCCAAAATAAAAAAACTTTTCAAATTTGCAATTCTGTTTTTCTATTGTCTTTTTTTACCTGGTCTCGTTAATTACAGGTCCAATATTACATTGTTGGTGTCAAGGTAAGGCGTCAAAAGAGATTGCGGTCACAGAGTCTAAAATTTTTAAGGAATTCGTTATGACCTCACTGGCTTCGACAACCGTTTTTCACAAAAAAGTAAATTAACTTGACTTTTGTCATATTTGAAGTTCTTTTTGTAGACGCAAGACTTATTCTGGATAATGGCAGGTCTCAAGGGCTTCCTTTTAACGAATAAGTTAACCTATTTAACTAATTAATTTTGTAATTGATGGCTTTCAGGACTTTGGAAGTAATTTCGTTTCGAAAAAAAAATCAAAATTATTACCTAATTTTGCTTTTTTCTTTTTTGCATACTTTTTAGCTAGTCGCATTAAAGAAAGGCCACATACTATAGTATCGGTGTTTGAAGAAGGCACAATTGAACATATTTTTGAGGGCCAGAATGTGGCTCAACGGCCGCGACAGCGTTTTCTGGCAAGTTCTAATTGAATTTTTGTTTTGTCTTTTTGGCCACATAAAAAGTTGAATAATGTTAGGTCTTTATTCTCTTCTATGGAAGCATTGGTTATTGTTATTCTTTGGGATATTTTACTTTATTTCTAATGGTGACTTGATTTCTAAAAGCGATTTATTTAACTTCACTGTTTTTGTTCTTTGTCATATTGTTGCCAAACCTTTTTATGGACTGGTCCCATATCTTTTCCGATGATTTTTAAATTATTTTGTTTAGTTTCAGTTTTATCTGACGGTTTGTTGACTTTGTTATTAAGTTCTGTTTTTTGAAACGGATATCTCGTCATATCTGTTTTTTGTAATATCTCGTCAATCTAGTGCATCATTTTTTACTCCACTGGGTTATTTGCTTTGGAGGCTATCTTTTCGCTGATACACTATTGTTTTTAAAAAAATCGTTTTTTTTGGCGTTTTTGGGATTCCCAAAAATAATTTTTGGGTTTTTCTATCTGTTCCACATTTGGTAGACAATTATGCGAAAATTGTGGATGAGCGGGGTCGGAACCTTATGTGCGGTCGCACATTACCGAGCCTCCTTGTTTGGAAGACTACTGGCAAAATGACAACTGGTGTGGAAACTTTTGAAAATGGTTATAAATGAAAAAAATAAATGCAGAAAAAATGTTCATTGTGGCACTAGTTGGTTTTTGTTGACTTTGCTGCCTACAAAAACTGTAGAGGAAGTAAGTGTTCCATTCTTCTCTGCATTGCCGTGAAAAATTTTAAGTTTAAATTCGAAGCTCTGTTTTCGTAAAGTCCCTTAAAATATTTTACATTGAATCCTGAATTTCTCTTACGTGACGCAATTTTGATTTAAATCTGTTCGCTTAACCGCAGTTCCTATGTAAGTATATTGTGCCATCACCATCAATTGATTAGTGCATTTTGAGTTAAGTGTCCCAAAATGTTGCTTGAATTATATTAGAGAGAATTAGATGAAGAATGAAATAATTGTTTTATAAAAGTGTTTCTTTGACACTTGCGAATTTATTTTGTATTAGTACCCTCGCAATCAGTGTTTTTGGAATATAAGTTTGGAAAATCTTTGACACTATTACCAATTACTGTTCGATTATCGCGTGTTCTTACGAACGAAATAATTATTTTTTATTCATGAAACTTGAATGAGTGGAGATCCATAGACATGTTTTTGCCTTATTGAATATTTTTAATAGCCGCCCTCATCTTCTCAGCCGGCTATTATTGCGCTCGTATTTTTTTTTACGACTCGAAGAGGAGTATTGGTTTTCTCTCGGTTTTTTTTTTACAGGATGTAGATTTGTTCACGCGGCATTTTGACCTAAAAGCGAAAGTGAGAAAAGCTGTCTTGGTGAACAGATTTTCACTAAGCGAGAGAAGTGTTTTGATCATGCGCTGCGTTTAGTGAATGACTTTTTGACTTTGAAAAGTAGTTTTTGACTGAAATGCAAATATAGATAACCGTTTTTAGCCGTTTTTTCGTCTAAGTGGCCCAAATTTTTTGCTTTTAAATTGGTTCCTTGTAGAAATAAATTCTATTCGATACTATATTGAAATTTCAACCTCGGAAATTGATACCAGTGTTTTGCAGAGCCTGAAAATGCGTTTCAAGTTGAAAATTGGCACATAATTCTTGGTTTTTTTTTGTTAATTTTTGGCTTTTTTCTTTTAATTTCTTCTTTTTTGGATCTTTTAACCGTTTTTTTATGTCAAAAATCAGTTAATATAGCAATTTCTCTCACTGAAAATTCCTATACTCAACGCCTCTTTCTACCTCGATGTAATTTTGTTCAATGAAATTGTACTTATGCTAATCCGATTTTGGTAGTTTTTTCCGATTTTCATCAGTTTTTTGTTTGTATTTTGGTTGTAATTGCTAGAAATAGATTTTTTGTGCAACATGAGGGACTTTAATTTCGTTTCAATAAAAATTCAATGATTTTTTGGCGTTAAGTTTTGAGAAAACAATTAAATCTTTTTCATAAATGCAGTCTTAACTTAAAAGTTCTTTGACCATTTTTTTTGCAAATGTTTCAATGTTTCTTATTTATGAATTCTGCTTTTTCCTATTTTTTGGTGTCTCAGGAGGATAGATTTTTGTATCGGATGAGTAGTTATCTTTTCTCTGTCTTGAATGCTGAACAATGAAATGTATTCGTTTTTCTTGAATTTTTTAAATTGATTTTAAACTTTCAAAAATCAAGAAACTCCTTTTGTTACGGTGTTCCTTACATTGTGCCAATATTCTTCACATTCTAGTTATTGTCATTCTAGCTTTGTCTTGGCACCTAATTTTATTTTCGGTATATTGATTTTTTTTAGTTGTAAAAAATGAACGATTTCAGCTTTTTCTTAGATTTTTGTCATTTCTTTGGTGTACAATTGATTTCATTCAACAAATGGCAGTACTGAGAAATTGATAGCAAGCCTCTTCCAAAATTTCTACTTATGACTATCTATTGCAGCTTTCTTCCGGCCTTGGTGTTAATTTAAACGATTTTTTGCCTTTGAATATTCTTCTGCTGCTTATGTCTTTTCTATGATCAATTTTATTTCTGATTTAGTAGGAAATCATGTTGTCTAGCTTATGTACAAAGAGGAACAGTTTGTGTGTGTTGTTTTTTGTCTTAATCGCAGTGATTAGAAGTGTAATCATAGGTGTTTTCTGATTCTTAAATTTGAGCTTTCTTTTTTAAAAAGATTTAACTTAGTTTCTAAGATTATTATCTGCCGTTTGCTTTCGCGATCTTTTTCAGATTAGAATCATGAATTATTTGAGGGCTATTGATAACCTTGCAAGCTTTTTCAGACTATCAGGTTTTTTTGACCACCTTAATTATTTTGGATTTCTAACGTTACCAAACGTTTTCAATAATATAAAATTTTGCTGCATTTTGTTTCTCTTGTTGACAGTGGTTTAAGTTTCACCAATTTTTTTAGCAGACCTGGAGAGGTAGTGAGTTAATGGTTTAATACAAAATGTAGTGGCTTCCGCTGCAATTACGGTTTTGTTAGCAAAGTTTTAACGCTTCGAGTCGCTTCCGGAATTCTTCCGGCTATGTTTTTCACTTCGTCAAACTTTTTTTCGCTTTACCATTTTGCCGCTTTTTCGACATTTTGCGTGAAATCTTTTTGACTTCTGTAGGCTAGTTTCTCTCTTCTCTCATTCTGCTAAAAGTGAATTTGAACATCAGTTGCTAAGCAAAGCAATTCAAAATGAACAGAGTCGGTATAAAAAATTGAAGTCAGAAATAGAAACGGGATAAACCCATAAAGCCCAATTTTAGATGCCCGCTATTTGAATGTCGTTCCTATAAGTCTTAGTTTCCACCTCTAATGCTTATTGGTGTTGATAGTAGCCCCTGTAGCCTCTCTCTAAGAAACAGAAGTACGTTATGTTCAACTACGAAATGCCATCAAAATAGATCGGACTTTAAAAATATTTTTGTACAAAAATTTTTGTTTTTCAATATATTCTATTTGTTCAATCCCAATCATGCTTATTGGAATCAACGGCGGCTATTTTCCGGCAATCTGCCGGGTATGTTTTTAATTGCTCTCAAATTTGTAGCAATTATATTAGTCAAGTTTGTCTTGTGCGATTTTTCGCTGAACCGATTTGTCGTCTGACCCATTTGACTTTTTGTCCTCAAAAACGGGATAAACAGGTAGCGCCCATTGGGCATTAAGTTCTCTATATTTCATTCTCATTAAGTTCTTTCAGCTCGCTATTCTCTAAGTATGCGAAACTGTATTGGAGACTTATACTTACGGTGTGAAGGGCGGTTATTCGAAGTTGACCCCTCATCACCCCCCGCCCTTACTTCACCCCCAATCCCCAGCCTTGCACATTGTCCAGGCCGTAAGAGCCCCGTGTAGCCAAGGACATCCCTCGCAACGTTGCCCCTTCAAGTAGGCTAAAGCTAGGCTCACTAAACCGTGGCTAGCTACTGACAAAGCCAACCCCTCGCCGGTCGTTGTTTATTTTTTATTGCTCTCAAACTAATTGCTTTTTAGATTAGTGCTGTTGGTCACTAAACCACGTAGCTCGCACGCATGCTCGATCCTCTTGAGATCCCTACTGCGCTCACCCCATTCCATTACCCCCTCCCCCCAATATACCCCTTTTCCCCCTATCAGTTAAGCTTAGGCAAACCGCGCTTAACCCGGCTAGCTAATGACAAATCCAACTTGGTAGTCTCGCGGTGTTAGTCATTTGAGAGCAATTCGTCCAAAGTTAGTTGGTTATTCGAATTGGGCTAGAAGCTTCCAAAATTAGAAATTTGATTTGCATTTTATCCGCTCTTATAAACTTTTAAGTTAAGCTCCTAGTTGATAACCTTTTTATTTGTCTAGTTGAGCACCTAGTTATAGACGGTTTGTATCTCTTCTTGTTCTGTTCTCTTTATTATAGTTTCTTTAGTTCTGCTGATTTACCTGTAAATAATGAATGACAGACAGACTAGTTTTCTGGAGCGCCTAGTACTCTAGCTGCTGCATCCAAACTGAAAAAGTGTCAGATATTAGGACGGTACAAAATTGCACGAAAAGGTAGGAACATCATAGCTGAAGTTTACCTTGGACAGTATTGATAACATTTTTAAGATTACTTCATCTGAAGCATCATGTGTCTTTTTAAAATTAACTAATTATGCTCGTCTGTTCAGAGTGGAGGCAAAAGGCTTACTCCAATCAGAAGGACAAATTTTCTGACCCCGACCAAAGCCACTCCCAAAGATTTTTTGGTGACTCCGGACTTCACCAGACCACACAAACCCAAGCAGCGAGCAAATGGAACTACCAATTATGGTATGATTGGACTGGATCGCTCGAAAGAGTAGTTGTGTTCCAAGACTTCAATTATACTTTAAATATCTATGTGCTTGTCATCATTTTAGGTTATTCTTTGGTGTTCGTTTTAAAATTTTCTGTGTGATTCGGTTTTCTCATAATTGAGCTCCCTCACTTGCAAAAAATGGCCTCAATTTAATTATAATGTCAAATTGAGACTACCAACGCTAATTAAAGGTCATAGATTAGAGTTAACCTTAGTCTTTCGAATGTTGACGTCAGATAAAGGATGCAAGAAAATTCGGAAGTTCAGTTCGTTGAGTTTTATATTGTTTATGCGTGATGTGAATATCAGTGATCTTTATTTTTAAGCCGTACAAGGTGGTGTTATTCGCCAGTTCTTTTTGTTAACATGTTGATCTTTATTAAAAAGTTTTGTTTGCAATTAGTTCGTTGTTTGTTAATAGCAGCCCTCATCTTCTCAGTCGGCTGTTATTGTAGTTCTACTTTTGCGAGTCGAAGGAGAGTAAAGGTGACAAGTATTTTTTTTTAAATGGCGACTAGTTCAGAAAGAGAGCAGCGGGTGTTTGGTGTGAAAAAAAGTATTTTGCTAACCCAGCAAACCTTTTCAGCCAAAGTGGCTTCTCTCATAATTATTTTGAATTAATTGTACGTTTTGGGAGCGTATTTAATCATACCACATTTGTTCGATTTAAATGAAATTTTTTAGCTATTTTATTTTTCGTTTTTAATTGCTCTCAAACGAAGTTTGTACCAATTATATTGGTCCTGTCGGTCTTTTTTATGCGATTTCGCTTGACCGATTTTTCGTCTGACGCTTTTGACTTTTCGTCCTCAAAAACGGAATAAACAGGTAGCGCCCAGCGGGCATTAAGTGCTCTTAGAGCCTTTCAGCTCTATTTCAGCTCAAACTGTTTTGGAGACTTATACTTATGGTGTGAAGGGCGGTTCTTAGAGGTTGAAGACACTCCACCCCCACTAGGGTTTATAATAGGTTACTGCATAGTTTCTAATGGTAGTGCAATTGTTTCAACTTTTTAACACGCATTTTAGCATTTTTTGACAAAACGTCCAAATTTTTTCAATTTCATTCACTGCATTGCTTTTAGTGGTAATAGAATGGTTTTCAGTGTTTTAACATCACGAATTTTGCAATTTTTTATAAAACTTGCATTTTTCAAATTTAAAAAATTTGTTGTCATTATCTAAGTTTTACGAGACCCAGGAGACAGGAAGTCTCCTATAGCGTTTGATAATAGTGTACTAAAAATTTTTAGTGGCCAAGGAATGGTTTTCATCATTTTATTATTACAAATTTTAGCAAAATTTTTTTGAAATATTTTGTCATTTTTTAGGTTTCTCAAACCTCAAGGGCAGACGAACCTCCTGCAGGGTTTGACAATAGGTTACTGCATAGCTTCTAGAGGTAATAGAAGGGTTTTTAACTTTTTAGCATCACAAATTTTAGCAATTTGTGTATGAAACTTGCATTTTTTTAAATTTTTAAAAAATATTTTGTCATTTTTAGGTTTCTCCAACCTCAAGGGCCACCCAACCTCCACCGGGGTTTGATAATAGATTACTGCATAGTTTCTAGTGGTAATGGAATGGTTTTTCAACTTGACATCACGAATTTTAGCAATTTATCTGACAAAACCTGCAATTTTTTCAAGTTTTTTGAAAATTGTCATTTTCTAGGTTTCTCCAACCTGAAGGGCCGGCCAGCGAATCACCTCGAGCGTTTGATTATTAATGTAAATCTTTTGGATGTAATTGAATGGTCTTCAAGATTTTATTATCAATATTTTTTAAAAAATATTTGCATTTTTTTCAAGTTTTTTCGATCTTTTTGAATTTTTTATCTTTTTTCCGGCACCAGGGTCCAAGTTCTCCTCCAAGGTTTGATGATAGGCTGTTGCATAGTTTCTAGAGTTAATGGAATGGTTATCAATATTTTAACAATTTATGCTTTAACAATTTATGAGCCAGTCAAACTATTTAAAGCTTGAACTAGGGATACTGGATTGTCTCTTGAGACAATGAAATCATTTTGAAGATTTTAATATATTGAATTTCAGCAAGATTTTGTGTAAAATTTGCAATTGTTTTCAAAATTTTTGATTATTTTTGTCCTTCTACGATCATTACTGGCCAACGAAGCTTTTCAAGTCAAGCAGATGAGTTACTTGACATAAGTCCAGAGACAAAAAATAGTTTTTAACATTTTCACTGCAAAATCTGGAAGCTTTTTAAAATTTTGCAATATTTCGCAGTTTTTTTAAAAATCAGTTTTTTATTTGATTTATTTACTAAAAAGGCTAGAAAACTAAAATTTGCAGAGTCGAATCATGCTAAAGCTAGCCTCACTAAACTGTGGCTAGCTACTGACAAAGCCAACCGCTCGCCGGTCGTTTGAGAGCAATTTGCCCGACGTTAGTCGGTTATGTTAGAATCTTTTTATAGCGATTTATTTATCCTTCTCTAAGGTTTTCAAATTTTGTTATCTAATTTTTGGCGTTTTCTGTTTATCCTTCTTTTGAGCTTTGGGAAAACTTCTCTTTTCAGATTAGTAGATTTGTTTTGATACTCAAAGGAGACAACTGAACGTTTTTGAAGAGACTGTTACTGAAGTAAATAAAGTATTTTGTATTTTCTAACGGTTTTTCGTTTCTGCCCTTGTTTTAATTTCTGTTCACTGTGTTCTCTGTCGTGTGGATGGTGACCATGCAGCATCTTAAGAGCTTAGAGCATGAAAGTTCTCTCAAGAAGGTTGTTGGGAAATCGAAGCATTTGAACTTGTAGAAATTATTGAAAAACTTGCTAAAATATTTCGAGTTTCTTTTCACTTGGTTTTTTTTCGTTATATTTGGTTTTCGCTGCCATTTGGTTTGCCATTTAATGAACTAACTGTGTAGCAGGGCAGTCTGCGGAGAGTATTTGTTTTGGAGTCATATACCTTGGAGGCGAATATTTGAACCTGTAAAGAATTTTCCAGAAAATTTGTTTCCGACTCTGCTTTTTATCAATTGATCTCTAACGACGTTTGAAACAATGATTGTGAATGAAGTTTGAAGCCGTTATTTTAATTGTGTTGCTGTAATGAATTTTTTTGCTGGACTGTTTTGACTTACCGAGTGACTTTTACGACCTTGAATTTTTCTATCTGAATTTCTTCATTCACAAATGTCACCAGCTGAACTCCAGTAGCAGCAGTTGACGACTAAAAGTCGAATAAGAATGCGCCAAAATTGGTGTATTTTTTTGCTTCGCATTATTCTATTGGTTATAATGGTATATAATAACCTCTAATTGCGCCATTTGGAACCCCCTTTGTGAATTTAGTTGCTCCCCGTTCCGACTGAAGTAGGCTGCAATAGATTTGAGCTCCAACTATTCGTTCGAGAGCAGTTCTTCCGACGTTAGTCGGTTGTTTTTTCCTCGAATTTCTTATTTGTCTACCGTTCTTTGTTCCTTATCTATAAGTATATTGGAGATACTTTTGAGGCTAGCGAGTAAGTAGCTATGGTCTACGTCAAGTTTTACTTTGAGTTGAATTCGGGTCGATTCCAGAGTCTTTCGGCAATGTTTTTACAGTACAAAAAATTGATTGTGTTAGTGCTGTCTTTTGTAACGTGTTCATACATTTTTTGATGACTAAGCTTTCAGAACGGGATAAAAAGGTACCGCACAGTAGTCACAGTAGTCATTAAGTGGTATTATAGTCATCACACTTGCTGTATTAGTTTTCAGCACTACTGAATTTTCTGAAAGTGTTGGGAAGGCCTACATCAAGCTGAAAATGTTGCTTTTTGAAGTTTTTGGGACCAGCATAAAACAATTCTGTTTGTGTCCAGTTTTTAAAAGTTTTTTTTTATTTATCGGTTTGTGATGAAGTTTTGTCATAGGTGTTAGTCGTATGCTATAGGAACTGTATCAAAAAATGTCATTGTGATTCATATATTTTCTTGATTCCATATTTTACACGAAATTTTATCATTATTCAGATTTTTATGGGATATTAAAACTTATAACTTGCAGACCAGATAGTGGGTAGATTTTTGTAGCTCCAAAAATATTGCTTTGTTTGCCGAATTTAGCTTTTTAAGTTTGTTTGTTTTTTGCTTCGTTTTGTCTTTTCTCTATGTCCAGCCATGTTTCTGGTTGCCTTAGAGGTTGTTGTTTTGCCGATTTTGGTGACAACCAGTTGGTTTGCCGAGGAATATAAACATTAAAGAGTTTTGCAACTTTATTTTCAGAAATTTTGCATTTCAATTATTTTGTCGAGTTTGAGGGGCCAGAATGTTTTGTTGATCTTGCGTCTTTGTTGCGTATTTTCACCGGCAAAATATTGTTTCGAAGACTAGCTTTAAGATCCATGATCAAGTTTTTGCGAAAGGCTCTAATTTTCTTAGATTTTTTTTACAGCTTTTGTTTTTTTGCCAGTGCTCCTTATCTTTTCGTTCTCTTATATGTTAAGTAAGGTGTCTGTCAAGTAGCTATTTATTCTTGAGTTTTTTCCGTTTTTGATTAGGAATTTTGATTTTAACACCAAAAATATCAACAAGTTTATTTTTCACAAAATATATGGCATTTTGAAGTTTTTTCATTCAATACTTTGCATTGTATTTCAAAAATTTCACCTGCTGTGTTTTTTTGTCAAATGAAAATTTTGCTTCATCCAAATTTGCCGTTTTTTGACATTTTGCGTGAAATCCTTCTGACTTCTCTGAGTTTTTTCTTCGCTCATTTTGCTCAAAGTCAATATTGTAAACGAAATCAAAAATGGAAACCGTGTAAACGAAGTCAATATCGTAACCAAATTAGAAATTGAAACGGGAAAAACCCGATATGGTCGTTTTAGGTGCCGGGTATTTGTACTTTGTTCTAATCGATTGGTCTTAATTGCCAGCTCTTAAGCTTATTGCTAGTGGTACTAATCCTTGTACCGTCCTATTGAGAAGCAGTAGTATGCCTAATTACAAAATCCAATCGAAATACCGAGCGCTTTTGTCATTTTTTTGTGTAACAATCAATTTTCCTGTTCTTGTTTCAATCCCAATCGTGGTCATGGGAATCAATTCAACTGTTGATATTGAATGTCTGTTGCCATTGGTTTTAGTAATTTGCTTTTGTGACTTACCTGGCTTTTCGTTATTTTAATTTTGAGAAAATTAACGATAAGTTTTGAGTTTTTTAGTGTGAACTCAGCTTATAAACCATTGCGAAATAGGAGTGAACGCAGAACTGCTAGAATTATTTTATTTTGTTGCATCGGGCATGATTTCAGCAACTCCTGGCGGAAGCAGTCGGAAACCAACACTGTCGTTGGAAGAGCTTCTGAAAACACCTCCGACAACAGGACCGTTCGGACGAATTCATTTCCCTACGCCTGGCTCTACATTTTGTCTACTTGAAGATGAAACAAGCTTACCTCATGTTGATTTATCCACCGATGACGAGGCCGATACTATTGATAAAACAGAATCAAATTACAAATCAAATTTTCCCTCGAATTTCTCACCTACTGTTCACTTTTTGTCGAGGTTGACGCCCGATGGGAAGAGTTTTGGGTGCAATAATTCATCAACCCATTAATGGTAGTTGTTGAATTTGCTTATTGATTCACTTGGATTTGAAGTTTCTTTTTTGTTAGATTGAAATTTTGTTAATGGATTTCTTGTTCAAAAATATTCAATTAAAATTGATTTAGAAGAAAATTATACCAACTGTGTCTTTTCAACGGTGTCCCGCCTTATCACCGCGTTTAATTTCAGGCCCTATCATTGCACCCAGATTAATTCACACCTATATCATTTCACCCCGATTTTAATTCCTTAATAAATTGGTTAACTTAACATACAAAATATGAGATGCGTAGTGTTTGGGTGAAGAGTTTAGGGATTAACACTCAAAGTTAGATTCGTCAGGCTTGGGAAAGGGCTTCTGGGGTAAAGTTTGCGGGTGAAATTATATAAAGGTTTAAGATTATGATGCTAAATTTTTTTGGGATTAATGAATCAGGGTGATAAGAAGTAGAACCCTTTTCAACAACGCCACTAGTATTCTTAGTTGGCTTTTATTGTATGCGCATAGCTGAATTTTGATGAATTTGAAGTTAATTACGCTTTGATATAATACAATTTGATTCGAGATAGAGAATTTTATCTTCAGATTAAAAATGGCCACAGAAGTTGAAGATATCAGAAGAGGATTCAAACTGTGAGTCTAATTTTGTGCTTCCTTTAATTTACTGCAGCAATTTCGACTGACTTCCTTTCTCATCAACTCAAATGGTTTCGATTTAGGAATTGGATGAATTTGCGTGATGCCGAGTCAGGCAAAATTATGTGGCAAGGAAATGATGATCTGTTAGTACTTTTTGCCTTTTATAAACAACCCTAATGCACTATCTAATGCCAGCTTATCCCTCATTGTTACATGCTATTTTGTTTGTTTGTTTACGCTGCTTTGTTGCGACAATTTCCAAGTGTAATTCCTTTCTCCCTGATTTTAATTCCCGTCTTGTAATTTCAGATCTCTACCGGATAAAGAGCATGAAGGTTAGAAAGACACAACATATCTGAGCTGAAAACATAAAGCATGCGTGAACGAAAGAATGAATGAATCTGTATATTCGCATGACGTGAAAATAAATTACTGCACAGCCTGTAGCTGTTTTCGGATTTGGGTCAAAATTTATTGCAGGCAACTCCAATATCTAGTCAAAATAGTATAAAAAATTGCTAGATTAAAATTTCTGTGGCATGAAGTAATAAATAATACGCCAACTGCAATGAAGTTAGCGCAAAGGCAGCCGTGTGATTTTTGAGCAACGTTCTCGGAATGCTTCTGTTTCAGCGCGTGTGCCGAAAAGGATATTAAAATGCAGATCAGTGTCACGAGAAGTCAATTTTTCATCAAAAGAACTCATGAACGACTTTCATTTAGTTCAGCAAGTAATATTCAAAGGAAAACCTATAGAAGGTAAATACGGATTGACACGTTATCGAATCCATGGAAAAATTACCGTATAAATTTTAAATCGATGTTTAAAATCCATAGCTTCCAACTTTGTAATTGTTGAGGCATCGCTGATCCATTAATCGTAATTGCTTTCGAACTGAGTTTGGCAGTTATTTGAGTGCTTTTTAATTGCTCTCAAACAAAGTTTGCAGCAATAATTTTAGTTCTGCTGGTCTTTGCGATTTTTCATACTACCAACATTTCGTTCGTCCTATTGTTTTAAAACGGGATAAACCGGAGAGCGTTTAGTCGCTGAGCAAATCTCTTTGAGCGAAACGCCTATTAGTCTCTAAGTATGCGATTAACCGAAAATGTAGAGAAGACATAAATTGATGGTGTGACGGTGGTTCTTTGAGTTTGACCCCGAACTCCCTTATGCCCCGTAACTTGTTTCGCCTGATCATGACTTTTCATCCTTACAATGAGATAAACCGGTAAAGCCCGCAGTGCATTAATTTGTTGAGCAGTTCTCTTAAAGCTTTACTAGTCTCTAAGTGTGTGATTAACCGATACTCGTGAGTAGACATATTCACGGTGTAAAGGGCGGATCTTTGAGCTTGAGCACCCGCCATCTTAACTCCTCCACTCCCCCGCTCCACCTCATTCCACTCGTATCTCTGCACACCGGGCCTCCTTGACAATGACGATGCCGGATGGGAGCGTCAACTTGTCTTTCTTCGTCATTTGTACTTCATGCTTTGTTCTCTAGTACCTCAAAACCTTGGTTCAATTACTCTCAATTCATCTGGTTTCCACGTGCCCTTTTGTTTCTTGATGTTTTCTGTTATGAATCAATAATTAAGCCGTGCATCAATTACAATAATTTTGACCCAAATGTTCAGAGCCGAAGTATTAAGAATTACCAATGGCGATAACATTCTCGGGGCCTACCTACCTGACTGACCTTGCAGGAAGATCGAAATCATGTGGGTTAAAAATGCAGTTTATACTTCACATACCCTAGCAGTTTGGTCGGGTCCGGTGAAAATCCTTGTCACGCGTCCTAAAGGCCAAATACCTTTCGGACTCCACTAACCAAACGATATCGTTTACTTCCGTTTGGATTCCGGGTGGTCCATTTTGTTGTGGTGTACTGAGTGGGCACGTATTCTTAGACTAGCCTCTTCCATCATGCTTCAAGTCAATGTCTTATCTGTGTCCCTCGTGTTTTCGTGTGCAAAAATGGGTTCTCGTTGAACGAACAGGTTGGGTAGGGAAAGCTCGAGCAAACACGAGTTGATTTGGGTCAACGGATCTTCGTTGTCTTGTCTAACGTGCGTCAAAGTTTTCTCATTTACTAAAGGTTCTGTTTCTGTGACGATGGTTGAAAACGTTGGTCAATTTGGCGGATACCGGATTGAAAAGCACGTTTTTCACTATATATGAACAACACCAAAGTGAGGTTCACAATGAGGGTTTAGGCGCCATTCGACTGACTGTCCCAGCAAGTTGTCTTTTATGAAGTCATGGTCCAGCTGCAGATTTCTTTGGATTTTATTCTGGCGCCCAGGAATGTGCTTCCATTGTCACTAAAGAAGAGCCTGTGTCCACGTCGATCAAGGGATCTGGAAACTATTGACATGCTAGTTTCTGTTGTCAGGTTGTAGCTCACGGTGAGCACTGCTGGCTCGTGGTGTTTTTCGGCATTTCTTCTTGATAGGTTATTGGTTTTTATTGAGATATGAAAGGGCTTTAATTTATTCGTAAGTTGTGTCAAGACAAAAGTTGGGAGATTGTAATAAGATACAGTAAGAGGTGAACTACTTTGTTAAATGTATAACCATACGACAATTGAGAATTTTTTGTTTTATTTGCTGATAAATTCCTCCTCTTTTGTAATTAATCTATCAAGTGGCCATAGATAATGTTTGGAACAGGATCTAACCGTAGTCCCGATAATGGGTTAAGCTTAACTATAGAACCATTCCTGATAAATAATTTAATAAGATTTGTCTCATCTTTTTCTGGACGGTTGGACTGTCAAAGATATTGGCTTAATGTTGGACTGCCTCAGTCTACAAGAATACATCTGTCATCTTTTGTAGAGATTACTACTTCTCTGTAGTGTCAGTGAGATATTCAATTTCTTTTGATCATCTTGAACAAGTACAAATTGCATTCCCTTTCCTTGCGTAGATCATTCCCAATGCCACTCTGAGTGTATTTTCACATTAACATGGCGTTGATTGGAGACCAATTTGAAAATAAAATTTTCGCAGTGAAGATCTTAGTTTTGATAGCCTAGTGGTTGGTATTTTTTGTGATGTGTCACAGGTTTTGTGGGCTTCTTATTAACTGATAGTTTGACCTTTTATGCCTTCATTTGATAGCTAATTGTTTAATGTCTTTGATTTGTTTTCCAATTTATCAATTTACGTTGATTTTGGCTCCTTTTGGTTGTTTCTTTCAACTTTCAAGTCTTTCAAATCTTTCAAGTTTCATCAATTACAGGTCCATCCACTTTCTGGTAAAGTAGACTTCGAACTTTGTTGGTTTTATGTTTTAGCTTATGTTTTATAACTGGGACACTGTTTTGTTTAAAATTTTGATACTGGTCAGTATTTTATGCTCGTTGTTGTCTTTTCTCATGTTCCTTTTGAACAGATTTGAATAGAAAACTTTTTACTATTAATGTCAAATTATTTCTACTAATAGAACCACAATAGTAAAAGACAATTTAAAGGTTAATTTTACATTGTTCTTGTGTTTCACAGAAGCAATTAAAATTAGAAAATTGGAACAGACGCTAAATAGTATACATTGTTTTGTTTTGTTCTTTGCTCTTACATTTACTGTCATGAGTTTCACTATTTGAAACTTTAAATTGTAATGCTAAAATTGATGAATTGGCATCTTGCTTTGTGCTCAGTAACGAAAATGATAGATGTTCACAAAATTTTAACCTCCAATTAAGATGTTCTATGATCAATGGGCTTTGTAGTGATAGCAATCAAATCTTTACGGGAAACGTATCGGCCGGACAAAATTGGCTGAGCGAACAACCCAGCTGAGCATACAGTTCCTCCCTTTTCTGTTTGTTTTTAAATTTGACAATTTTCTCTCAGTTGATGCTTAAGTTTGTATAGCTAAAAATTGATGAATTTGGCATCTATTTTTGTGTTCACTGGAAACAATCATAGTTAGGAAAAGAAGACATAGTTTTTGAGAGCAGGATTTCGAGAACACTTCAGGCTGATAAAAAATATTTTATTGAATGTTTAAGATTTGAATATAGATGGCAGAAGATACAAAACAATTTATCATGAAGCACTAATTCAATTCACCACCTTGGATACCGTACGAGTCGAATGACTCTTCAGATGGTGCCCAGAGAATCTACATAAACGGAATAATACCTAATGAAATAATGCCTAATAAAACATCAAAAACGTCTTCATTATCTAAATAATATGTTCTAAGATTAGTTTGAATTGAAAAAACTGCATTTTTATCTATCAATTTTGGCAAAAGTTTTTCCTTAGCAAGGTAATTGAATATTTTTTACAGACAATTTTTGGCATACGGACGAGTGACCTAACGGATGACCGTGTGTTTGGCATATTACTGTCAACTTGGAGAAAATCTAAGGGAGAAGTTTCAGCTCTCTGATCGATGATCTCCTTTACCGGAGCGTCAATAAATAAATGAAAAACAGAGCTCATTGTAGAGCTTGAATAAATAGAGATGATCTTTTTTTGAAAAATATAGTTTTCAAAATGCGTTTTTGTAGACAATAATTAGTATTCGTTTTAGTTCTTGATGCTCAGCCGTAAGCTAATTTGCCATACGTTATTATTGGCTCGGCATAGCTATTATAAATTTGAGTTAAATAGGCTTTCGGGGAGAAATTTCTCGCCCGAAATAACATTCCGTTAATTTTTTTCGAACGTGATTATTATATAGTTTGAAATCGAGACGCTTGTCAATGAAAACCCCTAGATATATCAAGCAACTACTTCAAGCAGTTTGCCTAGCATCAAAGTTTGTGAGGTCTTTTGCATTTCTGCCAAAGCCCATAAGTTTACTTTTGTTACTGTTAATCCCAAGTTTTTCTTAACACCAATTTTCAATCTTTTTCAAATCCTTTATGAGGTTACTTTGTACTTTTCATCTGTTGTTAGAATTGTGGTATCGTCAGCAAAAAATTTTATTTTTGGACTATTTGCAACAGATTGAGGTAGATCATTAATAAAGGAGAAAGAGCAATGAACTCAAATTTGAACCTCGAGGAACACCTAGAGTTTTTCTTTTCTTGACTGTTTTGATCCGAGAGCTTCGTAGTTTTTTCTGTCCGAGAGGGAAGAAGCAATCAGTTTTTTCCACTTCACCTCAAAATCCCATTCTTTCAACTTTCCAGAAGAATTGTATGATCAATTGTATGAAACGCTTTTTGATAGTCAATGGAACGAGCAAAACTCATCGTTTGCGAATCTGTATCTTTCCGCATCATTTCCGTAACTGAAGCTATAGCGTGTGCGCATAAAGGTATTGACCGGAAACCGAACTGCTCAGTAGACACAAGTTTTTGTTACGGAAATCAACTGTTCTTGTGTTTAGTGTTTTTCCAACCACCTTGCTCAGAGATGACAATAAGATTATTGGCCGATAGTTTGGGGGTTCTTCAATTTACCGTCTTAGGAATTTTTTTGCAATGTAAAGACAAACCGGAAGAACCCTTTTTTATGCTTTGAGATATCAATTTAGCCACAGCCAAGTGAACGACTGATGCCACAATCTTTAAAACTTTGTTACGTATCCCGTCATGAACAGCTGAAGTCTTGTTTGCCAAAGAATTTGTTGTATTGATGATCTCTGATGTGTCAACAGGAAATAAGGAAAAAGTACCTGTCTCACTGTTTGCTTCCGTAATTTGTACTACTCCATTTTTTCCCTACATCAACAAAAGACTTGTTGCATGCTTCAACATCGATGCCTTTTCCTGATTGCCTTTGTTAAGCCACTTTTTTGAAGACTCTAAACTTCTTTGCTTGATATCTAGATAGAGACAACATTGATCTTAGTGGTGTTTGCGAGGCTTTCTTACGGATTTTGTGATCGAATTCCGTAATTGTTTGAAACCGATTTCATTTTCATCACCAGGAATAAGTATGAGCGTTCTATGAGCACGATCTCTTTTGTTTATAAGATTTTTCAAATCGTTTGTCAGCCAATCGTTTACAATTTTTTACTTGTTAACTGAACATTAATCATCAAAAACTTGGCCCAATTTATGTTGAAGATAGAGAAAATTTAAGTAATTTGGCTTTGTTTTAAAGTAATAAAATTGTGGCTACAAAGAAATTTATCAGTTTGAGAGGATACAACTGACAAACCTAATTCAATTAGCAGAGCGTAATGATAGCTAGAACTCTATTTCAGTGTTACCACGCTGATCAATCTCTTTGATAAAACATGATCAATACATTTTCTTGTCAATTTGGTTGCTCTTACGGGCTATTTGAAAACACCAAAATTTGACATGAGTATTAGGCATTTATATGAGAATTTGAATCTTGGAAACTATCAGCCGATTTTCTGTCGCAAAAATGTAGAACATTTGAATTTTGAGGTCTTCGGATTCAATTTTTTAACACAGCGTGTAAAAATTATGCAATTATTGTTCTACTAGTAAGTCTACAAAAAGTAGAAATATGTCTGAGCGAAAAGGTTGGGTTGGTGTTGCTTATATTGGTTACATTCCAAAATTTTTGGAACAATTAGCGAACAGTGAAAGTCAAATACTTCATAGGAGAAGCTCGAGCAATTGTTGCATTTTGGCGCTTGTTATATTACAGAGTGGATATTTCACTTTGGCTTTGTGATCCCTGACTCAACCAACACTTGGCAATCGACCATAGAGGCAGCGCCTGAGGCTCAGATGATTCCTGCATCAGTTTTGACGTTAGTCCACTTTTTACTTTCCTAAATAACACGGTTTGACATTTGGTTTAAAGCTACCTTATCGTTTGTGTTTAACTGCTGATTCTTTTTCATCATGACCATAGAAACTCAATCAACTCAGAGCAAGTACTTGACTTGGTGTAAACAGTACAGAATTTTGTGGCAGTCGATTAAATTTGATGCCACAAACACGGGGAGATCTTTTGTGTAGTCCTGGGTTCTTGTAAGATTTAAATGACGAACGCATGAAAGCACGTGAACTGTTTCAGTGGGAACATAGTGATTGAGACAAGCTTTTACGATGGGGATCTGCTAATCAATAGATCTCGAGTGCGTATCTTCTACGTCTGAGGAGAGAAGGATGCCAGGTGCAATCTCCTTCTGTTGATAGATAGTCACATCATCATTATTTACTACAGGCTAATACTTCTGACAAGCGACTGTATTAGTGTCGTTTAAACATTCAATTTGCAGTAACGTAAATTTATTGAGATCTTGTCAACAATCGAAGCATGTTTTCGGGAAAAAATAGAACAGTTGTACGCCTCGTATAAAAAGTAATTAGTTGTCCTTATTGTAAATCAAGAATAGGTCGCTGCATTGAATTGTCTTGTGACTTAACAACAGTGCGCTAAGAGAAAAACTACCTGAACTTTTACCAGTCATTGATGACTTGCATCGAAAATGCAGGCTGAGCATGTTAAGCATTGTTATTGTTTATAGGATTTTTGCTATTTAACCAGTGTGAATTGTCACCGTATACTTCCATGTATGAAGGTAAAGAGTTATAAATTTTGTGACGTGTATGGGTAATTCTATTGCTTACAAGATCTTTGATGTCTTATTTATAACGCATGTGTTTAAAAATAATTCACAGTCACGCAAACTGAGCGTTGAGCTTTTTAATTACTTTAAAATAGAGAATTTTCTTTTTATCTTGGCCTTGAGTTTACTTATGTTACTTGGAGCAAACAAGCAACTTTTGGTGCTTATTTAAGCTCAGCGCTCAAATTTTAGATTTGCATTTTGAAGCTTTGCAATTTCATTACTTGTGTAATGTATATGTATGTATAAATGTACAAAATCTGTAAAGATCACGTTGGATTACTCGACAATTTTTTTCAAAAAATTTTAAAGATTTGAAAACATTTTTAATGTTTAAAGCTGTCATCTTGCCTATCGGAATTGTCAAGTACTAAAATTGAAATAATTTTTTTTTTCAGAAATCATGGCGACCGTTGTGTTGGACCTTTTGAATTCTGTAGAAAACTTGAGATTGATAGTTGAAGTGATTAATAGGAATGAGAAATGCCTGTTAGCTTTGTTACATCATTGCAAAGATTATGTTTTCTTATCACCCAATGGATTGTCCTTAGCTCCAAATTTAGTATTTTTCTGTACAACAGTTACATGTGTTATGGGATCAACTTGTAAACAATATCATTCTTTCCTAGCGAACGTTTTGATGGCTCTGAAAGAGCTTGGAGTTGAAATCTTGTGCGATGTCTTTTGCACCAAATTGGGGTCTATTGCTATGTTATGTCTGCTTATTGACGATTTTCAATATTACTCTGAAACGTTCTCTTTGCATTTATTGCTTAAATGCTCTTCAAAAGTGGACCAGTTGTCATACAATCATTTCTGTATTGAAATGGCAAAAGTTATAACTATGGGATGTTCGGAATGTGAAATGAAGGCATGGATCAAGCGAATATTTGGTGAAGATCTGTTAATAGATTACGAAGTGCAATGGATGACTTTTCTCGAAAATGTGGACAACTGTCTTCGAAGCTACGGTTCCATGGACTGCGACGGTTCTCAACTCGGCTGTTTCGAAAACGCAGTACTCACGGCTGAAGGCTTAAACGTGCATAATGATGTGCAAACAGTGTTCGAGTCAGAATTCAAGAAAACTGAAAGCGCGATGCCAAGGCCGACAAATTTTATTGTTGTTAGCTCGCTTGAAGATAAACTGAAGTACATTGCAAAGACTTTGAGCTGCAACAGTGCGTTAATGCTGTGTGGATCTCCTTGCTGCGGGAAGTCTAGTGTCATTGAGTTTTTGGCTCATGAGATAGGTAGGTTCTGTAAGCTAATTTAGGATATATCTATGCTCATGATTCAGATGATTTAGAAATTATCATAAATAGTCCGCTACTCTTGACTCCGTTGCCAGTGACTAATGAAAACATAGATCAACAAGACCGCTCGCGAGAGTCCGTGAATAGCACAGAATGTTCCAACATACCTGTCAAGGTTGCAAAAACAACTAATACTTTCTGCCAGAGAAACCGTTGGGAGTATCCGCTTATATGCCTTGGAGAAAATTACTTGTACTGTTTTGAACCAAAAAAAAATATGGCGTCTTTTTTCAAAAGAACAAAGTGTTGAAAGATGAATATAGTAGAATCTGAAAGAGAGAAAAACCATACAAACTGACACAGTTGCAAAAATTACACAAACGCACCGACACACAAATTCAAGCCCAACACAAAAAAAAACTTTTTTTAAAATTTTGGATTTGTCAATTGGGCACTTCTCAAGGTTCGTCACTGTTCATTTAGGTGTTTAATAGCCGCCTCAGTTTCTCAGCCGGCTTTTATAGCTCTCCTATTTTTGTACAATTCAAAGAATTTGAATTGTTTTGGGGCGCTGTCTTTTTACGACTCGATGACGAGTATTGGAGAAGTCCTTTATTAATCAATTTTATTGGAGTGAATTTTGAAGCAGGAAATGAAACACGTGAAAAAATTTGGAGTGATTTTGTTGCTAAACAAAATGAAGAGTGGAGCTAAAGAGTGGTTTTTTTCATATCGCTGTTTTCTAGAGAGCTAGAGATTAAGGTGTGAAAAAACATTCTGTAAGCGAACGAATTTTTTTTGTTCACGTGCAGCATTTTAAAGCAGTATTCTTTCCATTTTTTGATTCAGCGGTTTGGTTATGATTCCGTTTCAAATTTAGGCTGGTTTTGGTTGTGGTTTTAAGGTTTCTGGAAATTCGTATGAAATTTATGCTAATTCGGAGGTTTTTCATGTATTTTGCTGAATTTTCGCCTAATTTTTTGCAATTTTTTGACGATTTTTTTGTTTTATTGCCTAAAATGAGTATCAAAAAGACCTCTATTACTTGAGCTTTTTTTGAGATAACAAATGGTGACAGTTTTGTGGATATGCAGTTTTTTTATTGAGGTATATGACAAAAAATGGCGAAAATTGAAACTATTTTTCTTAATTTTTTTGCAGTTTTGTGGTTGTTTTCTTTTTTAGACAAGTTTCTCAGCCTATTATGACTTGAATATTGTCTTGCGAGCATCTGGATACCCTATAAATTGAAATGAATTTTTCTTTGCTTTTATGTGTGTTTGTAACATTAAAAAATTTATTAACCTTTTCCAGTTTTTTAGTCCAAGTTGTTTATGAGAGCTACTTTTTTATTTAGCTTCAAGTATTTTCAGAAAGTTCTCATAAGTGGTTTTACTAGGTACTAGTTGTTTTGATGAAGTAAGTTTGGCAGAGACTGTTGCTTCGATATCTCAATTTATGAAACAATTCGATCAGATTTTTTATCTTATTTTAACATATTTGATTTTCTTCTTTTTATTTTCTTATGTTATGGTTTTGTTTAAAGATAATCATAAATTCGTGGAGGCACATTTATTCTGAAGACTCGTTTGATGGTGTTAAATTGGATTTCCACTTCGAGTCGTTTCCGGAATTCTACCGGCTATATTTTAAGATCTGTTCACACATTTTCAGTTTTTTTGAATTCAAATTGGGGTATTGATTTTGGTCACGCCGAAGCAGAATGGAGCGAAAAAGCGAGTGGTTTTTTAGAGTGAACTTTTTTCGCTATATTTTCAAAGTATGGTGAGAAAACGGTGTTTTCTCTAGTGGTTTTTTTTGTTCACATGCGACAATTTCAATTTGATTTTTACTGTTTTTTTTTTCGATTTAGGATTGGATTTTTAATTGTTTTCTCCAATCCAATCATAGTTCGTTCTAGGCCTTCTTTTTTGTTTGAACGAATTTTTTTTTTCTCGCTAGTGGCTTTCTGTTCAATTTCGGCATTTTGACACTGATTTTCTGTTTTTTGTTTTAATTTTTTTTTCATCTTGTTTTTTTAGAACTGGTTTTCCCATTTCAGTCAGTCCGTTCTAGGTCCAGTTGTTCGTTTATTCAATGAAAATTTTTCGAATTGTACGTCAGGACTTGTCCTGCTATGTTTTTTTTACTTCGACGAATAAAAATTTTTTGCTTCAACTTAGTTCGCAGCTTGTTCAACATTTTACGTGAAGTTTTTTGGACTTCTCTAGGCTAGTTTCACTGTTCTCTCATTCTGCTAAAATTGTTTTCAGACAGCAGTTAGTCAGCAAAGCAATTCAAATTGAACAGCGTCAGTATCAGAAAACGAAATCAGTAATAGAAACGGGATAAATCCATAAAGCCCAATTTTAGATGCCCGTTACCCGAACTTTGTTCATAGTCATCACCTCTAATGCTTATTGGTATTGATACTAGCCCCTGTGTTGTCTCACTACCCAACAGGAGCACCTTCAGCTCCAAAATGATATCAAAATAGTTCGCACTTTAAAATTGTTTGTACAAAACTAATTTTTCACTAGTTTTTTCTCTTTCAATCCCAAACTTGGTTATGGGAATCGACGGCGGCTATTTTCCGGCGATCTGCCGGTTATATTCTTTATTCTTTTTCTAAAAAACCTAGCTTGGATTTTTTGAGGCGATTGTATCGGTAACTGTAATTTTTAATTTTGAACACTAATCTTTGAAAGGTATAATTTTTAAAACTTTCAGAATTCTTTTTCAATTTTGTTATTTCATGAGCAAAACTGACAATTCAATTTTCAAAATCTTTCAGAAGTGTTATCAGCGACATATATTAAGAATTTTGTTACTGGACGCATTTGAACGCAATTTGTAGCAAAAATTAGGTAGTTTTTCTAATTTTTCTTTGTGACAATTTTTGCACTCTGCCTCTATTTGTTTCTAACATGTGAATGAACTGTCTTTCTCGTATACACACATACCACACCCGTAATTACATCAACACAAGCGCACACAAACTCATAGACAAACCTCAACACCAGTAAAATTTTAATTTTTTTCGGCATGTAATTACCCAAAACCAAAAATTTCACCGTTTGTATATGGCTTGAATGTTTTTCTGAAAAATTAGGTGTGCACTTTTTTGGACAGTTGTATCGGTAATCGTAAAACTGACCTTAAAATGCGAAATGAATTTTTGAATTATGAAATATTTTGTCATTTTTGATTTTTCAAGAGAATAATCTGCTCATTCAATTTTTCAAAAATTAGACAGACGTGTCAAGAGTCAGATTTAATAAACTGTTTTTGTTCTGATTTTTTATACCGCAATTTTCAGCAAAATTTGTTAACTTAGCTAATTTAAATTTTTAATAGTTCTTACAGTTTCTGCACTCTGCCTCTAGTTGTTTTTAACATGTAAAGGAACGCTTAAAATTGTTCGTAAAGTGTCTTTTAGTAGCTTTGTGAAACGTTGATTATCAGTAAAATTTAATGGTTTGTCCTTTTCCCTCTTAAGTTAAAAGTATTTAAAGAATTAGGAAAATTTAATTTTCTCTTTAAAAGACAAATAATAAAGTTTAAAGTATTAGGAAAATTTGGTTATTTGAACTTAAAAAGAATTTTCTTTCAAAAGAAGTTTTTGATTTTCAAAGGAGGAGAATGTAAACAATGAAGGGTTTATTTTGTCAATTTACAGAAACGACCAAATAGTGGAAAAGATCATAGCAATAAAACGAAGTGAAAAATTATTTTCTCCAAAAAAATTGTGAACTTCCTCCACCTGAAAATACCCAAATCGTCTACATTTCAATTTCGTCTGTTGTTCTTTATACTAGAAGTGATCAGTTTGAACTATCTGTTCTGTTATGATGACAAATACTAATAAAAAAGATATCCTTTTAATAATGAATATGGTTGATTTGATGTTCTTTTCGCGATGCTGTTTTACGTTTCCAAGTTTTTTAAAACACTCAAACGGTTAGTTCTGATTAAATGAGAAGATTTTGTGCAAAGAGAACTCTAGCATTTACCAATGAATACATTTTTCTGCTTTTTTTGATTGTTAGATATATGCTAGATTTTGAGAGCTCTAAGATATAATTCTCTACAGAGAATTAAATGGCTTGGATAATAGTTCTTAACCAAGAAAACAGAAACGGATAGAAATGCTTTAACAAAAGTGTCAGGAAAAAACGAATTTTTAAAAAAAAATTGGTACTATTGTTTAATTTGTTAATTTTTAGGCTTGAAACTGTCTCCATTTAACCTAGCTAAATTTTTACAAAATTATTTGTTTGTTTCTATCATAAATTTCAATGCAATCTTTCGCCACCGCGCCCCACCAACCCGCCCCGCTTGCAAGCAATCGTTCTTTTTCCTTCTCAAATTTTCCTAAAAGGAATCCCCCGTTTTTTTTTCAAATTGAACTCCGAAAATGACAACTAGTAGTAGTAGTAGTAACGAAAATTTGACTGAAGAAAAAAACAAGCTTCGCATATATATTCCCATATTCCCCAATTTTTTTGAGAAAATGTGGGAACGATATAAAATGATCTGGGATGGAATTATTTGAGGCATAAAGTGTTACTTTGGAACAAATTTGGCTTGTTTTCAGCAATTCCACTTGTTTTCAATAGCTTTGCAAGGTCGTTTTGTTTGCCAATGATTTCTAAAGGTTTCTTCTAAGTATGTCCAAACCTAGTCTAAATTTCTCGTCGATTCTTTGCATAGTTTTGTAGTTGTTCTATTTTATTCTTTTTTATGCATGTATGCTACTACGACAGGTTTGAGCGTGACGTATTTTATTGACCCCAAGAGGAGTTTTGGTGGTCTTCGGTTTTTAATCAGTCAAGTGTCGCTGAAGCATGATGTTTTTTAAACTCGTTTTTTATCTTGGTACTAGTTTCTTATTTTGCCGTATTTCTTCTAGGTTGGCACTGACCAAACTAAGACGATATCTGAAAGTCTTCGTTGAAGAAATATTTGGTGATTGAAAGTTATTCATACGGTTAGTTGAAAATTATTTTCGAGATCGTAACTTGAGTTTTTCTTGGGAAAAATTATCAAATTCTATTTTTCGATAATTTTGTTTTCTTTACCTCCGTTGTTTGATTAATATAATGAAGTAAATAGTTTACATATATATGTATTTGCCTATGTTTTATGATTATAACATAAATTCCCTCGGTCTCAAAATGTCCTTAGGTCTCAAAATGTCCTTCAATAGGTTTTGCGTATTGACTTATCAGCAAGTAATAAAAACAAAAATTTTCAGGTGGTTATTTTTATCTGGCAACTGTTTTTTAGTCGGATTTCACCTCGTGAGCCGTTTGCATAGACGACACAGAAAAAGAAAAATAATTGAATTTATTCCGGCATTAGAATATTTGCCTGCATTATTTCACTCTTTGGAAAAGGATGGTTGCATTTTCTGTTTAAAAAGTTTGTTCCTCCTAGCCTCTCGACATTTAAATTTCCACTTCAACTGGGTGGTCGCGACAAGTTCTCCGCGGTACACTTTTGGTTGATCACTTTTGGTACACTAATGCTTTTCTGGTTTGATGTTCTTCGCTTTCATGGTTATCTTTTAAATACTATATGCATCAATGTGGTTGCCTAAGCGTGCGAAATTTATTGCTTGTTGAAAGTTTGGCGCCACGAGCTCAAACTACGCTATTTTATTTCCAGCATTGCATCGATGTTTTCAAGTTCTATTTACAAACGGTTTTATAATCAGTTTCCCGCCAGGTGCTTTTGTTTAGGGATTGACAGTGATCAAATATTACGTATTCAAATCACTTCGCAGTTTGAGGACCGAATTCTGACAGGATTTTATACGTGTGGAGTGGAGCTGGGAGAATTGATGTGGCGGCCTGGTCTGCTTCAGCAGAGCTATACGTCTGGAAAATGGCTCATTTTAGAGGACTTACACAAAGCTAATCCTGATGTTTTGACTGTTATTGAACATTTCTTATCCGGGGCTTTCAAGAACTGTGAAAAAGATGCTAAAATAAAGAATGGATTCCAATTGATTGCTACTTGCGAACTTGACTATTCGGGTAATTTGAATCCACACTTGAGGTCTATTTGCAGCAATTCGAATGGATTTCAGTGCTGTTACTTGACTGCAATCGAAGATGAAGATTTAAAACATGTTATACAAGAGCGGTTTCCAGATTTATCTCATTTGTCGGTTAAGTTGATGATTTTGAAAACAATTCTGTCATCCAATCAAAAGACGCCATTCTCTCTGCACATATTCGTCAAGTTTTGTGACAAGATCAACCGTTTGACAGAATTAAGTGCTGAAAAGGTCTGTCATTTAGCTTTGGATTACTTCACAGCTATGATACCTAATCTACCTGATAGACTAGCGGTTGCTGAAGAAATAGTTGCCGTTTTTAATTTTTCGAAAGAGAACGCAGATTTCCTGATTAATCTATACAAACCTGAAGTAAAGACTGAAAATCGGATGTTTTGCATTGGACGAAGTTCTAACTTTGACCTGTGCTCAAAGCAGATTAATCGCAACTGCAATTATGCTTTAACCAGACCGGCTTTGTTAATCGGAGAAGGTTTACTTCTTTCTGTTCAGAGTGATTTGCCCGTACTTCTTTGTGGTGAAACAGGAACGGGTAAAACTACTTTGGTTCAGTTTCTAGCCGATAAGATTGGTGCTGAGCTTAGTGTACTAAACATGAGTCATCAAAGTACCTCGACTGATTTGATTGGTGGCATGAAACCAATATCGTTGAACAGATATTTTACACCTATTAAAACTAAGTTTGATGACCTGTTCGTCAAGACCTTCAAAAAAGATGTTAATGAGAAGTTCTTGGGACATGTAACTAACGCATTTGTGAAAGAAAATTTTCCCTTGTGCTTGAAGCTGATATTGCACGTTGCCAAATTAGTTCCTGCGCACAGCAAAATGCTCCGCGAGTGGAATGAGTTTTCAAAAGAACTTGAAACAGTTACAGCTTACGTGAACCGACAAGGCAAAAGTAAAGACACGTTACTTTTTTCTTTCGTGGAAGGCTGTCTTCTGCAAGCAATGCGAAACGGTGATTGGTTGCTTCTGGACGAGATAAATTTGGCAAGCCCGGAAACTTTGGATTGTTTACTCGAAGTTCTGGAAAATCGGAGTGTAGCAGTTGATGAATCAGCAGGAAAAAATTGTGTCCATGCTCATCCAGAATTCAAATTGTTTGCTTGTATGAATCCTGCAACTGATATCGGAAAAACTGCTCTTCCGACTTGCGTTAGGAATCATTTCATGGAATTTTACTTTCCTCAAACTTGTGACTCGAACGATTTGGCACTGTTAGCAAAAGAGAGTCTGAAAAACTCGGTTAAAGTGAACGAAACTCACACTGAAGCTGTGGTTAGTTTGTATGTTGACTTGATTCAACTGGCTCAAAATGGACGACTATATGATTCAGAAGAAAAAGTGGTTAACTTTAGTCTGAGACAGTTTTCAAGAGCACTGCGATTTATCAACAAAGCACGTAATTGTTCAGCGAATAAAGCTTGTGCAGAAGCATTTAAATATGGCTTCACGAATCAATTAAATGCTGTGTCGAAAGATAAAGTAGTAGAAAAGATTGAAAAATATTTTCCAAAGTCTGATCGCGAAACCTGGCAAAGAACAACACCCAATGCAATATCGATTGAAGGGTTTTGGCTTGAGCCCATAAATGTCGCGGAATGCTTCACTAATGAGAAGTATGTCTTGACACCAACTGTCAAACATCATTTGGGTCAGCTGGCCAGCATCGTCATGACTGGTCGCGATCCTGTCCTGCTTCAAGGGGAAACTTCTGTTGGAAAAACTAGCTTGATATATTACTTAGCCCAACTTCTTGGCCAAAAAGTGTGGCGCATTAACAATCATGAACATACGGATATTCAAGAATATCTTGGAGCATATTGCTCTTCAAAAACGGGACAGTTAGTTTTCGAAGACGGAGTTTTGGTGAAGGCAATGAAAAACGGGAACTGGGTTATTTTGGATGAGTTAAATCTGGCGCCGTCTGAAGTACTGGAAGCTCTCAATCGACTCTTGGATGACAATCGGGAACTGTATGTACCTGAAACAAACAAATTAATTAAAGCGCACCCTCAGTTTATGCTGTTTGGAACACAGAATCCAGCAGGAAGTTATGCGGGAAGAAAAGTGCTTTCGAGGGCATTTAGAAATCGATTCATAGAGCTCAACTTTGCGCAGATACCGGAAGACGAACTGAAAACTATTCTGAGCAAACGATGTGAACTACCAACCTCGTATGCGACCAAAATTATTGACTTGATGAGATTTTTGCATTCGCAACGAAGTTTAGCTAACATGTTTGGTGGGAAGTCGAGTTTCATAACATTGCGAGATTTGTTCAGGTGGGCTAATCGGTACGCAAATGCACGACTTTCTAACGAAAGGTCATTGTTCGACTGGAATTTATTCCTCGCACAGCAGGGTTTTATGTTGCTAGCGGGACGAGCACGTAATGAAGTTGATCTGCACTGTATCAAAAATGGCATCGAGAAATTCTTCAAAGTTGAACTAAGCGAGGAAATGATTTTTGCGTTTCCTAGTCTCGAAGCGTCTGACGTTAAAGTTCCTCAGTATTTGAGAAGTCTGATAGAAGTTGTTGTCGAAACATGTGACAAATACGACATCGCATGGACCTCAAAATTGGTCCGAATGGCCGTTTTAGTCAGCAATGCTCTGGAGAATAAAGAGCCGGTTCTGCTAGTTGGCGAAACTGGCTGCGGAAAGACTACCATATGTCAACTATTAGCCGAATCTTTGAAGCAAACTTTGTTCACTGTTAATTGCAATATGAACAGTGACGCTAGTGAGTTCATTGGAAGTCTTAGACCAGTAAGAAAGCATGGAATAGTTGAGGATCATCAGGATCTGGAGTCGATGGCGGCAAACTTGTTCGAATGGCAAGATGGTCCTGTTACTCAAGCAGCAAAATCTGGAGGTCTCTTGTTGCTAGACGAGATATCTCTTGCAGATGATAGTGTATTGGAAAGGTTAAACAGTTTGTTTGAAGATGAGCGAACTTTGTTGATAGCTGAGAACACACAGGATAACAAAATTGATGTTGTAAACGTTGACGAAGCATTTCGTGTTGTTGCAACCATGAACCCCAGTGGTGATTACGGCAAAAAGGAGCTCTCAATTGCTCTCAGAAATAGGTTTACTGAAATTTGGTGTCCAGCTGAAATTACACGTGAAGATGTTTTAGCTGTTGTGAAACAGCTCTCAGTTCAGGCGATCCCAGAAAATGTTCAAATCATGTGCTGTAATTTTGTCATGACTTTTCTGCATGAGCTTGCAATTTCTCTGAGAGACGTCAAGTCATGGATTCAGTTTATATTAGCATCTTTTGATAGACTTGGCTCTGAGAGAGCGTACATCGAGGGTGCTTGGCTGATATTTTTGGACGGTCTAAGTCCACAATTGAATCAACTGAAACAACAATGCATCGATTTCCTTAGCAAACAGACATCTTATCAGAGTTTCAGTTCTGTAGATAAAATTTGGAGTCCTGAAAGAAAAGGAAATGTACTCAAAGTAGCTGACTTTCAAATTGAAAGAAACCTTATATGTGAAACTTTAGAGACACCATATGATTTCGATTTCTCGGTCCCAACAACTAACTTGAACTTAGTCAAAATCATGCGAGCTTTAAGTATTCATAAACCAGCTTTGATCGAAGGTGTGCCTGGTATTGGCAAAACAGCATTGGTTAAGAGTATTGCAAACTTAATTGGCTTCGACCTTGTAAGAATTAACTTAAGCGAGCAAACCGATATCTCAGATCTGCTTGGTAATGATTTGCCGAACTTGAATATTGATGACGATTCACATGACTCCAAAGATCGTCAGATTTTTTCATGGCACGATGGGCCTCTTCTTTCAGCCATCAATTCGGGCAAATGGGTGCTTTTGGATGAAATCAATTTGGCATCTCAATCTGTCTTGGAAGGTTTAAATGCCCTTTTCGATCACAGAGGCGAAGTTTATATTCCAGAATTAGACAGAACTTTCAAAATAGCGTCCTCGAAAACTCGTTTCTTTGCTACACAGAATCCTGCTGAAAGCACAAATGGGCGCAAAAATCTGCCACGATCTTTTCTGAACAGATTTTCAAGAATTTACATGGACGAATTAAACCAGCAAGACTACGAACATATATTTGACTCCATGTTTTCTGAGGTGTCTGAAAATATTAAGCGTACGTTCATGAAGCTACTGTGTGAAAACAATCGAATCAATTTGAGAGATGTTCTCAGACTCTCCTCGATTTCAAAGAAGCATTCACGAGAAGAAACTGATCTGAAAGAAATTTTGTCTGATGAAGCCTTCTTAAAATTCATTGTTGGTTCAAAATTAACGTCGTCGCTAGGTTGTGAATCTCTGGACAAATTGGATAATATTGATGTTATTTCTAAAGTCTCGACTTCCGACGGTACTTTTCGAATTGGAAAGTTCGAATCGTTCAAAAAATTGGCTTTATCTAGCCCAACTAATTTCACTTCGTTGACCAGTGTCTCAAATCTTGAATGTTTGGAATCGATTCTTGGATGTGTTACATCTTCAATGCCAGCTCTGATGAGTGGACCAAATAACCACAAAAAGGTTCAAATGATTAAACAACTTGGGACTGTAACTGGACATGATGTGCATGTTGTTAACCTGAATTCATGCACCGACGTTCTAGACTTATTTGGGAAGTACTCAAATTTTGACAAGAAAGCACTCATTCTTGGATGTCGACGAAAAATCGAAAGCACAATGAAAAAGTTTTTCAGAAGTCCAACTACGCCGAAAAAAGTTGCGGACAAGCTGCTAATGGGTCTGATTTGCCTAGAAACCTGCATAACTGTCGAACTCTTGGAAAAGTTTATACAGCTTTTGCAGAACATTCAAAGATTCTCGGAACTAAGCTTCGACCATGAAATCAGAGATATTCAAAACGTTATGAAAATTTGTGCACGAGAAAGCAGAATGAACAACTTTGTTTGGGAAAACAGTGTTCTAATTGAAAGTGTTCAAAATGGTCACTGGCTTATTTTACAGAATGTGGATCTCTGCTCATGTGCTGTCCTGGATCGATTGAACAGTCTATTGGAACCAGGGGGTGAGTTGACGTTAGGTGAACTTTCGACCAATGAAAACGGAGAAGTGCTGACTGTGAAACCTCACGAGGATTTTAGAGTGTTCTTGACTACCTCAAAGAATGTCGATATCGAAAATAGTGACTCGGTGTCTGCGGCAATGTTCAATCGTTGCATCTTAATCGACTGCCGATCGAACCAATCTGATGAATTGTCTCTTGCAGTTTCACAGCCTGAGAAATGCTTGACAGGATTTGACGTATACAGTCTCAAAATGCATTCGTGGTTCAATGATGTCCGAATTATAAAAAGCGTACTGACAGGAACTTTGCCCAATTTGGTGAATTCGCTAAATATATTGGTCGATCATTTTCCGCATGGGTTGTCCTTGGAAGATAAAATGAAATGCTGGAACTACTTAACCCTCAAAGGAGCCAATGAGATATTTGAAGTTGTGAGTTTCAATGATGTCTGCGATCTGAAAAATGATTCAACATGGACTTTCCTGCCACCGTTGAAGGAAAACTCGAAAATTTACCGCCAATCCGTTGCCATCGATGTCAATAATTCAATGGCAATATTCAGTGCAATATTAACGAGGCTACAGAAAAGTGGGAGAAGCTTGCTTACAACTGACACTGATATCTCGGGGCTTGCGGAGAGTTGGTCACCTTTAAAAATGCAGGATGAAACTTCAGAACGCATTGAGTTAACTTTTGTTAAAATCCAGAAGGCAATGAAATGGCTCCAGTATTTGTGCCAAGACAATATTACGCCACATCCCGTTACAAAAAATGATCTAGTTCTGAACAAACTCAGCGAGTGCGTCAAATCCTTGTCATCAGAAGGCGACAAAAATTTGGCATTGAAAGGAAGTAAAAACCTCAAATTTCTTCGAGTGTCGGCTTCAAAAGAAGAGGTTCAAGTTTTGAAAACATTGTTCTCGGAGAAAGATGGTTTAGCGACCGTCGTTAGCGACGAACCAATGGAAACTGATATTGCAGAATCGCCAGAAACGATAGAAATTGATGCGAAGTTCTGGTTGAAGATGATATCTTTAATGGCATGCAGGCAGGTGCTACTCAACCATACTTCAAGTAATAAAAATTTGAGCAAGCGGGTGATGAAATTTGAAATACCTCAAATTGTCAAAGACTTGATTGAAGAAGGGTTCAAAGTTGGATGCAATGATTTCAGTGAAATATTCGCCTGTCTTCTCTCTTGGGGA
Organism: Convolutriloba macropyga; assembly: GCF_964194025.1. Taxonomy (NCBI): domain Eukaryota; kingdom Metazoa; phylum Xenacoelomorpha; order Acoela; family Convolutidae; genus Convolutriloba; species Convolutriloba macropyga. Next base: position 31,642,189 of record NC_134471.1, read on the forward strand.
AAATTGTGTCACTGTGAAAGTGAAATGAAGAAAACTATGAATCAAGTCACAGAAGTGGTCAGAGTCAAAGAACTGTTTCCAGAACCTCATTTAGAAAATCACTCATCTATCTTGAATGATATTAATCAACTGTATCATACGCTTTGGTCTAACTCTTCTCATTTAGTGAGAACTATTGAGGCAGCAGATGGGATCGGCTATGCTGCTGTAAAAGAACTATTTCGGTCGGTTCAAAAATGGATGCCATCCAATGAGTCTTGTGATATCCAAAGTCTATTTCATTTTGGATGTGAACTTTTTTCGGCAAGTTTGAAAACGTTCAGAAACTTCGATCCAGCCGAAGAAGCGTTGATTAAAACACAATGCAATACGAATTATGTTTCGTCCTGTGAAAATTTTTCTGCACTGAAAATTAATCTGTACAATTCTTTTTTGCAAGTTTCAAATTCTGCGAAATTTGTTGAAAGACATCCAAAAATGATCTTATTGAAACAATTTGTAGAGAAGTTAAAATCGAAGACAGAACAATTGCAAATGTTATCTTTCCCTCGAGAACCGAGTACTGAACGATATCGTACCTTAGCTAAAATGCTCTGTGACTTCGATAAAACTGTCTTGAGGAATGGTAAAGAAGTATTCCAAGTTGCTGAAAATATGCAAACTCAAGATCAAATTCTGGCTTTGAGAAACTCTATTTTCGCATTCTTCGTCCACTTACTGGACCTCTATCCCGATTTCAAAGATGTATTTTACCTTCCAGTTACCGGATTGTGTCTTGTCTTGATTGGAATTGATGAAAATTTGTGGAAGCAAACTTGTGTAAATGAGGCGAAATATTTGAAACTGCATCTATATCCGTTCAAAACTGAACGCGAGAACTGGATCGAAGATTTTCTAGCCCAGAGTGAAGTATTCCATACTTCATTTCAGCAAACTATTCTGGTTATTGAAACTATTTCATGTTATTGGCAATCAAATGTTGGTACTCCACTGCGGAAGTTAAAGTTTTACATTTCCAAGTTGTTCATCAAATTATGGAAGAAATGGAGAGAAAATGAGCAGAAACTGCTAGAGGAAGAGGAAGAAAAAGCAAGTGGATACATTTACAAGGAAAAGAAAGAGATCTCTGCGGAATCTTTAATTCATGATGAACCTGACATTAACACAATTGAGGGGCCACAATTTTCGTCAGATGAAGATCGGAAAAGTTTGGGACAAAATGATACAGAGCAACGTTCAAGCTTCAACAACGACAATTATTATCAGATTTGGAAAAACCATGATATGTTAACTGCCCAATTGTCGTCTGCGGATAGCCTGAAGCCCGTGGAAATTAAATGTGATGTTATTGAAAAATTCTGCAAATTATCAAGAGCTGACGTGTCAAATTTGACCCAAACGCAAGATTGGCTGGAAAATTTGATGCTGCAAGTGTCAAATTTTCATCAAATGTTTTACAACAATGATGCTAGTAGAAAAGATAACATGTACAATATTTACACAGACCAGAATGTACAAGAAACGTCGAAATGTGCGTCACTGTTGAAAGATTTACAATCACGAGTGGAGACATTGTTGCAGGAATGGCCCGAGCACCCTGATCTGTGTGGTCTGATCAAGTCAATCAATCGAATCTTGAACTCAGTTCCTGTTTCGCAAACTGTTGTGTACTTCGCTGTTAGCCTTGAAGCTTTGCTATCTATCGCCGATTCATGGGAGACTGTAGCTGCGAAGCACGTTTCACTGCGTGAACAACTTGGACCCTTGAAACAGTTACTAATTCACTGGAGATCGTTGGAGCTGAAATTTTGGAAGCAAAGTATGATGTATCATAAACAGCAAGTTTACAGATCTGTGTCTAAATTTTGGTTCAACCTATTTGCAGTGTTCATTCAAACTATGAACGGGAAAGCTGAAATCGAGAATCTGATTGAAGCGCTGTTTAAGTTTTTGCATTCCTCGTCAATTGGAGAGTTTGAAGGTCGCTTGGACATGCTTAGAAGTTGGCAGAAGTTTTGCCTATTCTTCGAAAAACTTGACCTTGCAGCAATTGTTGGTAATATAGTATCATACCACGAAGGAACTTTAACCCGAATTGAAAAGTCTATTCAAGCTCAAGTTGATTTGCTCAAGCATGATCTGAAGTCTTTTGTCAAGGTCCAACAGTGGCGTGACTTTAACATCTTTTCACTCAAAGAAAGCGTGCACCGATGCAAGATCAAAATCAAAAAAGTTCTGAACAGTTATGACGAAATCCTGAAGCAGCCGGTGACTGAACATTTGATTTTGAAAGATGAACAACTGGAGGCAACTTTGCAATCAGTTGAAAGAAAGCTTAAGAAAATGTCTTTCAGTTTTAGTGATATCTCAACGCATTCAACAGATTTTGATATTATTGCTAGGGCATCGAAAAAGTTTGATCGGAAACTTAAAATTTTAAAAACTAAGAAGTCTTTTTTGTCAGAAATTTCGGAACAATTAACGTCTGATGTGACAGAAATGGACGATCATGTGAACGAATGCCACAAAGAGTGCCGAGATCTTGAGCAAAAATTGGCTGCAACCAAAGATGAAGATGAGAAGAAAGCCTTGATGTCAACTGCAAAGTTCCAAATGCAAAAGAGACGGAATCTGTTCAAACAATTAGTTGATTACCTAAACGAACAAGGTCTCTCGTTCAAAAGATCCTTGAATTCAAAAGAAGAAGTATCTGACATTATAAGGGCCGTACCTTTGAGTTCTATTTTAGAATTTTCGCCCAGTTTGTTAAACTGTAAAGATATGTCCTTATTCATGGCCCACCAGTACGCAGCGTTTTCGCACATGGCGTCTAGACAGAACAGCGAACTGGATCCGAGAATTTTCCAAATGTGTTCAGGTTTCATCAAAGACTCCTTCAATCAAAAGGTGGAGATTTGGAACTGTATTGGTCGAACTCTGAATATTTGGTCTGAAGTCGAAAAAGTATCTGAATTTCTGAAGAGCGTGAAAGTTAGAACTCGCGATTTTAATGATTCCGCATACTTGCATCCGGAAAATGTGAATTTGACAGAATCAGTAAAATTTCTGTCTGCTGCTTTAGATGAGGCGGCAAAAGTAAGTCTTTTGTTGCGTTTTGTGAACAAATTGGAAACCTTTGAAGCCAATCCAGAATCTGCCACAAATCTCACGTCAATTGAATTGTTAAAGAAGAACCTCGACAACTTGAGTGAAAATCGGTGCTTTCTGGACATCGTATCTTACTCTAAACGAGGTCAACTGATCAATTCAGAGCATCTACGTGTGACATTGAAAGATGCTCAGAATGCTCTGTTGGAACTGAATGCTGTCTTATCAAAATCCTTAGAGCGTGACTTAAACCCGTTCTTGCAAACCTTGAATTGTAAGTTATCGCTGTGCCTGCAACATTTTGACAGTTTTTCAAACCAATTAGACACAAAAAGTTATACAGAAATTTCTCTTGTTGAATCTGAAGAACTTGCCGCCAAGATCAAACGTGTTTGTGTCAAAGCCATTAACGTATCTCAAAAGATGGCTGAAATGTCACTGAAAACAGTCAATACTGATGATGAGAAAGTTGTAACTTTTGACGAAATAAAATTATTTTGCAAATCGGTCAAGGAACTGCTAATTTCCAGCGCTATCGAAAAAGACCTGAATCGAGTGAAGCAATATCTGAACAAAATATTGTACAACGACAAGCAGAAGTTATTGAAGCTGGGGGAAACTGAAAATCAGTTAGCTTTGGTGAACAATTCAATTTTATACTTGGAGATGTCAGTGAAATTTTCATTGGATAAATTTGGATCTGCATTTGAGTCGATTTCCACGTTGATAACAAAATGCAATAAGGTTTTCCTGGAATTGATTCTAAAAGGATTTTGTGTCCCAAAGGAGTTCAAAGATGCCATCCAAAGTGGAGAAAGTAAGGATTCAGGGAAGTTCGAAGAGTGTGGAATTGATGAAGGTCAGGGCGTGAATGATGTCAGCGATAAAATTGAGAGTGAAGATCAGCTCAAGATGGAGCAAGAGCAGAATGGTGAGTTTTGTACATGATGCACTGGACATGTTTCCTTCCCTGTGAAAAAATATTTGTCTCCGGAAGACGTGGACTTTTTAATTGCTCTCGAACGAAGTTTGGAGCATTTATTGTAAAAATATGGGTCTTTGTATGCAAAATTTTTGCTTGACCGTTTTTGTGCTTATGTTCTAGAACATTATTTGACGTCTCAATTAAGTTTTTCACTCATGATATCAATTGCTATCACTCTGAAGTCAAGTTTGTTACTAAAATAAAAATGGTTGTAAGATCGCAAAGGCCTGATGGCTGATGTGTTAATGCTTCTGTCTAGAACTTATTTTTGTATCAGTTTGAAGAAGTAGCGTATTGTCCGGTTGTTTCTAGTTGGTTCGTTTATTTTTCTGCGGTGCAAGTAGGCGACCGCTAATTATTTCCCAGAGATGAAAAGTCCCTTCGTCTTTTAAAAACATGTTTGCTGGTAGTATTTCAAACTTCATTTTAAGATCTATCGATGAATCAATTTTTTTCTGATAAGTAGTAGTGTTTAAAGACTAATTGATTTAACTGTCAAGTGAAAGTATTAGTTTCTGAGATAACAGCTGAATAATTTAGATGCCTAAAAGCTAAGGCGTGCAGAAGGAGTAGTCGTGTGTGCATCTCGTGTGCATGGTTTTTGATTTGCGGCAATGGTTTTGATTGCAGATGCCATTGGTTTAAGATTTTTCTCGACTTTTTGAAAAGTTAGATGAATATCAATAAATATGCTTAAATATTTGACATAAGATTTGGATTAATTTATCTTGCTGTCAATTTTGATTGAATATTCTGCCGTTTTCTTTTTTCTTAGTTAGTACAAGTAATTCAGTATTTTAGCGTTTATGTTTAGTGAATATATATTAAAGTATTAATGAGCTATTTTTCAAGCTTTTTCAAGTTTCATTAAGCATTGTTCTGTATCATTTATTTTGCTTACGAAGTTTGAATCAATAAATGTGAACGTGTATTTTTATGCAACGGTTTTGCTCGACAGTTTTCGTCTAGAACATTCTGTTGATTTTACTTCTCGAGTAACTTTTTCACGCTTGAATTCCTAATGTTGGCGTGATCTTATTTAGGCAATTATTCAGAACTTAAATCTACTGCTAAAACAAAATCGTTTGTAAGATAGGTGAGTGTTCAATGATTCAGTCTAGTGCACCTGAGGTCAAATCACTCCCTGGTTGGATTTTTTGCACCCATAAAGAAAAATTTAGGTAGGCTACAGCCACTGAATCAAAATGCACAGCCTGTCGTTCGAGTGCACTTTGTCCGACGTTAGTCGTTTTCTTTACTAATGCTTGTTTTTACATTGATTATTTTAAACATCACCAGAGAGTGTACAGCATGTTTCATGTCGCCATTACATATCAATTGTAGGTGGACATGGTGAGGTGTTGTTTGAGTTATTTTACATTTTGTCAAGCTACAAAATGATATTTGAAGCAATATTTTTGTTCCAAAATTTTTTGGTCAACTTTTCCTTTTTAAGGCATCTAAGGTCAACCTAAAGACGATGTCTGTCAGTTTTTAACCCATGACAAATTCAAATTAAAACACCCATGACTTTTTAAAATTGGCTGTCTACCTTTTGTAAGCACAGTATTTTTTCTAACTGTTTGAACCACGGTCAGGTGTCCACGGCGGATGTTTTCGGTCCATTTGTCAGCTGTTGTTTTACAAAATGCTTTCGTTTTAGGCGATGAACAAGGCGACAGAGGAGATAATAAAGAAGAAAACATTAAAGAGGGTGAAGAGAAAACACCAATTGAATTGAGTGAGGATTTTATGGGCGATCTGGAAGACGTTAAACTAGACGACAATGATGAAGATTCCGAAAATGAGGATACGAACGACATAGACTCAGTTGAAGACAAGTTTGGAAACGATGAACCGACTGGTAATGACGAAAAGAAGGATGAAGAAATCAATGATAACTTCTGGAATGATGACGAAGACGAGCAGAATCCGAGTGATCTTGAAGAAGATGGTAAAAAGCTGGACAACGAAGTGGATAAAGATGGGAAAGTTGATAATGATGAACAAGTTGATTCTCAAAACCCTGAATCTGATCAGAAAGGTAAATCGAATGAGGAAATCCAAGAACCACTGGGTAAAAATGAAGGTGAAATGAGGGCTGATGAGACTAGTGACAATGAAGAAGATGACAAAAATAAAAACGAAAAAGAGGAAGTTGAAGAAGCGGCAGATCAGAATGTGGATGTCAATGGCGAGCCAGAGGAAACCGATGAACCAGAGAAAGACGGTGAAGATGAAGTAAATCTGGAAGATTTGAAGCTTGATAATGATGAAGAGGGTGAGCAGGAGCCAGGAACCGAAGCTAATGATAAAGATGAAATTAATGCAGCCGAAAACAAAAACGCAGATATCGAAGATGAAAGTGAACAAAAGGACAGCCCTGATGACAAAACTGAGCACGAGAAAAATGAGCCAAGTGATAAAGAAGATGAAGCAGTCGACGATTCACAGGCAGCAAAAAGTTCCGAAGACACTGAACAGGTGTCAGAAGGCGAGGATTTTGAAAAAGAGGAAGATCCAGTTAGTAATGCTATAGATCCACTGCCATCAGATAATGTAGAACCTCAGGACAACTTACAAATAGGTGCAGCAAGTACTGTGAGTGAACAATCGACCGATGAGATGAATAAAGCTGCAACGATGTCTTCGGCGAGCTCTAACGAGGTTGATTTGGACGATACGAAGGACGGAAACACAGCAAATGAGACAAGTGCAATGTCTTATGGCGATGAGCAGAGTGGAGCGAAACGAAGCCACAATAAAGACGATTTCCAAACAGGACAAAACGAGGAGGAGCCCGTTCAGAAAAAAGGCAAGATCGAAGATGCCGATCAGAACGAATTTCCAAATCGAGATAATGCACCCAAAGAGAACTTAGATAACATTTCTTACCAGCATGTTACAGAAAATCAGAAGCACGATGTACAAATGTTTGACGATACGAAAGAGAAGGTTGAAAATTGTTACGAAACTGAAAACACTGAAATGGCCCAAGAAGAAGGGAACGATGAAAATACTGAAGCTCAAGAAGCTGACCAATTCCAAGAACAAAATGAAGTTGAGAAAAGTAATATAAATAGTCGAATTCTGTTGGAAGCAAACGCTTTTCAGCCGAGCTCTGAAAAAGCCAAATGTGAAGAACAAAATAATGAAGAAATGGAAGAAGTTGAAAATGATGTAGAAAATAATCTTGACAATGATTTAGAAGAAATTCGGTTTGATAGCTCGGTCATTGCGGAGGCTGCTTTTGTGGCCAAGAAAGATTGCGATGCTCTGCGGGAGTCTTTGGAAGGGATCTGCGCCGAATGGTCAGAAGTTGTGAATAAACTATCTGACGATGAAGCCACCACGTTATGGACCAAGTACTCATCTATAACAAATAATTTATCTCGACAACTCTCAGATCAGATACGGATTATTCTAGAACCTATTCAGAGCGGTCGCTTAAAAGGTGATTACCGAACTGGAAAACGACTGAATATGAAAAAATTGATACCGTACATAGCAAGTGGTTACAGGAAAGATAAAATTTGGTTGCGAAGGACAAAACCTCAAAAGAGAAACTACCAAATAATGATTGCAATTGATGATTCGAGTAGTATGGACAATGGAAGAACCCGAAGTGTGGCATTCGAGACTATTGCAACTTTAACGACTGCTCTGGCGCTGGTCGAAGTTGGCCAGATTGGTGTTGTTAAATTTGGCGAGACATGCGAACTAATTCACCAGTTTAATCAGCCATTTTCAATCAATTCAGGAGCTAACGTCTTGAGGAAATTTTCTTTCAAGCAGCCGAAAACAAAGATTGCGGAACTGATGAAGCTGACAACCGAGTATATGGTTGCTAATCAGTTGGGATCTGGACAACCTGTACAAGACCAGCTTCAGATCGTTGTGTCTGACGGGCGTGGACTTTTCGTTGAAGGTAAGATGACGAGAAGTTGACGCTAGATTTTATGTCCACTAGGTGAAAGGGAGTTTTAATCACATTTGTTATGAGTGAACTTCAGATGTTCACGCAGGTCTGACAGTTTTACAAAGTTTCATTTAAATTAAATTATTCACAAGTGAGTAAGCGTACGCTACGTTTTGACTTAGAAGATACATGCTAGGTTTTAAAAAATGAGGGTACTAAGTAGAAAAATGGGAACAGAATCGATCCCAATGATTCAAACTATTTGAAGGTCATGAAAATGCAGGCTGACTGAAGGCTGCTTGGTTGCTGCTAATTGGGAAACTAACTTATTTGTTAAAGGCAATTAATACTAAGGTTGTAGCAATTATATTAGTCCTGTGAGTCTTTGACCGATTTTTGATCTGAAACATTTGAATTTTCGTCCTTAAAAACGGGATAAACAGGTAGCGCCCAGCGAGCACTAAGTTTCATTAGAGGCCCTTGGCCGCGTTTAGTATTGCGGCAAGTGCTTAGTGTGGAGAAGCTACTGGGAAGGCCGTAGTTTAATATTAAAAGGTCATTTTTAGGAGTTTTTGAGCTCAAAATGTGGCAATTTTGCGCGTTTTTTCGTAATTTTTCAAATTTTTTGCGCCCGTCTAAAATTGAGGCTGATTAAAGTTGATGACGTTTTTTGCAAGACATAAGTACTTTTTATGACCATTTTAAGAGCTATATATTTTGGTAATCCAAACAAAAACACGCAAATTTATACTAATTTTCAATTTTTTTTCAAGCTTTACGAAAATTTTTGTTGTTTGAGTTTTTTTCTGCTCTAGTTGTCAAGGAATCTCCTCTAGGGTTTGATAACAGGTTACTGCATAGTTTTTTCAGGTGATGGAATGGTTTTCAATTTTTTAACATCACAAATTTTAGCTTTTTTTGACAAAACTTGCAGTTTTTTCAGTTTTTTTGACATTTTTTGTCATTCAAGTTTTTCCAGCCCCAGGGGCCAGAAAACTTCCTTTAGAGTTTGATAATAAGTTACTGAAAATTTTTATTGGCCGTGGAATAGTTTTCAATATTTTAATATCACAAATTTCAGCAGTTTTTTGATAAAACTTGCAATTTTTGCAAGTTTTGAATTTTTTCCATATTTTTTAGATTTCTCCAGCCTCAAGAGCCAAGGAACCCCCTCTATGGTTTGATAATATGTTATTGCATAGTTGCTAGATGTAAGGGAATGTTTTTCAAGATTTTATTATCTCGAATTTAAGGAATTTGAAAAAATGGGTTCGAATTTTTCGGTACCAGGAACCAAGCTTCCTCCAAGGTTTGATAATAAGCTGCTGCATAGTTTGTAGTGATAATTGAATGTTTATCGATATTTTAATAACTTGTACAATTTTTAGCAATTTTTTGATAAAATTTAAACTTCAAATTTTCGAGAAATTATCATGTTTCAAATTTAAGGATCCAGTTATGAGCCAGTGAAAGCATTCAAGGCTTGAAACAGTGATGCTTGATAGTCTCGTGAGATTGTTTTGAAGATATAAATATTGCGAAGTTTAGCAAGATTTTAAAATTGCAATTTTGAAAACTTTCTGAGTCCTTTTCTGAGTTTAACTATGATTGCTGAACAGCGAAAATTTCTAAGTCTTGCAAATGGGTTAGATAACAGAACTCTAGAGACATAAAAAGTTTTTGAACATTTTGATTCACTGAGAAATCTGGAAACATTTCTTTTAAATTTTGCACTTATCAGTTTTCTTCGACAAGTTGCAGAGTCGAATCTCATCATGGAAAATATTCCTATCTCCCTATCTCTCTCTGTCGTTTGAAGTTTCTTTCCTTTTCTTTCTTGTTCACGTTATATCTATCTCACACCTCGCATCAGCTGCTGTTATGTGGCGTGATGTCATCTTTTACCCTCATTAACGCTGAATTTTATTAATTGTATGAACATAATTTTCATCTTAAATGACTTAACTAGCACTTTTTAGGAAATCGTTGTTTGTTGCTCTCAAACGAAGTTTGTAGCAATTATATTAGTCCTGTTGGTCTTTTTTATGCGATTTTTCGCTTGACCGATTTTCATCTGACCCATTTGACTTTTCATCCTCAGAAAAGAGATAAAGTGCCACCCGGTGGGCAGTAAGTTCTCTTAGAGCCTTTCAGCTCACAGGTCTCCAAGTATGCGATTCACAGAAACTGTTTTGGATACTTATACTTATGGTGAGAAGGGTGGTAATTAGAAATTGATACTCCCACCCGATACCCTTCTCACATCATCCCACCTCCAGTCCTCACCCCTGCATATCGTTCAGGCCGTAAGGACCCCGTGCAGCCAAAGATCCGCCTCCCAACGTTTGACTTTTCGTACTCAAAAACGGCATCAACTGGTTAAACAAAGTCCGAAAGTCATTAAGTCGCTGAGCGGTTCTCTGAGAGTGTAACGCATTACTGGTCTCCAAGTATGCTATTCACCAAAACCATTTGGGGAGACAAATTCATGTTGTGAAAAGCAGTTCGAATTAGATAACCATATTCGAGGTGTCCATATCTGTTATGTCGAAAACTGACATATTGGATTCACCTTACATTTACCTAAAAGTGATTACATTTACCTAAAAGTATTTATTCTAACATTATATACTATTTTTTCCAATGCATCTATTAATTTAAAAATGAGCCATACGGAAAACCAAAAAGAGATGTAATTTTGTACTAATTACAGCTATACGCCGGTACAGTATATGCGTATTTGAAGTCAAGAAAATAACCTGTCCTCCAACTTTGGATTGTACCTGAGATCAAATTTATTCCCAGAAGGTTTCGAGATCAACGCAACAAAAGAGCTCATTTGTAAAATGAAATGTAATCCTTTTGCATACCAGTAGCTTAAGACAATTTAAAAGTCTTGCTCAAAGCAGCCATAACTCTTGAACAAACAAAATCATGCCTTCGAAAGCAGCTAGACAAAAACAACCGGTCAATATACTGGCCAAAGCAATTTACGACACTGTAAATAGAGAAAAGGAAAAAATGACTCTAACAAAAGCCGGTACGCTCGAAGCGGAAAAACGAGGTCGGGTAAAACTTTTTGAAACCGGCAGAAGACTACAAAAATATTTTGTGAGAGCTAGGTACGAGTTTTTGGAAGTCAAATGGGCCGAAATTGTTTTTCACAATTTTTGGGTATTTTTGATTCCAGTTGCAATCAATGAACGATTCTTCGTTTAACGTCAGTATTTGCAATTATTTGCATTTTTGGCTGGAAGTGGGTTTCCTTCAATAAGTTTACCTGAATTATTTAGTCAACTATTGAACAATATTGACTGAAAGTGAAGTCAACTATGTTTGAACTTCGATACTTGCGTCACAATTCGTTTATGGGATTTCCGTGTGAGCTGTTTATTGTGGACATATCTTGACTTATCCTCTGATATTATAGCGTTTATTGAAGTGATGTTTTTAGGCAGTGAAAAAGTGATGCGTGCAGTTGAGGCTAGCATGACCGCTGGAGTATGGACCATATTCATAATACTAGACACAGGAACTAATTCAATCGCGGACATCAAACTACCAGTGTTCTCTAAACCCCAAGAGGAGAACGATCTACCCTCTCTTGTGATGAAAAGCTATCTAGATGTGTTTCCATTCAAGCACTACATCATTCTGGGTGATTCTGAGAAACTCCCGGAGACCGTGTGTACAGCGTTGCAGCAATGGATTCAACTCACTTCTTGTCCAGAATAGCAAACTTGATATAAAATTGAACTTTGAGTTTGTGCTCTTGAAAGAATTACGAAAAGAAAAAGTATATAGAATTGGTTCACTTATTCACACGCTCTGTAAGCGGTAGGTATTTTCAACTGAAAACATTTTCAAAGTAGTGCCTCAAATCTCAAAATTGGCCGTTAAAGATGTCTATTTTCATATAGACAGATTTAAGTAAGTGATTATTGGCACTAGTTTGGTTACAACTTTTCCAATCGGTTTATCAATATTAATTAGCGTTTGTGCATTTTAATGGTCTTGATATAACGCCCCGCTTGAGTTTTTATCTTTATTGTTTAATTTTCAGATGCCTATGAAGCACAATGAATCAGAGAATCTGGATATCCAGGCACCACCTGCGAAATATGGCGCTATCGTGGCTCAGAAGGTGAAGATTATGCGATCGCTGAGCTCAGACTCGGACTACACTCGACTTAAGAAGAGCGATGGCGACCCAACATGCTACAACCAGCAGCACTCTTGTGCCAACTTGGCCGACTCAGGACCACTACAACAGGTAGGTCAATTTCTGCAAACATAATGGACTGTCGATCAGTTACTGTAAAGGCACGTTACCTATCTCCGTTTTTTTAATAGTTAATGGGCATAGCAGAAATAAAATGGAGAACAAAAGTTTATAATTTTTTATAGCTGCGAAGCTGTAAGCTGAGCGTAGCTATATTGCGGTGCTCTTGGTTTTTTACGACTCGAAGAGGAGTATTGGTTTTCTTAAGGTTTTTTTTTTACGACTCGAAGAGGAGTATTGGTTTTCTTAAGGTTTTTTTTTTTTTACCGGAAGTACTATTCGTTCAGACGATGTTTTGACCTAAAAGCGAAAGTGAGTAAAATTGCAGTGTGAACTAATTTTTTCTGAGCGAGAGAAGTTTTTTGATCATGCGCTAGGTTTAGTGAATGACTTTTTGACATTGAAAAATAGTTTTTGACTGAATGGCACATATAGATAACCGTTTTTAGCCGTTTTTTTGTAAGTGACCTAGTTTTTTTGCTTGTAATTTGGTTTTTTGTAGAAATAATTTTTAATCGATGCTATGTTGAAATGTAAACCCTGGAAATTGTTAGAACAGTATTTTGCATAGCCTGAAATTGCGTTTCAAATGCGAAATTGGCACATATTTCTTGATTTTTTAGTTAATTTTTAGCTTTTTTTTCTATTAATTTCTTCATTTTTGGATCTTTCAGCTGTTTTTTGTCAAAAATCAGTTAATATGGCAACTTCCCTTTGATAATTCATATACTCAATGCCTCTTTCTACCTCGATGTAATTTTGTTTCATAAAATTGTACATTTGCTAATCCGATTTTCGTAGTTTTTTGCAATTTTTTTCAGTTTTTTGTTTGTATTTTGCTTTTAATTACTAGAAATAGTATTTTGGGGAACATGAGGGACTTTAATTTCGTTTCAATAAAAATTCAATCATTTTTTGGTGTTAAGTTTTTGAAAAAACAGATAAATTGTTTTCATAAATACAGTCTTAAATATTTTTTGACCAATTTTGCAAAATGTTTCATTGTTTCGTATGTCTGAATTCTGCTTTTTCTTGTTTTATTCTGTTCAGCAAGCTGTATTTGTCTCGAATGACTTGTTGTCTTTTCTATGTCTCGAATGCTGATCAATGAAATGTACTTGTTTTTCTTGATTTTTTTAAATTTGATTTTTAACTTTCAAAAATCAAGAATTGGTCTTTTTGTTACGGTGTTCTTAACATTGTGTCCATATTCTTCACATTCTCGTTTGTATCATTCTAGTTTTGTCCTGGCACCTACTTTTGTTTTCGTTAGATTGATTTTTTCAGTTGTTAAAAAATTGAATGAATTCAGCTTTTTCTTAGATCTTGGTTTCTTCGGTTTGCAATTGATTTAATTCAAAATAAGGCAGTACTGGGAGTTTGCTAGAAAGTTTTTTCCAACATTTCGACTTATTACTGTTCATTGCAATTTTATTCCGGGCTTGGTATTGTTTTTAGACGATTGTTTGTCTTTGAATATTATTCTGTTGCTTTTGTTTTTCTATGAATAATTTAATTTTTGAATTAGTATGAAATCTTGTTGTCTAGCATATACAACAAGGAAGAATCATGTATTATTTTTGTCTTAATTGCCGTGATTAGAAATCTAATTGTAGTGGTTCTCTGATTCTTAAGTTTGAGCACTCTTTTTTGAATAATTTTGACTTTCCTGTCTTTTTTGAAAAGTTTTTATCTGCCGTTTGCTTTCGCGATCTTTTTGAGATTAGAATCATTAATTATCTGAGGGCAATTGATGGCCCTATCAGCTTTGTCAGGCTATCAGTTTTTTGACCATCCTAATTATTTCAGACTTTTTTTAACGTTACCAAACGTTTTCAATAATAAAATTTTAATGCATTTTCTTTCTCTTGGTGACAGTGGTTTAAATTTCACCGATTTTTAGATCAGACCCGTGGAGGTAATGAGTTAATGGTTTAATACAAAAGGTAATGGCTTCAGCTTTTTGTGAAGTTTTGGTGCTTCGAGTCGCTTCCGGAATTCTTCCGGCTATGTTTTTTGTTTCGTCGTCTGACGCTCTTTTTTCGTTTTACATTTGTTCACACAGCAAAGCTGAAAAAGTCAAATTTTCTGAATGACTTCTTCCTCTCACTAACGGCATTTGCGCGCGTGACGTCATTTCTCACTCGCTTTAGCGAAAGTTTTTAGGTTATTTGCGTGATTAGATTATGATCATACGTGACTTACCTCACTCAATAAAATGACTTTTGCACTTTAAAACTTAAGTTTAATTTGAGTTTGTTTAAGGTCAAAGGAACTCATATGTGTAATAACGGTTCCTAACGAGAGGCTTCTGTGGAATGAATTTTAACAACCTTTATTGATTTATCGCTGAATGTTTTCTATCCCAATTTTTTAAACGGCGTCGATTTTTTTTTTCAATTTAGATCTGTATCTGTTTCTATCTCTATTATATGGCACGCAGGTCTATTCTTTCGCAGCTATTCCGGCAATCTGCCGGCTATGTTCAGTTTATAGTTTTTAATCACCTCACTAAATTCGAGGTGAATTATATCCAGCTAAGGAGTTAATTTTGATCTGATTTCGTAGCTCTAGTTTAATCATGCCTAGAGCTAAGCTTGAGTGTCTACTTCTTCAAAGTGGGGCCGGCTATTTTAGTCAAAATTTCACTTTTCGTCAACGCGTCGTACCGAAAAAAAAACAACATTTTGTAGCCCTTAGAAGCTAGTTTTGATTTTTATTACTAGCCGCACCGCGATAGCTGGGGTTATTATTATTAGCATTCTCTTAGTTTTTGCAATCCAAAATATTTGGATTGTATGAGCGCGGTCTTTTTTTTAAGATCTGTTCACTTTTTTTCGGCTTTTTCACGTCAGCCAGAAGTCCAATTAGAGTAATGATTTTAATCACGCTGGAGAAGTAAAGTGATTGGAAAAGCGAGTAGAATTGAAGCGTGACTTTTACTCAAATTGCTTTTGAAGTGGAGTGAGAAATTGGTGTTCAAACATATTTTCAGTTTTTGAAAGTAATTTTTTTCACATGCGGCAATTTGATTTCTGTGTTCAGCGTTTCTTCTCTTGAGTGCTATTATTAAAATACATATGTGCTCTTCTAAACGATCTGCAATTGCTTGAACTCATCAACGAGCAGCCAATATTTGTTTTGGCTCTGTGACTATTTGTTGGCATAAAATATTTGTGAAAATTTGATGTTTGCCCCCTTTTTCTACAATTTTTCTGTTGTCTTATCAATTAGTATCATTAACGGTGGGTCTCTTTGGTTGCTGATGAGGCATAAATGAAACTAATTAAAAATTTGCGTTCCTGGCTAGTTATCTTTAGACTTTCATTTTATTAATAGCCGCCATCAGCCTCTAAACGGCTATTATTTAGGCGCTCTTTTTTTATTCGCTTTACTTTTTCATCACGTTTTTTGTTTTAAACAAGTCTCGATGTTCACGTTTGATTTCTGATCTATTTCACTCAATGTTTCAACTGAATCTATTTTAAATTCTTTCACGCATTGACTTACGCAAGGTGGTGAATACTGTCAAGTCAAAAAGAGCAAAATCAAAAGAGATGAGATAAACAGATAACGCCTGGTCATTAAGTCATTCAGAATTAGGCTATCAAAGTTCATTGGAGTGTTTGCTAGCCGACGTTGGTGTTAGGCTTATTAGTTTTCTGTTTTAAGTATAGTTTTAGAATCTAACTGAAACTGCACGCCAAATTAGAACACTTCTTGACACAGAAAAAAATCGGTAAATTTGTCTCTACTTTTTTCTGTTTCAATCCCGATTTGCATCGAGCGCTTCGACGGCGGCTATTTGCCGCCTAAGTTTTGTTTTTAAATGTTGTTAATGAACTTTTGTGTTTTGCAAGTGTTTGTTGTACTTCTTGTTGTCTTTTCATTTATTCTGAATAGTGATTGGTCTCATAGGTTGCTAATAGGAATCATTCTAATCGATGAAGTTGTTCATGTTCAAAATTCATGCTTTGTCTAATTAATTTGACACTTTTTTAACAAAAAAACATTTCGGCGTTTATGAGTTTTACGAGCTTTTATTGATCACTACAGTATTATAGCTTAATTTCATTATAGACAAGTCAGATATTTTGACAAAGCTGCTTTTTTTCACAATAATTGGTTCAGTTCATAGTTATTGGTTTCTATGACTTATTACTCTGTACGGTTTCCAAAAAATTTTCAGTGGATATTTGAGTTTTTTTAACCATTTTTTAAATAACTAAGTATCATTACAAGATTCATTCGTTGCTCATGAGAAGTTAATGAAACATATTTAGTGACTTCTAAAGTAATATGGTATGTCATAGTCATTTGTTTGAATGACAGCTATGAGGTTCTTTTACTTAACAGGAAATTCTGATTTTTGCAAGCTTGAGTTTTTGCCTCTTTTTTGTATGTCATTGATTCCCACTAAGTTGTTTTTTGTTTACTCAATCTAAGAAAGCGTAGAATCAGTTTTTTTATGTGTTGTGATTTTCAGTGATTCTTGAAACGCTAAGTACTGGAAAAAGAACTTTTCTAATTTTCTTAAGATTTTGTTAATTTTTGTTCAAATGACTGTCTTAGTTTGATAATTCATTAATTAATTAAATTCTTTGGATTGTAACTCAGGACTTGTCCTGCTCTTTTTTACAATTCAATGGATTTGAATTGTATTGGGGCGCTGTCTTTTGTTAAGATCTTTTCACACATTTTCATGATTTTTGAAATGAAATTGGAGTAGTGATTTTGGTCACGCCGAAACGGGAAGTGGAGCGAAAAAGCGAGTGGTTTTGCGCCGTGATATTTTCTCACTCTTTTAAAGTAGAGTAATAATCCTGTGTTTTAACAGTAATTCGCTGCCTCGCTAAAGGTGTTTAGTTCACATGCGGCAATTTCACTTTGATTTTCTATTTTTTCGATTTGGATGGTTTTTTTTTAAATGGTTTTCCCAATCCATTCATAGTTCATTCTAGGCCTAGTTTTTTTTTAACCACATTTTTTTCTCGCTAGTTGTTTTTTGTTTTGACATGCGCCATTTGGACATTGATTTTCAGTTATTTCTTGTTTTTTTATCTGATTTATTTTAGATATGGTTTCCCCAATTCACCTATTGTCCGTTCTAGGTCTAGTTTTTTTGTTTTGTCAATAAAAACTCTTTTGAATTGTACGTCAGGACCTGTCCTGCTATGTGCTTTAATTTCGTCGTCAAGATTTTTGTTACAACCATATGACGTCACGATCACTTAAAATCTGCGTTTTGTTCATTCGTGCATGCAATTTCAACTGAATTGCGTGCGTCACTTCATTTTTCACTCTTAGTTGAGCAAGTTTTTTTGTTCATTTGCGTGATTGTTTTTGTTCACAAGTGACTTATCTCACTCTCAAAGATTATTTCCTCACTCTGAAAGTGACTTTTCTTTGCTTTAATTCCGAGAGATAAGGTTAAATGGGTGTGTGTGTCACTCTAATTGAAGCAGCTAAGTTAAATAGATTCTTAAAAATATGAAATTTAAGGTATAACAGGAAAAAAATGGTGGTCTTTTGCTAGCTCTTTATAAAAAGATAAATTTTTTGGTATTTTTTGAAATCTTTTTTGGACTGCAGTTCCACAAAGCTCTCGCGGCTATTTTCTGGCAATCTGCCAGCTATGTTTTAAAATTACGATTAATTATTAAAGGTTGAAAAGGGCATTCGTTCAAAAAACTGGAAAGAAAACAAAAATTGGAAATTGAAAAAATGGAATTATTGAGGTTGGGGGATAGGGAGGTAGAATAAATTACTTTAATAGGAAAGAATGAGGAGATAGGCAACGGGACAAAACAGTCAACAAGACCGTGCCTTTCAAATGAACCACTGCAAAATTATAAATAGAAAAGGATATTTTAAAATTTTAAGAAAATTTGTATTGTGAAATCCTGTGCTTCCCTCCAAAACGTGTGCCTAAATTTGTTCGACAACTTTAAAACATTGAGCACTACTTTTTTCTTCGTTCCCCGCCATAGTGAGAGAAATTTCTAAATTAAATTTTGGTCACTTTCCTCTGAAAATATGTCTAATAATTCTTATATAGTAATTAATACTCTTGCATTTTATATAACGTTGAAAAATGTTAGAGCTCGATATCTAACGGAACATTTTTCAATTTAAGCCCTGCACGTTAGTTCATTTTAAAAACGGAAAGAATGACTTCTAATAAATTCAGGCTTTTCATAAGTTGTTCAAGAAGTTCTCAGATTGCAGGTCATTCAATGACCTCAGAACGAATTTAAGGAGCTCGTACATAGGAAGGTCAAAGACAGTTAGAATTTTTGTTTGTTTTAAGAATTAAATCAGAAATATTTACATTCAATTATGCAACAGAAATATAATTTATAACAAAAATTTAAAAGACAGAACAAAAATTATTGTTTTCTTCTACTTATCGAGGGTTCTCTCTCGTCCTCAAAAATTCTCTTTTTAATTTTATTATTTTGTAGTTATAACCCATAGGTTTTCGATATAGCCAAAACGAAATTGTCCTAGAAAGATGAACCTGAAATCATGTAACCGCCAAAAATTGACAATAGGAAAAGAAAGTCATTTCAACTTTTTTCATTGAACTCTCAAACTAATTCTTCAAAATTCTTCTTTCCTGACTTTTTGAACACAATTTTATTGTGTGCAATTTAGAGCGTCTGTGTGTCATTTATCTTTGAGTTAACGTAGGCAGTATAAAACAAAAATTACTTTATCATGTCTTAAAAAAATTTCATTTAAGAAGGACGAAGATCAGAAAAAATATGAGTGAATTGAAGTTGTGTTACTCTCTGGGTACTGAAGATTCAGACTGAACATCAAATATTAGAGACCACGCACAGTCGCGCCGAAACCGGGTTGTTGGATTATACGTGGCGATACTGGTTTTTGGGGTAGATGGATTTAAGGAATAATCACCAATTGGCTGTTTTCACGATATTTTGTGCATTGATTTTGAATTTGACTGATTTCCAAAAACTTTGTGATGCAAATTGTGAAAAACAAATTGTTTTATGTTTGCCGTTAGAACCCACAATAAGTCCATCTAACCTATAAAAACCCAAGGCACTTCAGACGTAAATGTAAGTGCTGCTATATTCTTTTTAGTCTCCACTGATGTAATTGAATTATGGTGCTTTATCTTTAGTTTCGACTTAGCTGACAGAACATATTCAACAAGGTGGTTCGTGCACGAATCTGCGTAGCTCAGAATGTTCCAACATACGTCTCAAATAGGTCAAAAAGTTTTTCTTGGTTTTGACTGGAATAGCTCGTTTCTGTAGTTTGTGATTGTTTTGACTATTTTTCGTGAGTTTTAGCATGTCAAATTAAAAAAATTTTCAGAGCATTTTTGAGTACGACTTTCTTGTGACATGATAAACTGACAAATTTAAGCATAATGGTTTTTAATAGCCGCCCTCATCTTCTCAGCCGGCTATTATAGCGCTCCTATTTTTTTTTTTACTTCGTCGAATAAAAAAATGTTTCGCTTTACCTCATTTTGCCGCCTTTTCAACATTTTGCGTGAAATCTTTTTGACTTCTCTTGGCTAGTTTCTCTCTTCTCTCATTCTGCTGAAAGTGCTTTTGAACATCAGTTGCTCAGCAAAGCAATTCAAAATGAACAGAGTTAGTACAAAAATGGATGTCAGGAATAGAAACGGGATAAACCCATAAAGCCCAATTTTAGATGCCCGCTATTTGAACGTCGTTCCTATAAGTATTAGTTACCTCTCTCTAATGCTTATTGGTATTGATAGTAGCCCATTTAGTCTCTCTCTAAGAAACAGAAGTATGTTCAACTACAAAATGCTAGCAAAAGAAATCGGACTTAAAAATGTTTCTGTACAAAAATCTTTTTTTTTCAATATTTTTTCAATCCCAATCATGCTTATTGGAATCAACGGCGGCTATTTTTCGGCAATCTGCTGGGTATGTTGATATATTTTTGCCAGGTGTAGAACCATATGCATTGACAATTATTTTGCAATCTAGACCAGCTACTATTTTGCAATATTTGTAGCAAAAAATGGCTTGAAAAACAGTGATTTGCTAACCAAGACAAGACTGTAATCTTTTTGGCAACAAGTTGTTTTTTGAAGTAAATTTTGATTCAAGTGGCCCATTGTGGGACCATTTTTAATAGCCGCCCTCATATTCTCTGGCGGCTATTATAGTGGTCGTATTTTTTAACTTAGTGAATAAAAATTTGTTTCGCTTTGCCGTAAGTCACCGCTTGTTCAACATTTTGCGTGAACTCTTTTTTAACTTCCCAACGCTAGTTTTACTCTTTGCTCATTCTGAAGCGTTTTTTCAACAGCAGTTGCTCAGGAAAGCAATCTAAAATGAACGGAGTCATAAAAACGAAGTCAAGTGTAGAACGGGATAAACCCGTTAAGCCGAATTTTATATGCCCGCTGCTTGAAGTTATTAACCTATAACTTAAATTTTGGATGCTTGTTAATTGAACTTATTAACAATGATTTGAACCATCTCTAATGCTTGTTGCTGTTGATATTAGCCCAAAAGTTTTCGTATCAATTTTTACGCGACAAATCAAAGAAAACGTATGAAACAAACGTTTTAAAATTGTTCTAACTGCAATACTGACGTTTTGTATATCAATTAATTCATACGGTGTATTCTGTAATTAAATTTATTTCATATCAGTGGGATTCAAGTTAAGAAAATGTGTTTTGAAATCAACCAAACATCAGTCGACAAGAACGTTGCAGTGTTGAAAATGCCAACATTTTGCGTCGGTTTTTTTCTCAATCGTGTTTTCTGTTTATGAATATCCCCTATGTAATTAAGCTAAAATGTATGAGGGACTCCTATAGATTGACGTGATATTAGATATCTAATAATGTTGAATCAGCGGAACAGTGCTAGCATTGAAGTCATTTTCAGTCGTTGAGGTCAAGAATTTTAAGAATCGTTTTTTCGTTCTCTCCTCAATTGGTTGCATTCTGTTGCTGTTTTTAGATGTGACTTAAAGAACCAATTCTGCTATTTTACTGTCAAAAAATCCCGATTTTAGGTATTTGTATTTGAAGTGAAATCGTATTGGCGACTTCTTCACATTTTTCACATGTTCATGTATCTGACGTTGCACGCTAGCTTGAATCCAAAAGAGCAGAGATTCAATTTGATAATCATTTAAAAGGAGCAATCAACAGAATATAGAATTTAAAAATATGTTATTGTTTGTTCAAGAAATTGTTCATGCCTCAAATATCCAATATTTGGTCAGTTCTTTAAAATTTGAATCAAATCATTAATCAAATGATTTAGTGAACGTGGGTTTCAGCTTAGGCGCGCGTGCCGACATGTCTGATTTACTCACAAAATAATTTTTAAAATAGAATTTTTCATCTTTCTTAGTTCGGAAAATAAAATTTTTCCTATTCTTTTTCTGCTGATTAAAATAGGCTTTGATAAAGAAACTTGAATTTCTGAAAAAGAACAGGTTTGTTAGCCAGAATAATTATCAAAAAAAGATAAACAAAAAATTTCAAAAACATTTCACTTTTCCAAAAAACTTTTTTGATATGAGTTATTTAAAATCAAAATCAGTCTTGTTTATTCATAGATTTGATCGGCTGAAAGTTGTAATCAGCTGGAGGATACTGGATAGCTTAAGTTTGGAAATCGCTACTGGCATCAGGAACAATAATCAGAATATAAAACTGAATTATAAACAGATTTTTCTCTTTTTTTAGAGAAATCATCTAATGTTGAGGCAATTCTGTCAAATGTGAAACAAGTCAGCTTTAAAATAAGGTACAGGGCGTGGGTTTCAGTTTTAGCGAATATTTAGCATAATATAGGACCCTTATATTTTAGCGAAATTAACTTGAATAAATCTTTGCCTTTCTTTTTCTTAAACGAAAAAGTTTTAATGTTCTTAAGAATCAAGTAGTCGTTGATATAGAAGTTTTAATTTGCGCTGAGAAAGTTTATTCAAGAAGCTAGAAAAACCAGCAAAAAGTTTTAAACAAATATTTCTTCTTAGCAGTGTTTTTTTTCTGGTTTCGGAGAAACCAGTAAAAATTGTTTTCTATATTTTTGTTTTGAATCAGGAGTAACGTGGTTGTTTATGGGATATGGTTTCAAGCAAATAAAGTCAGAAAAATTAGCTAAAACGTACTCTATGGTTTTTGATTGCTCTCAAACGAAGTTTGTAGCAATTATATTAGTCCTGTCGGTCTTTTTTATGCGATTTTTCGCTTGACCGATTTTTCGTCCGACGCGTTTGACTTTTCGTCCTCGAAAACGGGATAAACAGGTAGCGCCCAGCGGGCATTAAGTGCTCTTAGAGCCTTTCAGCTCTGTTTCAGCTCAAACCGCTTTGGAGCCTTATAATACTTATGGTGTGAAGGGCAGTTCTTAGAGGTTGAAGACACCCAACTGTTGACACCCCCTCTACCGCCCCCACCCCCACCAAGATGTTGCCCCAACCCCCCCTCCACTGTTACCAACCCGCCTCCCAATCAGCCCCTCGATGCAACCCCCCACCGTGGCTACTGACGAACAACCAATCGTAAAAACACGCAATTTTATACTAATTCTCACAATTTTTTTCAAGCTTTTTGAAAATTTTTTTTATCATTTTTTGAGTTCTTTTAGCCCTAGGTGTCAAGGAACCTCCTCTAGGTAAAGCTAATTGATAGTTTCTAGTGGTACTGGAATGGTTTCAACATTTTAACATCACGAATTTTACACTTTTTTACAAAACGTGCAAATTTTTTCAGTTTTTTTGACGGTTATTTTTGACCCCCTCTGCTGCTCAACCCCGCCCACCTCCCTCCCCAAATCCCCCCCACCCCCCCGTGGATACTGACGAACCACCAATCTTCTTAGAGGTTGAAGACCCCCCCCCCCCCCCAACTGTTGACCCCCCCCCCCCACTATCACCCCCACCGCGCTGTTGCCACCCCATCAGCACCCCAGTGACCCCCACCCCACCCCAACCCCCCCCCCCCCCCCCCCGCCGTAACTAGCTACTGAGGAACAACCGCTCGCTAAAAAACACGGAAAATTTATATTAATTTTCAAAAATTTTTTCAAGCTTTTTGAAAATTTTTGTCATTTTTTGAGTTTTAACAGCCTTAGATGTCAAGGAACCCATTATAGGGTTTGATAATAGTTTACTGCATAGTTTCTAGTGTTAATTGAATGTTTTCAACATCGCGAATTTTTGCATTTTGTTGACAAAACTTGAAAATTTTTTCAATGTTTTTGCAAATTTTTGTCGTTTTTTAGGTTTATGCGGTCTCAAGAGCCGAGGAAGCCTCATCTAGGGTTTGTTAATAGATTACTGTATAGTTTCTAGATATAACGATTTTTTTTCAAAAATTTTAACATGATTTTGAGCATTTTTTTGACAAAAATGGCATTTTTTAAAATTTTTTTGGACATTTGTCTTTTCAAGGTTTTTCTGCCTCAGGATTCAGAAAATCTCCCTAAGGGTTTGATAACAGGTTGATGCATAGTTTCTAATGATAATGAAATGGTTTTCAACGTTTTAACATCACGAATTTTTGCAGTTGTTTGATGAAACTTGATTTTTTTTCAAATTTTCCAAAATTCATTGTCATTGTCGAAGTTTTTCCAGCCCCAGGAAGCATGAAACCTCCTATAGGCTTTGATCGTACCTTATTCAAAAATTTTTATTTGCCATAGAATTTTTTTCAGATTTTGACTCACTAGTTTTTAGCATTTTTTTGAAAAATTTTTGTCAATCTTCATGTTTTTTGAAATTGTTTTTTAAGGTTTTTCCAACCTCAAGAGGCAAAAAACCTCCTCTAGGATTTGGTAATAGGCTACTGCGTAGTTTTCGGATGCAATGTTTTTGTTTTTCAAGATATTAATATCACGAATTCAAGCACTTTTTTAAAAAAAACTTATGGAAGTTTTTTTTAATATTTTTTTATTTTTTTCATTTGTTCCTGCGCCAGGGACCTCCTTCGAGATTTGACAGTAAGCTGCTGTTTAGTTTCCAGAGTTAATGGAATGGTTATCATTGTATTAATTGTAGCAATTTTTTTATAAAAATTAATTTGAATAATTTTTGAAAAATTATTATGTTCCAAGCGTATGGATCTTTATGGGCCAGCGAAACTGTTTAAGGCTTGAAATAGGGATACTGGATAGCCTCCTGAGACAATGCAATGGTTTTTGAAGATAATAGTGTCACGAATATTTGCAAGATTTTGTTAAAGTTTGCTGTTGTTTTTAAAATTTTTGAATATTTTTGTCCCTTTCTGAGTTTAACGATCAAAACTGGCAAACGAAGCTTTTTATGTCTTGCAGATGGGTTACATGACAAAAATCCAGGGTCGAAAAATGGTTTTAAACATTTTCTTCATTGTGGAAACTTTCTTCTGAATTTTGGACTTTCAGTTTTTTTTCTATATGATTTAGTTACCAACAAGGCTAGAAAACTTGAAGTTGTAGTGTCGAATCTCATCATGGAAAAAATTCTTAGTTCTCTCTCTCTCTCTCTCTCTCTCTGTGTTGGTTGGCGTTTCTTTCCTTCTCTTTCTCTTTCACGTTTTATCTCGCACTCTCTCTCTCTCTCTCTCTCTCTCTCTCTCTCTCCTTAACTCTTTTGTTGATGCCGCACTTCAGCGGCTGTTATGTGGCGTCAGGTCATCGTCTATTACCCTAACTTCACGCCCCTTCAATCAAGGTAAAGCTAACGTCACTAAACAGTGGCTAGGTACTGACGAAGCCAACCGCTCGTCGGTCGTTTGAGAGCAATTCGCCCGACGTTAGTCGGTTATGTTTAAAATAAATTTGGCTTCAAAGAAAAAGAAAGTTGAATGTTCTTTTTCTTTTATGAAATTTTTGCGTCTGTGTATATTTTTAGACTCCCATGTTTAATAATTTTCGGCTGTATTGAAAACTTTTTGAACTACGAAAAAGTGTAAATCTAGAAAGGTTTACAAGAAGAGAGTAATACAAGAAGATACTAATAAAAGGAAAGAGATTTTTTTTCAGATTTTTTTGTCTTTTGAATACTTTTTTCAACAAGCGTGTGAAATTTTACGTTTGTTTTGTTTTGTAAAAGCGAGAACTGTTTTTATAAATTCGACTTAAAAACTTCAAAATAATTTTATATCAATAATAATATTAATAGTATAATATAGTATAAACTATATTCCTAATACTTTTTTTTTACTAAATCCCCCCTACAAATTTTCCTAATATAATATGTTTTCTATAAAAAAAATGAAAACTGGTCTGTAAGAGCTACAATGTGCCGTTTCTCGTTGTTTCTCTACGATGCGTAAGCAGAAAGAGAAATTTTTACTGAAGAAAAATGTTGGATTAGTTAAGACAAGAGATGAAGCTTAGCACACTTAGTGGGTCCTTAGATTTACTTGCAATTGTTATCTTTTGTAAATAAATCGTTTTAGACATCTGGTGATACATACTGTGAGGTTACAGACAACCCGAGAGGACGTCGAAGCTTGGATTCTAATGAAAAGCCCACTGAACATATAAAAAGGAAGAAACACAGTAAAGACGTTACGAGTGACGCATATTATCCAACGAGTATACTGGCGACTGCAGAGGTGGAATTTTGTGAGCCACAAGCAACTGGTAAGTGGTTCTGATAAGTATAAAATGAAAAATATTAATAATACTGACTTCTTGCTACCACCGCACTACTCTTGAGTTATAGCAATGCAAAATAACTTAAGCAAAAAACGCACCACATTAACAATAAAGAAACTTGAGCAAGCCTAAAGAAAAATATCAGTTAACTACCACCACGAAATGCCATAGATTGCTTGGTATGTTTTAAAAAACGAACTTTAGTTGCACGATAGTTTGCACGTTGGCGCTTGCGCCTGCTTGCCGACCAGTAGAAGAAGATTGTCTGTGAAGTAAACTAGTAACAAATTTTCGAAGCAGATGCACGATTCCGGGAGTGTCATCTAGTAGCAGCTTGTGAATAACGCATTAAAGCCTGAAGATAATTTAGGGCTGCAGTTTGAATCATTAAATTGATTTGAAATAAGACAAACCCAAAAAAATCTTCATTGTGACCTTTTTTTCAGATCATTTTTATCACCTAATTCTGAGTTGTTTTTGACTGACCATCCGATAACTACAATCATGTGTTAGAAGTTTGCGAAGAATCTGAAAGTAGAGAAAAGGAGCTCGCTTTATTCTGTGCGCAGGCACAGAGTTCCAACACCCTGATTGACAAATAAAAGGTTTAAATAATGCGAAGTAAAAAAACAACGCATATTTACCAGCTTCTTCTCTGAATTGTGATAAAGACAGAACCCTGACCAATAGTTTAGCAAAGACAACAAATACAGAGAGTCTTCAAGAAATCACAAAGCAGTAAGAATTCTTTTTATAGCTGCTTGGCTGTACACTGAACGTAACTATATTATGATACTCTCGTTTTTATAATCGAAGGGAAAATTTGGTGAAATTAGTAGAACAGGTAAAAGACAATGCCGCAAGTGAAAAGAAGTGTTTCAGATAAATGAAATGATCAAAACTCCAAAGCAAAGAACGAAAGCTTGTTTAATTGATCTAAAACAAAGTTCAAAGCAGTTATTCTAAACGTGGGTGTCTTTTTATGCAAAATTTTTGCTTGATCGTTTTCTTTCAATTTCACTTCTCGAGTGAGTTTTTCATGCTTGATTTTTCGAATTTATGTTATTGATAGGGCGTAGGATATTAGACGAATACTCGATTAGGCGGAGTTTTTGTAGCCATTAGGCAAAAATTCGTAACTAAGATTTTGTGGAAATTAGGCGAATACCAATTAAAACACTTAAAAGAGGTACTGCAATATCCGATTGGTAATATAATGTAATTAAGTGGCTGTAACAATTGGCTCCGAAAAAAGTAGCTT
Source organism: Convolutriloba macropyga (assembly GCF_964194025.1). Taxonomy (NCBI): domain Eukaryota; kingdom Metazoa; phylum Xenacoelomorpha; order Acoela; family Convolutidae; genus Convolutriloba; species Convolutriloba macropyga. The sequence goes on from NC_134471.1 coordinate 31,669,372, forward strand.
TCAAAACAATAAAAAATTGACCAGAGTTTTCAAATATTGAGCATTTTGATGATGTGATTTAAACCCCCCAACTGCCCCAATTTTTTATGCGTTTTTTCAATCAGTATTTTAAAATTATTTACATTAAACCTACTGATAAGTAATTTTAAACATTCTCTATTTGTTCCTTGTGACTTTTTAAAACTAAAAAAATGGCTGTGATGAGTAAAGCAATGTAAAAAATCAGACAATTGGCATGTAAAGGCGACTGCCATGGACACTTGACAACTTTACAGCATCGAGTGGATTATGAAGTACCTCTTTCAAGTGTTTTTAATTGCCATTCGCCTAATTTCACAAAACTTTTGTTCAGGATTTTCGCCTAATGGCTACAAAAATTTCGTTCGCCTAATCGAGTTTTCACATAATATCAAATCACCTGATTGAAATTGCTCTTATTTAGAAATTAAGTCTGTTGCTAAAAAAATAAAAATTAGGCATTACCAAGCATGGCTGGTTTAGAATAGTGCTTTTTTTCACCATTTCTATTCCGGTAGATCGCGGCTTCAAACCCCGCGCATAAGTTTTTGGCAGCCATCGAAGTTTCTGTAGCCTGTACCCCCTCTAAATTACATCACCCAGCCAGTAGTTTGAGAGTTTCTTCTAACGACAGTCATTTTGTTTCTTTTTCATGCATAGATCAGCAAAGAGAAAGAGAAAAACTATAAAGAGGTCAAAATATTGCTGATCAATAGGTTTTGTCATATTTACCAAAAACAATTGATATGTGGGAGGACTTCCGACCATTTTCAAGGAGTATCCTTTTCCATTTTTTCGATTGAATACTATTTTCTATCAATTTAGTGTGTTAGAAGGTCAGTCTTCTATTTCTTCACTCTGTAGAATGTTTCCAAGTTGCAGATAACTTCGTTAGTCGTCCCTGCAGCTTTTTCTTGTGATTCGAATAATTTTTGCCCACGAAAATTGAATAAAGAGAAAGGAAAAAGCATTATCAACAAAAGTTACTGTTTTTAAAAAGTTTCGAATATAATTTCTATTTTTTTATAATTTTGCCGATTTGGAATTTTATGTTGTTCAAATCCTTAAAACCATTTTTTTCTCCTGCAAGTCCAACAATTGGGAAATTAAACTCTATGATATTTAGGCCTAAATAGATCTACCTACACCATTCAAATACCAAGAAAAAAATAGTAACCAAAGTTCGTCAGTGTTGAAACGAAAAGAATTAATTTCCACTATGCTAAAAAGATAATCTTCGCTGAGAAAAAAAACAGTCTGGGAGATTAGCGAGTCAGAAGAGAATTTTACTAGCCGTTGAAATCACAACAGACGAAAACGAAAATTTCCAAATAAAGTGTAAAAAATATTGTATTGTCTTTGAGGTGATTAATATAACTTTTGAAGAAAACATGGAAATATGATATTCAGCAGAAACTCTTAAGGGAATCAGAAAAGCTCAAAAACTGTTAAAAGTTGAGATTTTCAATTGAGTACATACAGTTAGAAGTTACATCGGTAAAATATGCGTATCAAGAGCTGTATGGTACCACTCATTTTGGTCTGGGATGCTTTGAATTTGTTCAAGCAAGCCTCGCATAAATATTCCGCCATTTCTAAAGAAATGTTGGAGCAAAAAGATTTTTGAATAATTATTAATTTCGCTTATGTATACGTATCGTCTAAAATGTGATTTATACCATTTAAATAACATATCATCAGACAACCATCTACAAGGCATCAGATTTTCATGGACTGCCGAAGAATGCAACACTTAAAAGGCAATGTAGGACTTTAAATAACGGATCCGAATTCCCAAGTGTATAATAATTTGGAAATGATTGATTTTTTTCAGGAGGTACCAAGGTGGCAATTGCGGATGTTCCGCTTGTGTCCTCAACAGATGATAAAGAACTTCTGGACCCCTCTACTGGATTGAGCGGAGAGGGGCAAGGAAGCAGTAGCAGTGGCACCTACGCCCACTCTTTCAAACACTTCACAGCTGCTTCCTGGTTCCCTTTCCCACGGTCATCCGATAACCAACACAGCAGCAATCACAGGCGGACACAGAGCAGTGGAACTACACTCAAGTATGACGAGTCCATGGAGAATGTCAACTCCGGATGGAAATGCTTGCCTGAGGTAATAATTCGTTTATTAATAGCCGCACAGCGATAGCTGGTGCTATTATTGGCCTTCTCTTGTTTTTTTTACAATTCAAAGAATTGAATTGTATTGGGGCGCTGTCTTTTTTACAACTCGAAAAGGAGTATTGGAGAAGTCCTTTTTCAATCAATTTTATTGGAGTGAATTTTGAAGCGGGAAATGAAACACGTGAAAAAATTTGGAGTGATTTTGTTGCTGAACAAAATGAAGAGTGGAGCGAAAAGAGAGTGGTTTTTTTAATAGCCGCACAGCAATAGCTGGGGCTAATATTGACCTTCTGTTGTTTTTATTTTGCGTGATATTTGTTTCAACCATATGACGTCACAACCACTTCAAATCTGCTTTTTGTTCATTCGCTCATGCAATTTCAACTGAAGTGCGTGTGTGACGTCATTTTTCACTCTTAGTTGAGCGAGTTTGTTGTTCACTTGTGTGATTGTTTTTGTTCAAAAGTGGCTTATCTCACTCTCAAAGATTATTTCCTCACTCTGAAATTGATTTTTCTCTGCTTTAATTCCGGGAGATAAGGTTAAATTGGTGTGTGTCACTCTAAATGAAGGTTATTTGAGAGCAGCTAAGAGGCAGCAAAAATTTACAGATTTTTAATCAAAATATAACATATCAGCCTTCAATCAAAAGACGAATATTTTGGTATGTCGTTTTTTGTGGCTATTTTCTGGCAATCTGCCAGCTATGTTTGTTCATATCGCTGTTTTCTAGAGAGCGAGAAATTGAGGTGTGAAAAAAATTCTAAGCGAGCGAAATTTTTTGTTCACGTGCGGCATTTTCAAGCAGTTTTTTCTTTTTTTGGTTAAGTGGTTTGGTAATGATTTTGTTATAATTATAGGCTTGTTATGGTAGTGGGTAGAAGGTTTCTGAAAATTCATATGGATTTTATGCTAATTCGGAATTTTTTCATTTGCTAATTTTCGGGGTATTTTTTGCGTTTTTTTCACGATTGGTTTGTTTTAGTAGCTCAAATGGGTATTAAAAAGACCCATTCTACTTGAACAAATTTTAGATAACAAATGGTTACAGTTTTGTGGATATGAATCGTTTTTTTGTTGAGAAATATGACCAAAAATTGCGAAAATTGGAACTTTTTATTAATTCTTTGCAGTTTTTTGTTTTTTTTTTGTTTTTAAACAAATTTCTTGGCCTATTATCACTTGCCCATTGTCTTGCGATTATCGGGATGCCCTATTGGTCGAAAGGATTTTTCTTTGTTTTTATATGCTTTTGTAATATTAAAAAAAATATTTTTTTTTTGCAGTTTTTTAGTGCAAGTTGTTTTTAAGAACTTTTTTTTCGTAATTTTGCCTCAAGGATTTTTAAAAATTCACGTATGTGCTTTTAGTAATTACTAGTTGTTTTGATGAAGTTTTTTGGCAGATATTCTTGTTTTGGGATCTCAATTTATAACAAAATTTGATCATATTTTTTATCATATTTTAACAGATTTGATTTTCTTGTATTAACTTTTTTGTTTTTGGTTTTGTGTCAAGTGGAGGCACATTATGTCTGGTAAGTAGTTGGGTGGCCTTTAAATGGATTTCAACTTCGAGTCGTTTCCAGAATTCTTCCGGCTATGTTTTTTTTAAGATCTGTTCACACCTTTTCATGATTTTTGAAGTCAAATTGGAGTAGTGATTTTGGTCACGCCGAAACAGGAAGTGGAGCGAAAAAGCGAGTGGTTTTGCGGCGTGAAATTTTTTTGCTCTAATTTTAAAGTAGAGTGAGAATACGGTGTTTGAACAAAAATTCTGTTTCTCGGTAGTAGTTTTTTGTTCACATGCGGAAATTTCACTTTGGCTTTTTACTGTTTTTTCGATCGTTTTTTCGGTTTTTTCGATTTTTTTCTTAATGGTTTTCCAAATCCTTTCATAGTTCATTCTAGACCAATTTTTTTGTTTAAGCCAAAATTCTGTTTATCGCTAATGGTTTTTTTAACATGCGGCATTTCTACATTGATTTTCTGTTTTTTTTAATCTGATTTTTTTAGAAACGGTTTTTCCGATTCACTCATTGTCCGTTTTATGTCTATTTTTTTGGTTAGTTAACGAAAATTCTTTGAATTTTACGTCAGGACTTGTCCTGCTATGTTTTTTTTATTTCGTCGTCGCGATTTTGTTACGACCATATGACGTCACAACCACTTCAAATCTGCTTTTTGTTCATTCGTTCATGCACTTTCAACTGAAAAGCGTCTGTGACGTCATTTTTCGCTCTTAGTTTAGCGAGGTTTTTGTTCATTCGCGTGATTAAATTTTTGGTCACACTTGACTTACCTCACTCTCAAAAATGACTTCCTCACTTTGAAATTGACTTTTATTGACTTAAATTCAGAGAGATAAGGTTAAATGGGTGTGTGTCACTCTAAATGAAGGTTATTTGAGAGCAGCTAAGAAGCAGCAAAAATTTACAGATTTTTAATCAAAATATAACATATAAGCCTTCAATCAAAAGACGAATATTTTGGTCTGTCGTTTTTTGTGGCTATTTTCTGGCAATCTGCCAGCTATGTTTGTTCATATCGCTGTTTTCTAGAGAGCGAGAAATTAAGGTGTGAAAAAAATTCTAAGCGAGCGAAATTTTTTGTTCACGTGCGGCATTTTCAAACAGTTTTTTCTTTTTTGGTTAAGAGGTTTGGTAATGATTTTGTTATAATTATAGACTTGTTATGGTAGTGGGTAGAAGGTTTCTGAAAATTCATATGGATTTTATGCTAATTCGGAATTTTTTCATTTGCTAATTTTCGGGGTATTTTTTGCGTTTTTTTCACGATTGGTTTGTTGTAGTAGCTCAAATGGGTATTAAAAAGACGCATTCTACTTAAACAAATTTTAGATAACAAATGGTTACAGTTTTGTGGATATGAATCATTTTTTTGTTGAGAAATATGACAAAAAATGGCGAACATTGGAACTTTTTATTAATTCTTTGCAGTTTTTTGTTTTTTTTTTGTTTTTAAACAAATTTCTTGGCCTATTATCACTTGCCCATTGTCTTGCGATTATCGGGATGCCCTATTGGTCGAAAGGATTTTTTCTTTGTTTTTATATGCTTTTGTAATATTAAAAAAATTATTAACTTTTTGCAGTTTTTTAGTGCAAGTTATTTTTAAGAACTTTTTTTTCGTAATTTTGCCTCAAGGATTTTTAAAAATTCACATATGTGCTTTTAGTAATTACTAGTTGTTTTGATGAAGTTTTTTGGCAGATATTGTTGTTTTGGGATCTCAATTTATAACAAAATTTGATCATATTTTTTATCATATTTTAACAGATTTGATTTTCTTGTATTTACTTTTTTGTTTTTTGGTTTTGTGTCAAGTGGAGGCACATTATGTCTGGTAAGTAGTTGGGTGGCCTTTAAATGGATTTCAACTTCGAGTCGTTTCCAGAATTCTTCCGGCTATGTTTTTTTAAGATCTGTGCACACCTTTTCATGATTTTTGAAGTCAAATTGGAGTAGTGATTTTGGTCACGCCGAAACAGGAAGTGGAGCGAAAAAGCGAGTGGTTTTGCGGCGTGAAATTTTTTTGCTCTAATTTTAAAGTAGAGTGAGAATACGGTGTTTGAACAAAAATTCTGTTTCTCGGTAGTACTTTTTTGTTCACATGCGGAAATTTCACTTTGGCTTTTTACTGTTTTTTCGGTTTTTTCGATCGTTTTTTCGGTTTTTTCAATTTTTTTCTTAATGGTTTTCCAAATCCATTCATAGTTCATTCTAGACCAATTTTTTTGTTTAAGCCAAAATTCTGTTTATCGCTAATGGTTTTTTTAACATGCGGCATTTCTACATTGATTTTCTGTTTTTTTTTAATCTGATTTTTTAGAAACGGTTTTTCCAATTCACTCATTGTCCGTTTTATGTCTATTTTTTTGGTTAGTTAATGAAAATTCTTTGAATTTTACGTCAGGACTTGTCCTGCTATGTTTTTTTTATTTCGTCGTCGCGATTTTGTTACGACCATATGACGTCACAACCACTTCAAATCTGCTTTTTGTTCATTCGTTCATGCACTTTCAACTGAAAAGCGTCTGTGACGTCATTTTTCGCTCTTAGTTGAGCGAGGTTTTTGTTCATTCGCGTGATTAAATTTTTGGTCACACTTGACTTACCTCACTCTCAAAAATGACTTCCTCACTTTGAAATTGACTTTTATTGACTTAAATTCAGAGAGATAAGGTCAAATGGGTGTGTGTCACTCTAAATGAAGGTTTCTTGAGAGCAGCTAATAGAGGCAGCAAAAACTTGTACAGATTTTTAATCAAAATGTAACATATCAGCCCTCAATGAACAGAATATTTTGGTCGGTCGTTTTTTGCGGCTATTTTCTGGCAATCTGCCAGCTATGTTTGTTCATATCGCTTGTTTTCTGGAGAGCGAGAAATTGAGGTGTGAAAAAAATTCTAAGCGAGCAAAATTTTTTGTTCACGTGGGGCATTTTCAAGCAGTTTTTTTCTTTTTTTGATTAAGAGGTTTGGTTATGATTTTGTTTTAATTATTGGCTTGTTATGGTAGTGGTTAGAAGGTTTCTGAAAATTCATATGGATTTTATGCTAATTCGGAATTTTTTCATTTATTTCGCTGATTTTTGGGGGTATTTTTTGCGTTTTTTTTTTCACGATTGTTTTTTTTAGTAGCTCAAATGGGTATTAAAATGACCCATTCTACTTAAAAAGACCCATTCTTCTTCTTGAAGTGTTCATTTCGACTGGAACATTTTCGATCGTGAAGAGTTCATACTAGCCAGGGCAGCGTTGTCTGATGTACAGTCGCATGCATTATTATAATGAGATAATATGTTTTGTGTTGTGTGTTAGATCCGTCACATGTCTCTGCCAGATGGGATGATGACGATGGAGGAGAGCAAGGAGAGGATGATGCAGACTGCGGAGGCCATGAAGCTCAGAGTCATTCAGGCTGGCAGAGACGTATCTAACAAGTACAAGGAGTGGAAGGTCAGTCTCACTCGAAGTCAGCAACCTTCTCTTGTTTAATATCCGCCTTTCAATGAAAGCTATGATTTCATGGTCTTCGTTCCGCTTCTTTTTTGCCCTTTGGAAGCTCGGGAAGTTAGTGCTTGCACAAGGCAAATTTAGTGTAGCCATTTTTGATTTGGTAAAAGACTACTGATCTCGTTACTTGATCTCGGCGCGGCAGAAAATTTCAGCTGATGCATATTTACTAAATTCATCCGGTTTTCAAGGGCCGGGAAAAGAAGTGGTTTTTTTCCTAATCACAATTCTTTCCAAGAACTACAATGAAGCGAGTAGAACTACAACTACTACAATTCTTTCCAAGAACTACAACTACTCGTTTTCGAAGCGAGTAGAACCTAATATTTCGTCAGATCATAGGATAAACGATAAAAAATGAAATAACAGCTATCAGAGTACCGCAATTGTTTCCCTTTGCCAATTTTCGCTTACAATTTGATTTTTAATAGCTGCGCTAGCGATAAGTAAATTGAGGTTGTATTGGTGCTCTAAGTCTGAGCAGTTTTTGGTCTGAGCAATTGGATTTTCGTCCTGAAAAATGGGATAGACATGTAAAGCCGGAGGGCATCAAGTTGTCTTAGAGCCTTACGGCTGACTAGTCTCTAAGTCTGCTATTCACCGACGAAACTTGAAGAGACAATTTCACGGTTTGAAGGGCGGTTCTTACACACTTAACTGTGGTCCCCTCACACTTAACTCCCACCCGCCACTCCACCTCATTTACCCGTAACCCCGCTCTTTCATCACCATGCTCACACCATCACCGATCAGCCGCCTCAATTAAGTTAAAGCTGACCTCACTAAGGGGAAGCTAGCCACTGACGAAAGCGACCGCTCACCAGTCGTTTTAAAGCAATTCGAACGATGTTGGTCGGTAATGTTTGTTAAATGGGTGTGAAATTACCGTTGATCACAGTTCATAGAGGCTTTGTGAATGATAGAATTTCTTTCCATTTCGTTTTTGCGATAGATTTGTTAGTAGTGCAAACTTAAAAACAAAAATTAATAGTGAGTTTTGCATTTTCAAGTTTTTCCAATATTTTTGCTTCAAGGGCAAATGACATTTTGCTTATGCTCGGGTCAATGGGTAGTTTGGAGCAGCACGAATTTGTTAACCTCTTTTAAATCGATTTTGGCTCTGTTTGTCTTGCAACCTCGAAATTAGTTATTTTGCTTTTTAGTTGGTTGTTAATTGATTTTGGCGACACATTTATCATAAATTTAGACAAATGATTAATGAATGTATGCAAATTTCAAGTTTTTGGAGAATAATTCGTCATTGTGTTTTTAGTTCCTCTTGAACGAAGTTTTGAGCAAATATTGGAATCTCTTGTGTCGTGTTTTATGACTCAAAGAAGAGTATTGGTATTCTGTATTTTTTTGTAGCTGAAGAAAATTTGTTCTTGACTTGAACTTTTTTGTTTATTTTTTTAAACATTGACTTCTTTTTTAGAACATTGGACTTTGACAGGCGCTTAGTTACTAATATATAGTAATAAGGAACTATTGGTATGACTCAAGGTCGAATGGTCAAGTTTTCATCCCATTACTGTCCCCCTATAACCCACCTACGTACCCGCACCCCCATTATTAATTAATTGCTCTTGAACGAAGTTCATAGCAATTATTGTAAACGTGTGTGTCTTTGTTATGCAAAATTTTCGCTTGACAATTTTGATTTTTCGAGTGACTATTACACCCTTGACTTTTTGCGTTTCGCGTGAACTAAAATTCTCTCTCAATCACAATTTCAAGCAGCTGAAATCAATTGGCGGCAATTTAATACTAAAAGTCAAATGAAAAGTGCGCCGAAGCTGGTGCCATTGTTCACTTTAAATCTTAATAGTAGTACACGTTAACCTCTAGTGTGGTTATTTGAAGCCCACTATTGTACTTCTTAGTCCCATTTAGGCTCCCCCTCCCTCCCTCCCCCGACTGAAGCAGGCTGTAATTGATTAGAGCTCCCACTAGTCGTTCGAGAGCAATTCTTCCGACGTTTAGTCGGTTATGTTTATTTGTCTGACGCTTTTTCGTTTTACATTTGTTCACACAGCAAAGCTGATGACATCCTCTCACTAACGGTAATTGCGCGTGTGGCGTCATTTCTCACTCGCTCTATCAAAAAATTAGGTCAATTTCGTGATTGGATTTTGATAATAAGGGACTTACCTCACTCGATAAAATGACTTTTACACTCTAAAGTTTGAGTTTAGTTTGAATAGTTTAAGGTCAAAGGAACTAATTTGTATGATGGTCCCTAATAAAAAGGTCCCTAATAAAAAGGCTTCAGCGGAATGAATTTTAAAGCTTCATCATTTTTGCTGAATAGTTTTTTGAGTGGCGTCGATAACTTTTTCAGCTTGTATCTGTTTCTATCTCTATTATACGGCACGCAATTCGTTCGCAGCTATTCCGGCGATCTGCTGGCGTTGTTTAAACTCTTGTTTGTTTGTTTGTTTTTGTTTCTTGATTTCTTATTTAGGTAAGTTAAATTTAGTTTGTATTCCAGGACTCTTCGAGTCGTTTCCGGTATTCTACAGGTTGTTCTTCTATGCATTTTTTGCTTGACAGTTTTGCCGTTTAGCGTGACTAGATTTCACTCATTCACAATTTTAACCAGTTGAATTCAATTGGCGGGAATTTTCTGAAAGTCAAATGAAAAGTGAGCCAAAATTGGTGTAATTACATCATTCAAATGGTATTACTGGTATGCAATATTCTCTAATGACGACATCTGAAGCCCCTTAGTGTACTTTTTATCTGAAGCAGGCTGTAATAGCTAGAGATCCCGTAAGTTGTAAGGGACTTATGGGAGCGAGTCTTCCGACGCTAGTCGATTATAAGTTCAAGTGATCAATAAGATTCTTTTGATCTTAAAGCTGGGTCTTGCACATATTTGAGCGTTCCAATGTTGTTTTAGGACTAAACACCAAGTCTTTTAACAAATCTTGAGAATCTTTGTTCATTTCACGTTTTATAGTTTTTGTTATTTTCATATTTTAAGGTTTCATTGTTGTGTTCGCCTTCCCCTGGTTGTCTCTTATATCTCAAGTAAAATTTTTCTTAGATACAAAGTTTTTTGGGCTCTGTCTCTCTTGCATTTTTATTGGAAAAGTTGGTATTCCAACGCTGATATCAAAAGTATCTAAATTGTAAATGGTAATTGCTATTATTAATTGCTATCGAACCAAGTTCGTGCCAATTATTCTAAACGTGTTGGTCTTTTTTGTAAACTTTTTCAAACGCTTGAACGTTTTTGCGCTTTTCTAGAACATTCTTTGACTTCTCAAGTGACTTTTTGACTTCTCATTTTTGAGTGATCTCTTTTGTTCTCACTCTGAAGTAAAGCTTGTTGCTAATATAAAATTGATTACCGCATATCAAAAAGAAGGGCCTGATAGCCGAGTGGGCAGTGCTTTTGGTGAGAGATCGGGAGGTCCATGGTACGAATTCCGACGTGGTCAACTATTTTTGCACACATAAAGTGAATTTTATCTAGGCTACAGTTTCTGAATTAAATTGCCTCGCCTGTCGTTCGAGAGCAAATTCTTCCAATATTAGTTTTTGTGTTTCTCCAATTTGGAAAAGTTTTTACGTCTGTTTGGCTCGTAGCGTTCAGTTGGTCTGCCGATTTACTTCAACTTTCTGTTTTCTAGAAGTTGTTTTCGAACATTGGATTTCAAAAGCAGGTTTATTTTAAATGTATAGTAAGTAGGAACTGCTCTTAATATACAGATCCTATGTTCCAAGGATGTACGCCAAAACGATTTTCAGTCTCTGATTGCTTGAAGCTTCTTTTTCAAAGTTGATCTGAAATGTTTTCTGATTTAGCTTCTTTTTCATAATTTTTTTCAGCTTCAATGTTTGCAACTACAAGTCTAAAGGGCCGTGGCATCTATTTTGTCATTTCTTTTTGCCAATTTAATTCTTTTTTGATGGCCGCAAAGCGTAGATTTACTATCCAAGGCATTGGTATTGTGCGCTCTTTTTTTAAGATCTTACATATTTTTCGATTTTTTGAAGTCATGAGTAATGAGTTTAATAACGGTTGTATAGTGAAAATAGCGACGAGAGAGAGAGAGTAGCTCAACGGCGTGGTTTTTTTTATCTGCTTTAAAAGTGAATAGAGAAATTGGTAATTGAACAATTTTTCCGTTCATCGGAGAATTTTTGTCACGATAAAGCCCGGTCATTAAGTCCTCGAGAATTAGGTTATCAAAATTCATTAGAGTGTTTGCTAGCTGACTTTGGTATTAAGCTTATTAGCTTTCAGTTTAGAAGCTGAATTAAGTATAGTTTTGGAATACAACTGAAACTGCACGACGAATTAGAACACTTTGACACTGAAAAAAAAAAGGAAATGGTCAATTCATCTCTTCTTTTGTTCTTTTCCAATCCTGATGTGCATCAAGCGCGTCAACGCCGGCTATTTTTTGGCAATCTGTCGGCTGTGTTGTAATGTATTAGAAGTTTTGGGTTTCTCATGTAAACGTTGTTCTTTTCGTTGTCTTGTCACTTAGTCTCATTTCATTATTGTCAAAATCTCATCAGTCTTCTATGGAGGCATAAAGGGCTCTCTTTAATACTTTAATTGTATATTGTTCTGTTTTTAACTTTCAGGTTACCTACTTTCAAAAAATGGTGTTAATTTTTTGAATTTTGCCTTCATTTTCTGTGCTATTTCTTATCACGTAGTTTTATTGAAGGCAGGTCCAATATGCTTTCCGAAGACATGGTTAAACCTTTTTAAGTTCCTCTTGACCTCTAATCGTTTTTGACTTCCACCCTTTCTTTTCATTAAAAACGTATTAATGGGTTTAAGCTTTACCTTGTTTGTTAATCTCTTTGATGTCTTGTTTAATCTCATTGAGGAAAATGAAACTGGGTTTTTAATGAGAAGTTTTTGAACGTATTTAACCTGGTAAGTTGATATCTGTTAGTTACGATTACTTCAGCAATATTTGTTTAATTGTATTTTAGAGTTTTAACCTGTATTTGTTCCTTTTGTTTTTCCCACTTGTTCTCGCTGATTACATGTATCATCAACCTTATAACGCGGCAACATTTAACTATTTATTCTGCTTAGTTTCTAGCTATCTTTTGTCCGGGATACCATTTGATTTTTCTAGAGAATTTTTGAATCTGCCCTTTAGTTAATTTTGATTTTGTCCCTGGGTGGAAATGATCAAAATATGTTATGTGCTTTCTCAAAGTTTTAAATTATACATTTGGCAAGGAGCAGTGTTTGAATGGGTATTCTTAATTTTTTCGATGCTACTATTTTTTGAAAAACGCTTCCAAATTTTGCCAGATTTCTCATTTTTGTTTTTTTTTGTATCTTCATCACTTTTTTATTGGTTTTCCTCTGTCGAAAAACCTGTACGTTTTCTTTCGTTCCGTGTATGAGTCCTTGGGACCGTATTCCAAGTATTTACGTAACTTGTTGTTATTGGTTTGATAGTTTTGACGCAACAAATCATCCATGTTACTTATTTTTGTGTTAAGATTTTCTTCAAATTCCTTTAACTTACATGTGCATAGGGTCAAGTGCTTAATTTTAACACGTTGTTCCTGTAAAATTGCTTATTTTTGTTTATTAATAACCGCAACGCTATAGCTATGATTGGCCTCTTGGTTTCTTATTTCGTCATCAAGATTTATGTTACGACCATATTACGTCACAATCACTTCAAACCTGCCTTTTGATCATTTGTTCGTGCAAGTTCAACTGAATTGAACTCATTTTTCATTCAGGCCTCTTAAACGGCTATTATTTAGGCGCTCTCCTTTTTTTAATTCGCTTTACCTTTTGATCACGTTTTTCATTTTACATAAGTCACGACTTTCACGTTTGAATTCTGACTTTTTTATTCACCGTTTCAACTGAATGGATTTTAAATTCTTTCTCTTCACGTATTGAATTACGTAATGTAGTGAATGCGGTCAAAGTCAAAAGATCAAAATCAAAAGGGACGGGATAAACCGATAAAGCCCGTTCATTAGATCATAGTGCATTAGGTTATCAAAGTTCATTAGTGTTTGCTACCTGACATTGGTATTAAGCTTATTAGCTTTCAGTTTAGAAGCCCGAATTAAGTATAGTTTTAAAATCTATTTGAAACTGCACGCCAAATTGGAACACTTTTTTGACACTGAAAAAAAAACAGAAAAAAATCGGCCGATGGTTTTTTTCTTTTCCTGTTTCAGTCCCGATGTACATCAAGCGCGTCAACGGCGGCTATTTTCCGACAATCTGCCGGCTATGTTATCTTTTTGAGACTGCATTTCTACGAAGCCATTGCGTCTATTCTTTGGCAATCTGCCAGCTGCTTTTCAAATTATTTAGATTGTAATTCAGGAATTCTTCTGCTATGCTATGTTTCTACTTCTTGACGATTTTATTTCAATCAATTTTTATTACAATATTATTACAATCAAAGTTTTTTACTCCGTGAAGATGTTTTACAATCATTTGACCTCAGAATCACTTCAAATCTACTCTTTATTTAAACATTTGTGCAATTTTGACTCAATTGCGTGCGTTACTTCATTTTTGTCTCTTAGTGGAAAGATTTTTGCATTCGAGTGATTGTTTTTGATTTACCTCACTCAAAAATGACTTCCTCATTATTAACTTGACTTTACTCTAACTCAACGCTTTTCAAGGAAATAAGGTTGACTGAGCGTGTTTCACTGATTGAGGTTTAATTCAGCAGTAAATAAAGAAGAGCAATTACTTTTTCGGTTTGTTTTTAATTGCTCTCGAACGAAGTTTGAAGCAAATATTGTTAACGTTTTTGTCAGTTCTTATGCAAAATGTTTTATTGCCGTTTTTTTCTAGAACATTCTTCCGATTTCACCTCTTTGAGTGACTTTTCCGGCTTGACATTTTTTTGTTTGACCTAAATTGCTCTTATTGTGAAATTAAGTCTGCGTTACAAAATTAAAAGCGATCGTAAGCTGGGAGATCACAAGGGGAGCGAATACCTCCCTAGTCGGGTATTTTTTTTACCCATAAAAAGTTTTTTCTCTGCTACAGCCCCGTCTGAATTAAATTGTCCCGCTTGTCTTTCGAGAGCAATTTTTCCGACGTTAGTCGGTTTATGTATTTTAATTACCTTTTTGAGACTGAAGATCTACAAACCTGTCGCGGCTAATTTTTGGAAATCTGTCGGCTATGTTTTAGAACAATGGCAAGGCACTGACTGAGTTGATAGAATTATCTATTTTAGGTGATAGCTTTCCAACATTTACCCGATTGGTTGAGAGATAATGATTTCTTACACAAGGGACACCGGCCTCCAATACCAAGTGTGTGCACTTGTTTCAAAAGTGTCTTCAAAATTCATACAGAAACTGGAAATATATGGACACATCTAATCGGTATGAACAGAATTTGAGTATTTTAAATACTGCAAAACTAAGTTTCTGTTGTCTTATAATATTTTAATAGTTCTCATTTCCAAAGTTTGATACTCTCGAATCGCTGCATTTGTTTTAAGCGGACCATTCTTTACTCCTCCAAAATTTTGGGCTCACGATAATGGAATAAACAATTTGAGTCAATCCTGCCTTGATGTGATCTATTCTTTTAGTCGATTATTAGTCTATTTTTAAAGGATCTTTTAGAGGAAATGAGATACCGTCTCGATTAGATTAATCTGGTGAACAAAAGTTATAATCAGAGAGAGGATGTAGAGTGCTTTTCGTGCAAGTAACATTCTGAAAGAGCGACAAATTATGTTTGAAAAAAAATTGAGTCAAGTGAGCGATATTTTTGATCACGTCTGCCTTTTTCAAAACAGGTTTTTAGTTTTAACTCTAATTTTTCTAACCAAAGGTGTTTCCTTATCTAAACAAGTAATAGTTCGTTTATAATCATTTTGAACATTTCAAGCAAATATTAGTCATTTGGATTCAATTTTGCGCTTTTTTTGCCATTTTTGTCCTGTTGGACGTTTTTAAAAGCTGCACAGCGATAGCTGGGGCTATTAATAGTATTCTCTTGGTTTTTAATCGCTCTTGAACGAAGTTCATAGCAATTATTGTAAACGTTTTGTTCTTTTTTATGCAAATTGTTCTCTTGACCATTTTTCTTCTAGAACACTCAAGTGACTTTTTCGCGCTTTCGTTTTTCATTTTTGAGTGATGTCTATTGCTCTCACTCCGAAGTAAAGCTTGTTGTATAAAATCGGTTACAATATAACAGCAAGAAGAGACTGATAGCCGAGTGGACAGTGCTTATGGTTATGGAGCGGGAGGTCATTGGTTCGAATACCGGCGTGGTCAAATGTTTTTTCACTCGCCTGTCGGTTTTGTTACGACAACATGACGTCACATCCACTTCAAATCTGCTTTTTGTTAATTCGTTCATGCAATTTAATCTGAAGTGCGTGCGTGACGTCATTTCTCACTCTAAATGGATCGAGCTTTTTTGTTCATTTGCGTGATTAATAATTTTTGGTCACACGTGAGTTGAGTTACCTCTCTCAAAAATGACTTCCTCACTCTGAAATTGGGCCTTCTTTACTGTAATTCAAAAAGGTAAGATCAAATGAGTGTGTGTCACTCTAACTGAAGTGTATTTAAGGGTAGCTAATAGAATCAGCAATAAGTTAAACTTATTATACAAGTTAACATAATTCAAGTTAAACAAAATACAACAGCGCAGCATTTTTTAAAAATTTTCTTTTTTGGTCTTTTTTTGCCATCTTTTTCAGACTACAGATCTACGATGCCATTGCAGCTATTTTTGGGCATTCTGCCAGCTATGTTTAAAAATCATTGGCTGTTGTCGAAAATAAAATAATTAGTCATTAAAATCATTAGCTATGACCTGAAAGTAATATTTAGGTCCATTAATTCCTCAATATGAATTCTGTCAAATAGCAAGATGGACCTCAAAATTATCAGAAGAATTCCTGCGACTACAAACAGAACAACAAATACAGACAGAAAAATAAAATTCGAAATTTCTATGAAAAAACGTTGTCCAAACAAATTAAACTATAATCCCTTTACTGAAAACAATATGTTCAATTGGGCCTCTTTTTAACGGCAATGAAGACCTAGCATTGTTGCTATATTGTGACAAGTCCAAGTCCTCCAAAGAGAGGCCACAAATTTGAGAAAATATCCAAAATTTAAGGTTTTCTGAAAACTTGTAGTATCAATGTCATAAAGCGATTGAAACAGAAAACCACTAAACAGAATCATTTTTGATTCAATAGAAAGACGATGGGACCTCTCAATAATGATACCGAGCTACAAGTTGACACAAGTAAGATTAAAAAGGAGACAATGATCAAAATTCTAAATATTTCCGAACTTCATAACAGGCATTAGGTATCAACACATTAGATTAGATAATTTCACTTGTTCCTTTGTAGGAAGCGAATTCGAGCATTGATTAATGAAGCTGTGTCATAAGACTACAAAACGGGCTACAATTACAGGCAGAACTCAGAAATTAATTAAAAGTTTACGAAAACAGCGTCGAGGCCATAGAAATCATAAGCTATTCTCTGAAAACATAAGTTCATTGGGTTTTATTTGAAGGTAAATGAGATTCGTGATTACAAGCCCTGGCGTGGAAATTGATTTGTCTGTAATTGACATAAAGTAAAAAAAATGTGAAGATATTTTACAAAAAACCAGCCTTGCTTTGGGTTGTAAACATTCACTATGAGATCAAAACTAACCTTTCTATTGTAGTGTAATCCTTAATTTGAAAGAACTATTTGATTTTAAAATTCGTAAATTGAACAAAAAATGTCACCAAATGAACAAAATCAGTATGAACAAAATCAGTTTTAAACCTCAGTATATCCTCGATAAAAAGAATGAAAAACCGTCTTAAATTGAAATTCTACGCTTGACGTGTTTTTTGATGATACCACTCAGCTCTACGATCAATATATCGATTGACCAAAATTGAGTGAAGGAAGGAAGGAATTGAAATTGAGCATGAACCCCCACCAAAGTGAGCTCGGAACAAATATGGTGGCGATGTAGGCGTAGATTTATTAATTCAACCAGTAAATTAATGATATTTCAAGAGACTGGCTTTGTTTGTCGATTAGGTAGTGTGATGGTGGTGCTGTTGGCGATCTACTTCTTGGTGAGGCAGTTCACACGTGCCAACTTCATGTGGACTGACATAGCTGTGATGGTGACCTTCTTCATCTGTGCCCTCCTCTGTCTCACCTTCTCATGGCTATTCCACACACTACACTGCCACTCCAACGAGTTCAGACTCCTTTTCAGCAAGTAAGAAGAGTCATGAGTCAATGCAATATGTAGAACGCTTCAATTTGATTTCCGAGAATGAATTCCTTTCTTCCAGAAACCTCGAATTTTTCCATGAACCTCTCCATAAACCCTGAGTTTCCCTTTTGAATGTTAATTGTACCAATTATTTATAAACCATTGAAATCGGGATCAAATAATAGGGGGTGTTTTAATCCGGGTTAAATGATAGATGGTTTTAATAAAAAGGGGATTGAAAGGCGGGACACGGAGATACCGAATTATGCCTCTTGAGATTTGCCTACTAATGGAACAGCGAATTTAAAAAGAAAATGGCTGTTTTGTGTTGCTAGATTAGACTACGTTGGAATAGCGGTGTTAATAGTGGGATCGTTTGTGCCGTGGCTGTACTATGGTTTCTACTGCAATGACATTCCCAGGCTGGTCTATATCAGTAGCATCAACATCCTAGGAATCATCTGCATCATCATCTCCCTCTGGGACAGATTTGCAGCCCCAAAATTCAGACCACTCAGGGCAGGTCAGTCTCCAATTCCCGCACTCAGAATCTCTTTTCTTGTCACTCTTCAGTCGGTTAAGTTTATTCCATAAATAACGGAAGGGTTACTCAAAAGGGCTTAAATCGGCGTGTTTCGGTGCTCTTAGAGCTTTATAGTAGCTCAGTGTGAGGTTCACCAAAAATTCCGAGCAAATTTTCTATGGTAAAAAGAAACAATTTTGGGTGGTTTGGAACTTTTTCTAACGCAAACTATTATCAAAAAGAGCGATGGGGCTGCTCTCGATGGGGTCAACAGTTGTGCAAGACTTTCATTTATGTCTTGGATGTTTTTCCAGGAAACTAGGTCTTTTCTAGGAATTGTGAGTCAATTGTATCGGTAATCGTAAAATTGACACTCAAATTTGATGAACTTTTTGAAGTTTCGAAATATTGTTATTTTTGATGTTCCATGGGCATAATCGATTCGCTTTAAAATCTCGCGGAAGTAGTAACAGCTAGATTTAATGGGAACATTTTTGGTTTTGAACTTAAAAAGCAAATTGCAGCAAATATTAGATAATTTTCCTATTTTACAATTTTTTAAAATAATTCTGACAGCTTTTGCACTCTGCCTCTAATTGTGTCTAACATGTAAAAAAAACGTTAATGGCTGTCCTTGAATATTCTTGTTTAGTAGCTTTGAGTAACATTTGTTTCAAGTAAATTTTTACTTTTTAGCCTTTTCAGTCTTCTAAAGTAAGGAAGTTTCAATAATTTTTATGCGAACTAGAAAAGAAAAGTTCTTTCTCTTCTTTCAAAAAATTTTAATTTTTCATATGAGGGGTTTCAAAATCAAAAAAATATTTATTTTTTCAATTTCATAGAAACAACCAAACACTGGAAAAGATCATTTCGAAGAGCAATTTCAAAATACAAAAGTCAAGAATAATTTACTGAATTTCAAAAAAAAAATCGATTATTAAATTTTTCAACTTGGCAATCCATAAACTCTCTAACTCTCGATTTCTTCTGTATTGCACTATATTGGAGGATAATAGTTCAATTGATCCGCTCTGACAATATAAATACTGCAAATGAAAAAGATAAAAGATTTCCAACTGAATTTGGTTGATTTGATGTTGATTTCATGAAATTATTTTTTTACGTCTCCAAGGTTTAGAATATACTAAAATCTGGTTAGTTGTGATGAAAAAAAAGAATTGTCCGCAAGAACAACTCTAGAATTTATAAAAGATTACATTTTTCTGCTTTTAGTTTTACTAAGTTGATTTTTGGTATTTTGAGAGCTCTAATTTATTTGAATTCTTTGACTTTCAAAATCTTTTCGATACAGAAAAATGGTTTGTACAATAGTTTTTAACCAGCAGAAAACATATAAAGGGATATAAAAAGCTTTTTTAAAAAAAATTAACAGATTTTTTATGGAAATATTTGGTCAAATAGGGTTAAATTTGACAATATAGTTTAAATAGTTTAAATTGTCTCCTGCAAAACTGAGGGCATCAAAATGGTGTTCTTCTTTTCTCTCTACGATGCGTGAACAAAAAGTGAAAATTTTACTGAAGACAAGAAAAGCCAGTATATATTTGATAAAATTTGATAAAATTTCGGAACAATTACAGTTGAACAAAGCATTTAGAAGAAGCTTTTTTTTGATAGTGAATTTAGAACGGAGTTCAACAGCTTTTCAATAAGATATCGAATAAGCTACTGTTACTTGTCATCTCGAACTCGATTAAAACCAAGGAGATCAACTGTAACACAACGGCAGAAGTGACCCACAGTTGAGGCAATTTCAGGTCAAACGGAGAAATTATCGGTGTATAACGTGCATTAGACGTTCAGTATAGATGACAATATATTCGTCTTTTGTGTGTTATGTTGTACTTTTGGAGTTTATTTGAGTGTTGCTTACTGTTCAGGGCTTTACATCTTCTTGGGACTATCAGCTCTGGTGCCAGCGGTGCATTTCATTGCAATGTATGGAGTGGAGAGGAGTTTCTACGAGGCTTCGTTCGGCTGGATGATTCTGATGGCTATCCTCTATATCAGTGGGGCCTGTCTCTATGCACTCCGAATTCCAGAGCGCTTCTTCCCAGGCAAATTTGACCTCTGGGTTAGCGCACTCATTCCACATCAATATCAGTGAATCTTATGTCTTTTCTTCTTTGATTTAATTAATTTTCATGCAAAGATTTTGAGTTATGTTACCTAACTCAAAAATCATTGCATCAAAATTAAAACAAAGCAATCTGACTTCATTTCGCTATTTTCTCCTGATTTTCGTAGCTAGGATTTCAAAAAGTCATGCGTGTGTCCTAATAATGCCTAGTTCATCAAAGAGATTTCATTAGTTTATATGACTTAGACACTGTTCATTTCAACAAAATATAAGTTATTTTTTAGCTTTACCCGTCGTTTTTTAAATAGCCGCCGCCAGCCTTTCAACAGCTCTTATTTAGGCGCTCTCCTTTTTACAATTCAAAGAATTCGAATTGTATTGGGGCGCTGTCTTTTTACAATTTTAAGAATTTGAATTGTATCGGTGCGCTGTCTTTTTTTTAAAGATCTGTTCACACATTTTCATGATTTTTGAAGTCAAATTGGAGTAATGATTTTGGGCAGCCGAAACAGGAAATGGAGCGAAAAAGCGAGTGGTTTTGCGGCGTGAAATTTTTTCGCTCTAAATTTAAAGTAGAGTGAGAAAACGGTGTTTGAACAAAAATTCGCTTTCTCGCTAGGTGTTTTTTGTTCACATGCGGCAATTTCACTTTGATTTTTACTATTTTTTCGATTTTTTGGATCGGATTTTCTAAATTTTTTTCCCAATTCATTCATAGTCCGTTCAAGGTCTAGTTTTCTGTTTAGTCAATGAAAATTCCTTGAATTGTACATCAGGACTTGTCCTGCTATGTTTTTTCAGATCTGTTCACACATTTGTATGTTTTTGAAGCCAAATTGGAGCAGTGATTTTGGTCACGCCGAAACGAGAAGTGGAGCGAAAAAGCGAGTGGTTTTTGCGGCGTGAAGTTTTTTCGCTCCAATTTTAAAGTAGAGTGAGAAAACGGTGTTTGAACAAAAATTCGCTTTCTCGCTAGTCGTTTTTTGTTCACATGCAGCAATTTCACTTTGATTTTTACTGTTTTTTCGATTTTTTGGATCGGATTTTCTAAATTTTTCTCCCAATTCATTCATAGTCTGTTCAAGGTCTAGTTTTCTGTTTAGTCAATGAAAATTCTTTGAATTGTACATCAGGACTTGTCCTGCTATGTTTTTTCAGATCTGTTCACACATTTGTATGATTTTTGAAGTCAAATTGGAGTAATGATTTTGGGCAGCCGAAACAGGAAATGGAGCGAAAAAGCGAGTGGATTTGGGGCGTGAAGTTTTTTCGCTCTAATTTTAAAGTAGAGTGAGAAAACGGTGTTTGAACAAAAATTCGCTTTCTCGATAGTGTTTTTCTATTCTCATGCGGCAATTTCATTTTGATTTTTACTGTTTTACGGCTCGAAGAGGAGTATTGGAGAAGTTCTTTTTTAATCAATTTTATTGGAGTGATTTTGAAGCGGGAAATGAAAAGCGTGAAAAAATTTGGAGTGATTTTGGTGCTGAACAAAAGTGAAGAGCGGAACGAAAAGAGACTGTTTTTGAGAGAGCGAGAAATTGATGTGTGAAAAAATTTTCTCTAAGCGAGCGATATTTTTTGTTCACGTGCGGCTTTTAAAAGCAGTTTTTTTGCGACTTCTGATGGTAATGAGGTTGGATTATGATATTGTAGTTGTATTAGGCTCCTTTTGATAGGAAATGAAGGTTTCAAGCAGTTAATTTGAGTTAAATGCTAATTTGCAGGTTTTTGATCAGTTTTGCTGATTTTTAGACGAAATTTATTGATTTTTTGCCTGTTTTTTTTTTGTTTTAATGCTTTAAGTGGGATTTGTATAGAAGCATGTTACTTAAGGAATATTCAGATACCAATTGACTAATGTTTTCTTGGTATAAATCATTTTGTCTTAGGAAAATTGAGAGAAAAACTGAGAAACTTTGAACCCTTTTTCTTATTTTTTTTTCGTTTTTCTTTTTTTAGTCTTAGACAAGTTTCTTAGCCTATTATGACTTGCCCATTGTTTTTCGAGCTTTTCATTGCTCTAATTGCAAAGGAATTTTACCCGGCTTTTTGTTTCCTTGTACTATTAAAAAAACTCATTAAGTTTTTCTAGTTTTTTTGTACGATTTGTTTTTGAATGCCGTTTCTATTCTTCCTTAAATTTTTTATGGCATTTATGGAGGTTCAGGGTTCACAATGTTTGTTCTAGTTGTTTAGTCATAAGTATGGGCAATTTTTTTTTCCTTCGAGTCGTTTGCGGAACTCTTCCGGCCATGTTTTCAATGTGTTGGATTGGATTTTTTCTAAATGGTTTTCACAATCCATTCATCGTTCATTATACGCCTATTTTTATTTAAACCAAATTTCAATTTATCGCTATTGTATTTTTGTTTACAAGCGGCATTTTGACATTGATTTTCTGATTTTGTTTTTGTTTTGCGATCTGATTTTTTTTAGAAATGGTATCCCAATTAACTCATAGTCAGTTCTAGGTTTAACTTTTTGTGTAGTCAATGAAAATTCTTTGAATTGTATGTCAGGACTTGTCCTGCTATTTTTTAATTCGCTTTACCTTTTGATCACGTTTTACATAAGTCACGATTTTCACGCTTGACTTCTGACTCACTTCACTCACTGTTTCAACTGAATAGATTTTAAGTTCTGGCACGCAACTGAGTTACTTAATCTACGGTCAACATCAAAAGAGCAAAATCGAAACGGGATAAACCGATAACGACCGGTCATTAAGTCATAGTGCGTTACGTTATCGAAGTTCATTAGAGCGATTGCTAGCTGAAAGCAGTATTAAGCTTAATAGCCTTCAGATTAAAAGCTGTATTAAGTATTTTTTAGAATCTAACGAACTGCTCAGTGAATTATAACTTTTTTGAAACTTGGGAAAATTTTCTGTCAATTTCTACCTCTTCTTTTTTTCGTTTTCGGTTTCATTCCTAAATGAGTCTAGTGCGTCAACGGTGGCTATTCTCCCACAATCTGCCAGCTATTTAAAGTTTTTGTCCTTCTCATTTTTTCATAAATGGCTGGTATAATTGTCGGATAGTTTCAATTGATATCAAAGTTACAACTACTTTGTCACGGCTTGTTTTGCCCGAACTCGTAGTTATTTGCCCGTACCCGTAGCAACCCGTACTCGAAAGCTAAGATTGCCTGCCGCCTTAGCTCTCTATTAATGCTTAATTAATTTTTTATGTTTTGTTATGAAAAAGTGTTACTGACTTTTACGCTGTTTTTAAAGGTAGCTTTAAAGGTATATTGTTTTAGTTTTGAGTATTTGTTGGTTGCCATGCTACTTACTCTCAGTAATAACAGGTATCATAGACTTTCTGATTAACGCAAGATAAAACGCGCACTATAGCGTGGTTTAAGCTAGTAGGTTGTTATGCATCCCTTGAGGCCATTTTTTTTCAAAAATAACGTTTCTTTGTTTTGACTGTGCTTCTGGTTTTTAGTCTCATCATAAACAGATCTCATTGTTTTTTTTCAACGTGAGACAAGCTTAAATATTTTAACGGTTCCAATTTGTAGATAACATTTTTTTTACTTTGAAACCATTCGTTTAAAAAATAGATTTTAGTAAGCTTCTATTTTTGCCTGCTTGTTGCCTTTTATTAGTTTCTCTATATTATCCTTTGGTTATACCTAATACTTTTGCGGCTTCTAATAAGCAGTTTTAACTACGCATTTTAATGAATTTGATGCAACTTCAGAGAGTTTAATTAAATTCGAAAGACTCCGACGAATTCACTATCTGTTGTCCTTTACTTTTTGTGTAACGTTTATTTAATTTTTTTTCAAAGGGTTTTAGTCGCCTAATCAACAGGTCTTTAAAAAAAACTTTTCAAACAACGCTAAGTGAGGTTTTGTTTATTTTCTTTTTTGTATTGTTATAAGCCGTTCCTACTATTAAAAATTATTCTTCTACATAAGCTGACAGTCAGGTTTTGAATTTATTTATTTCTCGGGATTGTAATTCAGTTGTAAATTGGTATTAGTATTAAGCTTATTGTCCTCCAGTTTGGAGGCCGAATTAAACATATTTAATGTAATGAACTTGCAGAAGAAAGTAGTGCACTTTTCGACACTTGGAGAAAAATTAAGTTGTCAATTTTTCTCTTTTCTAACTGTTTCAATCCCAACGTTGGTCTCTGGTGTCAACGGCGGCTTTTTTCAGGCATTTTGCCGGCTATGTTTCGGCTTGCTGACTAATGTTTTGCTTTGCTTTTTTAATGTTTACGATTTCTGATGTATTGTTTCTAACCAGAGAGTGTCTTTGTTTTAGGGCCATAGCCATCAGATATTCCACGTGTTTGTGGTAATTGCAATATTTGTGCACTACTACGGTGTAGACCAAGTGGCTACATTCAGAGTGCTGAATCGCAACTGCGAATTCCCCTCAGGTTTCTACCCTAATCAGTCACCTCACACGCACCCCTACTCCCCTCCCCCTTCTCCAGGAGTGTCCCCCCTTGCACCCAGCTGACACTAGACTAGTGAAGAGGAATAGCATCAAGGGGCAGACGCACCCTGACCTGCATCACTACTAACCCATATATCCAGGGTAAGGAATTGCCACACTTTGGCAGCGAACCGTACGACATGTTTTTGGCATATTTCTCGACAGATCTCGTATTTAGAAGAATAGACTATTCGGATGGTCAGACTATCTACCAGTTTTAAGTTTTGTGAATCTTGTATTATTCAATGTGTCATGCAGAGAACTGAAGTGTGGGTGAATTTGTTGATTAACTACTGTCAAAATTACATGTATATACATGTATGTATACTTGCCGCTGCCGAGTTGATCGACTACCCTATTAGTTGATTTTTTATTGCCTCGGGTGAGGAACATGAAAAATAAGTCAAGGGTAGTCAACTTTGTTGCTCTAATGATTTGAAATTTACAACTTGACTGCATCGGCTAAGATTGTTGATGCACATCAGATACACTGCTTAATTGAATTGAGCAGATCTACGTTTCGCTGTTTTATTTCAGCCAAACTATCTGGTGTCAACGAAGTAGGTGTCGGTGACATCGGAACAATCGAGCAAATCCAACCAACCAACGATACACATCATAAGTAGAAGTACTCAACAAATCAGTCCCCTTTTCTTATTCCTTCCCTCTCCACATCAGCACAGACCAGCACGCCCAGCAGCAGCAGCAAGCTATCACTAAACATATATATTCCGTACTCCAATACAAGAAAAATTATGTCTCGTTAGTCTTCAGCCCTGATCAGGGTCATTTAGTTATATATAACGAACTGAAAAGAACAGATCAATGAAATTAGCATACAATACACGAAAATAAGACCAGTGATGTGCATAAGAGTTATGGACTAATCTATGAGCCAAGAGGTTGTGACGTAAGACCTTATGGCGTAATTTAAATTCCAATATGAAGTTAAACCCCCTGTTAGAAGGTTGAGAGAGAACAACCTAATGTAAATTGAGCGTGAGATAAGCTTGACAAGAAGCTCTACTTGTTCAAAGTGTACTTGGCTAAAGAAATGAAGCCTTGAAGAACAAGAAAGAACATGAGAAGGGGTTATAAGAGATGCCCAAGTTCGAGAGGTATGATAGTTTTTGACTGGAACCAAAAACAAGCTCAAAATATTACAATTATTGTGAGCATAACTTGAATGCACATCATCGCCAGCCTCCTGGCGCCTGTCGTCTTCGAATCAACAAACATGCAGTTGTCCATCGTAGATACAGCCTAGCTGTTGGTAGCTACTTCAAAAATCATCACTAAATAAAACTCATCTGCTGTAAAGTCGAATTATCTTCATGTAGTTTCCCCACAAGGCACCCTCTTGATAACACAATGTAAAATGAAGTAGGATGTATAATGTTCAACATACAATGTAGAATAGCCCAAAACAATGCAATACCCGATGATCTTCTCATTATATATTCTGTATATGCAAAAAACAGTATATTATGGACCGTATGGGAAAATATTGTGTTCATGCGTGATTGCACTTAATCTGTTCTTCTGAATCTTTGTTTGCTAAGAGTTTATTTTGAGAAGATGGATGTCAGTTGTAGATTAGCCATTGTGTAGATTACTTGATCTTAATGAGTAATAGTTGATGCGAAAGGCTGTGGCCTGTACATGTCGACATAGATCAAATAAAATAATTTGTTAGTCTCCGAATTTGTTCAATTATATTTAAAATACAACTGGATCTTTATGGCTAAATACAAAGTACGTATCAACTATTTTTCGGAACGGGTTCCTTTTCCCAGCAAGAATTTAAACATTTGTCTCATATTTTTTGTACCCTTGTACTTAATGTAGCCGTACCTAGCAAGAGCACAAATTATCCATGCAAAAACGCACCATGCAATGACATGAAACAACACAAGAACAGAACGTTTGTTGAAGACGGAAAAGGAAACGGTTCTCATTACCCTTGGTTGTCTAGGGAACTGACAACCTAGCTGATCACGTGTTTCAAATCTATAAAAATGCATTTGTTATCCTTAACGTCCCTAATTAAATATCCCATTTAATTTGTCCCCTTTAATGTAGATAATTAGAAAGCTTGCATATCTGATTTATTAAAGATCAAACTGTATTCAATTGAAGCAATTCAACGAACCTCTTTTTCTTGGCGACTGTAATGTTTGTGTTGGGGCTCGTTATCGAACAAAATCTTCAAAAATAAGATCAATCAGGAAGTTAGGAAGACGTTGAATGCAGGGCTCGCTTATAAGGAAACCGTGAGAGAGTAGATATAATGACCGGCGCTAGTGAAAATGGCAGACGTACCAAAATATAGAAATTTTACTGCTGGCCAATCACAATTGAGAAAATAGGAATATGGTTTTCCGATTGGCTGATTGCTCAACAAATTCTCCATGTTTTAAAATAGGATATGCGTGTTAACGAAAAATTTCTCTGAAACCGCGATAAGCCGAAATAGAATAATTATACTTTTTTTGGGGAAACTGGTCTCACGTTCGGTTGTGATAGATTCATATCAAGTCGTACGGGCCGCTGAGGCATGGCCATGGCCCGCGAGGCATGGCTAGATGCGGTAAAAATATAATCTAGCACTCGGCTATGTCCAATTTAGGCTAATCGAACGCATAGAGGTAAAGTGTTTT
Source organism: Convolutriloba macropyga (assembly GCF_964194025.1). Classification (NCBI taxonomy): domain Eukaryota; kingdom Metazoa; phylum Xenacoelomorpha; order Acoela; family Convolutidae; genus Convolutriloba; species Convolutriloba macropyga. The sequence goes on from NC_134471.1 coordinate 31,696,550, forward strand.
GAATTTCTCGACCAATCACTTTCGTTGAAATTTCTACATTTTGGTACGTCTATTTGTTAAGACGTCACCATAATGACCGCAATTGTATATTGGCACAATGATATGATTGCAGCGGTGGCCGCCGTATTGGCCGACAGGGCGTTTAGCCGACAACCAAAAAAAGAAATTTAACCGACAATTTAAGTAAAATGAGCAATAAAACTTATTCTGAAGCTGTGATTGGCCAATTTAAAACACTATTTCGTAAGCGCACAAATATACCGCAGTTATTTCATCAACTAGAGTAACGAAGGTCTATCCGTGGTCGGACCGTATTTTACCGCATCTGGCCATGCCTCGCGGGCCATGGCCATGCCTCAGCGGCCCGTGGGACTTGATATGAATCTATCACAACCGAACTACTGAGACTTTTATGGACCAATGAGACTTTTATGACCAATTATGATAAAACTGTCGGCTAAATTTTCATTTTTTCCTTGTCGGCTAAACGCCCTGTCGGCCAATTTTCCTAGCACCGATTGAAGCGTTGAAATTCCCAAAGCTGCTTAATTGGTCTCCTATGAAAAGTTCAGAGTTCGCATTTCAACACTTAGTTTTATCATATTGACGTAAGTTTCAAGAGAATCTTGGGAATGAATTTCAGGAAGGCATCTTGAACAAAATGTTCATCCCTGAACAACGGTGCATTTAAAAGGTGGAAATGCATGCCTGTCAATTTTCTAATGTTGCTGGTTAATTTCAAAAGCCAATTTTAAAAAAAAATGCACAAAAATTAAAATTGCATGTGGAGGTAAAAATCTCTTTATACGTGATGTATACTATCTAAATAGGTATAAACAATAAGACCTCGCTTGAAATCCATGCTTAATTTCAAATTTTCATTCAGATGTCTTGTGTACGAAACAGGATAAACATTCTGTTTAGAAAATCTGCAAATAGAAACATCTTCAAAGAAGCGACATGTTAGGCAAAAGGGGATTAGAGAAATAAATCGGCATATTTTAAAATCTCGTTAAGTTTTCAAAAGCAGAAAAAATTAGTTGCTGGGTATTTTGGTAGCTAAAATTAATGACAATCCAAATGTAGAAGTTGACCAATTATTGCTTGCTCTTAAAAAATGTAGCTGCGCTTAAGATTGTGAAAAAATCAGACCTCATAATATTACAATCCAAAGAATTTGGTTTGTATTAATGCTCTGTCCTTTTACGGTTCGAAGGGGAGTATTGGTTTTCTAACAATTCCTCGTTTTTCCGCGATGAATTTGTTCAAGCGTTTTATCTGGATGTGATCGGAAGTCACTTTGACTAACGCAAATGAGGAAAATGACATACACTCACTGAATTAAATTTGATTGAGGTCAGAAGGTCAGTTGTACTGACGGTGAACTGGTAAAGTTGAGAAGATTTTGACTTATGCGTACCTCGTCCCACCTATCCAACTGTGAATTAAGATGCCAGTTGATTTTGAAGATTCGCGGAGTACTCGCTATAAGGCCTTGATGGTGGCTTTGTTTATGAAAGTTAATTAATAGCCGCACAGCGATAGCTGGGGCTATTATTGGGCTTCTCTTGGTTTTTTACAATTCAAAGAATTTGATTACAATTCAAAGAATTTGAATTGTATTGGGGCGCTGTCTTTTTTTAAGACTTGTTCACAAATTTTCATGATTTTTGAAGTCGAATTGGAGTAGTGATTTTGGTCACGCCGAAGCAGGAAGTGGAGCGAAAGACCGAGTGCTTTTGCCGCGTGAATTTTTTTCGCTCTAATTTTAAAGTAGAGTGAGAACAGTGTTTGAACAAAATTTCGCTTTCTCGGTAGCGGTTTTTTTTGTTCACATGTGGCAATTTGACTTTGATTTTTTTAAATAGCCGCCCTCATCTTCTCAGCCGGCTATTATAGCGCTCCTACTTTTTTAAAACTTTTTTCGCCGAACTTTTTTCGCTTCACCCATTCTGACGCTTTTTCGACATTTTGCGTGAAATCTTTTGAGTTCTCTAGGCTAGTTTCACTCTTCTGTCATTCTGCTCAAAGTCCTTTTAAACAGCAGCTGCTCAGCAAAGCAATTCAAAACGAAGACAGTCAGTATAAAAAAAATCAAAGTCAGAAAAGAGATAAACCCATAAAGCCCATTTTTAGATGCCCGTTACTTGAACTTTGTTATCATAAGTTTTAGTTAAACTCTATAATGCTTATTGGTATTGATACTAGACCCTGGAGTATGTTCAATTACGAAATGACATTAAAGTAACTTGCACTTAAAAATGTTTTTATACAAAAATCATTTTTTGTTGATATTTTCTTTTCAATCCCAATAGAGTTATGGGAATCAACGGCGGCTATTTTTCGGCAATCGATGTTGACCGCTCTTTTGTTACGTTGACTCTCAGCCGGATTAAGGAAAGTTGGTATCAGCTTCTGAATGATATATATTTTAATATATTTAAAGTTTTCAATATGCAGAGAATGATTTTCTTTGTTTGGCAACGTTTAGGTTAATTTTAGAAAGTATTGGTGATTGTTTTATTGTTTGTTGGTTTTTCAAGAAAAATGTTCTTTCCTTTAGTTAATTTAACAAAACGTAGGATGTCTTCCCTACAATTACAGAACCCTGCTTAATAGCCTCCGTCAGCCTCTCAAGGGCTAGTATTTAGCCGCTCTCGCTCGTTTTCAAATTCAAAAAAAAACCTGAATTGTATTGGGGCGCTGTCTTTTTTTAATATATGCTCACAAATTTTCATGATGTTTGAAGTCAAATTGGAGTAGGGATTTTGGTCACGCCGAAACAGGAAGTGGAGCGAAAGAGCGAGTGGCTTTGCGGCGTGAGTTTTCGCTATAATTTTAAAGTAGAGTGAGAATAGTGTTTGAACAAAATTTCGCTTTCTCGGTAGCGGTTTTTTTGTTCGGCAATTCGACTTTGATTTTTTTAATAGCCGCCCTCATCTTTTCAGCCGGCTATTATAGCGCTCCTATTTTTTTTTACTTCGTCGAACTTTTTTTCGCTTTACCCATTTTGCCGCTGTTTCGACAATTTGCGTGAAATCCATTTGAGTTCTCTAGGCTAGTTTCACTCTTCTGTCATTCTGCTCAAAGTCCTTTCAAACAGCAGCTAATCAACAAAGCAGTTCAAAATTAAGAGAGTCAGTATTAAAAAAACAAAGTCAGAAAAAAAGGGATAAACCCATAAAGCCATTTTTAGATGCCCGGTACTTGAACTTTGTTCTCATAAATTTTAGTTTCCATCTAGAATGCTTATTGGTATTGATACTAGACCCTGTAGCCTCTCTCTGAGAGACAGGAGTATGTTCAATTACGAATTGACATTAAAATAATTTGCAATTGAAAATGTTTTTATACAAAATTCTTTTTTTTGTTGATTTTTTCTTTTCTTTCAATCCCAATAGAGTTATGGGAATCAACGGCGGCTATTTTTCGGCAATCGATGTTGACCGCTCTTTTGTTACGTTGACTCTCAGCCGGATTAATGAAAGTTGGTATCAGCTTCTGAATGATATATATTTTAATATATTTAAAGATTTCAATATGCAGAGAATGATTTTCTTTGTTTGACAACGTTTAGGTTAATTTTAGAAAGTTTTGGTGATTTTTTTGTTGCTTGTTCACTTTTCAATGAAAATGTTCTTTCTTTTATTTAATTTAAATAAACGTAGGATATCTTCCCTACAATTACAGAACCCTGCTTAATAGCCGCCGTCAGCCTCTCGAGGGCTATTATTTAGCCGCTCTCGCTCGTTTTAAAGTTCAAAAAACCTGGATTGTATTGGGGCGCTGTCTTTTTCTAATATTTGTTCACAAATTTTCATGATGTTTGAAGTCAAATTGGAGTAGTGATTTTTGTCACGCCGAAACAGGAAGTGGAGCGGAAGAGCGAGTGGTTTTGCGGCGTAAATTTTTTTCGCTCTAATTTTAAAGTAGAGTGAGAGTAGTTTTTGAACAAAAATTCGCTTTCTCCGTAACGGTTTTTTTTGTTCACATGCGGTAATTTGACTTTTGATTTTTTTTATTAGCCGCCCTCATCTTCTCGGCCGGCTACTACAGCGCTCCTATTTTTTTTTACTTCGCCGAACTTTTTTTCGCTTTATCCATTTTGCCTCTTTTTCGACATTTTGCTTGAAATCTTTTTGAATTCTCTGGGCTAGTTTCACTCTTCTGTCATTGTGCTCAAAGTCCTTTTAAACAGCAGCTGCTCAGCAGAGCAATTCAAAATGAAGAGAGTCAGTATAAAAAAATCAAAACCAGAAATAGAAACGGGATAAACCCATAAAGCCCATTTTTAGATGCCCGGTACTTGAACTTGTTCTCATAAGTTTTAGTTACTATCCATAATGCTTATTTGTATTGATACTAGACCCTGTAGCCTCTCTCTGAGAGACAGGAGTATGTTCAATTACGAATTGACATTGAGATAAATTGCAATTAAAAATGTTTTTATACAAAAATCTTTTTTTGTTGATATTTTCTTTTCTTTCAGTCCCAATAGAGTTATGGGAATCAACGGCGGCCATTTTTCGGCAATCGATGTTGACCGCTCTTTTGTTACGTTGACTCTCAGCCGGAATAAGGAAAGTTGTTTTCAGCTTCTGAATGATATATATTTTAATATATTTATAGTTTTCAATATGCAGAGAATGATTTTCTTTGTTTGACAACGTTTAGGTCAATTTTAGAAAGTTTTGGTGATTGTTTTGTTGCTTGTTTGTTTTGCAATGAAAATTTTCTTTCTTTTAGTTAATTTAATTAAACGTAGGATATCTTCCCTACAATTACAGAACCCTGCTTAATAGCCGCCGTCAGCCTCTCAAGGGCTATTATTTAGCCGCTCTCGCTCGTTTTAAAGTTCAAAAAACCTGGATTGTATTGGGGCGCTGTCTTTTTCTAATATTTGTTCACAAATTTTCATGATGTTTGAAGTCAAATTGGAGTAGTGATTTGTGTCACGCCGAAACAGGAAGTGGAGCGGAAGAGCGAGTGGTTTTGCGGCGTGAATTTTTTTCGCTCTATTTTTAAAGTAGAGTGAGAATAGTTTTTGAACAAAAATTCGCTTTCTCCGTAACGGTTTTTTTGTTCACATGCGGTAATTTGACTTTTGATTTTTTTTATTAGCCGCCCTCATCTTCTCGGCCGGCTATTACAGCGCTCCTATTTTTTTTTTACTTCGCCGAACTTTTTTTCGCTTTATCCATTTTGCCTCTTTTTCGACATTTTGCTTGAAATCTTTTTGAATTCTCTAGGCTAGTTTCACTCTTCTGTCATTGTGCTCAAAGTCCTTTTAAACAGCAGCTGCTCAAAAGAGCAATTCAAAATGAAGAGAGTCAGTATAAAAAAAATCAAAATCAGAAATAGAAACGGGATAAACCCATAAAGCCCATTTTTAGATGCCCGGTACTTGAACTTGTTCTCATAAGTTTTAGTTACTATCCATAATGCTTATTTGTATTGATACTAGACCCTGTAGCCTCTCTCTGAGAGACAGGAGTATGTTCAATTACGAATTGACATTGAGATAAATTGCAATTAAAAATGTTTTTATACAAAAATCTTTTTTTGTTGATGTTTTCTTTTCTTTCAGTCCCAATAGAGTTATGGGAATCAACGGCGGCCATTTTTCGGCAATCGATGTTGACCGCTCTTTTGTTACGTTGACTCTCAGCCGGAATAAGGAAAGTTGTTATCAGCTTCTGAATGATATATATTTTAATATATTTATAGTTTTCAATATGCTTAATAGCCGCCGTCAGCCTCTCAAGGGCTATTATTTAGCCGCTCTTGCTCTGTGATACCTGGTGGTATATTTATTCATTTTATTTAATCGTTGCAGTAAAATTTATTTGATGCCTTTAAATTAGTTCAATTACTTTCGCCTTCACTAACTTTGTTCAATTTGTTTACCTTATGATTTCATTCCATTGTCTGATAGTTTCCCGCTTCGTGATCAGACATGTCTGATCACGTATTCACGTTGTGCCCAAGTGGTTCCAATGTGTTAAATTCATTCTTCCTAATTTATGCAACTCAATTCAGTTTGCAAAACTGTCTCTTGTTCTCCCGCTCCGCAAGTAAGCGAAACAAAAGTTAAAGTAGATCTCGCTTCGCGAATCGCTCATAAACATTCCGTCTGCATACCCGCAACGCGAATCACCACAGCAAAATAATAAAGTACGACATGGCGCAGCCAGCAACGAAAAGAACACCTCTTGGAATCGACCCTTTCTGGGACAAACCGACACCGGACCCACCACTTCGCTGGGAGAAGTGGAGAGTTCAATACAAATTAGCGCTCTTAGCCAAAGAGAATATCATCCTGGACACGCTACTCGGCCCGAAGCCTGAAATGGTGGAGCTACCCTTGGAACCCATCTATGAAGAGAATATTGTGGGTGCATCTGCACAATCAGAGAGGGAAAGGAACGCGCGCAACGCGCAACAAAAGATGAATTGGCAAAACAAATGCCAACGACTCATCGAGATTGGCATAATGTGTGGTGACAAACCGTGGTCGTTGGCGGACCGAAAATCAGTATCTCTTCTCTACTTGAGTATTGGAATAGAGGGACGCCGTATCTTAAATTGTAAGAACCCGCATATTATGATAGATACACTATCAACTCTTAATTTCTGGAAAATCGTAGAAGAAGCATTCATCCGCCCGCGTAACATAACATTTGATAGACACGTCTTTCTGATCACAAAACAACTCCGGGGGGAAACTGTTGAACAATTCTACGGTAAATTAAAAGAACTGGCAGAAAACTGCGACTTTGAGAACAAAGAAGAAACTCTGATACGCGATGTGTTCATCACAAACCTGATCGACCCTGAGATTCAAAAAGAGCTACTAAAACAAACTGTGGAACGGCGTCAAGCATTGGAATTGGCAATCAACTCGGAATGCGAAATCAACACCAAATTCAACAACATAACAAAATTGTTGTCCCGGCGAACGTAAATGCCGTACAATTCAACAACAATCCACGAAGACCGTATTGGCAGAACAACAATAACAATGCTGCAAGACAGAATAATAGATCAACATTCAACTGTTCCAACTGTGGTGGAGTTTGGCTCCCAAATAATCGCGAAAAATGCATCGCAAAAGGAAAGACGTGCAACAATTGCGGATTGATAAACCACTTTGCGAAAGTCTGCCGCAAACAACAAAAAACCATCAACCCAAAACCACAAGATCCCAAGAAAAAGATGGTTCGGGTAGTGGAAGAAGATCCACATCCAGAGGACTCAGTAAACATTGTTCAACCGCCAAAACTCTATGAATCTGATTACAGCAGCGGCGAAGAGGACAACACAGTTGCCATGATTGATTCCGCAGTAGAGAAAGTTGTACCCCTCAATATGCCACTCAAGATTGGAAACGTTAATACAACTCTGCTCGTGGACTCCGGGAGTGCATGCAGTATATTGCATCATTCACTCGCGTCGCAAGTAGTACAGGACAGCCCCCGCGCTTTCTGGATCCATGAATCGTCACCAGCACAACTACGAAATTTCTCTAACGAGCCAATACAGGTACTGGGAAAAATCCAAGCTCCGATCACTAGCAAAGGATGGGTATGCAACACAGCAACCTTCACCGTTGTTGCTGACGGCTTAAAGTCCTTAATTGGTCGTGATTTGTTCGACCAACTTGGACTTGCAGTAACGCAATCAACACTTCAAAAAGGTAATTATGTCAATAACATTGCATCCTCGGAATTAAAAGAGCAAATAGCCACAAAATTCCCTGGTTTGGTATCACGCATCGGACGATCAAAAAGTCATGTAGCAAAATCTAAATTTCACAAGAATTTCCAAGCTAGACACCAAAAAGGTAGACGAATTCCTATCAATCTCCAAGACAAAGTTAATACAGAACTTCGAAAATTATTAGCCGAAAAACACATTATAAAACTGTCGAGCTGCCCAGATAATTATTTCATTTCACCTATTGTGGTGACTGTTAAAAAAGACCAAACGATAAAGCTTGCATTGGATTCAAAAGTTTTAAATAAAGCTATCCACAAAAACAAATATCAAATGCCGAATATTGATACGCTCATTGAATCAATTTCTCAACAAATAAGCGCTCCCGCCTCGCAAAACACAACTTACTTTTCTACGGTCGATCTGAAATACGCATACAGTCAATTGAATTTGGATGTTAATACAGCTAATCATTGCAACTTTAATATAATTAGTGGTTATATGACTGGCACGTATAGATTTCAAACAGGATTTTACGGACTTACTGATATGCCAGCAGAATTTTAAAAAGCTATGGATTATACTTTAATTGGCTTGGAAAATACATATTGCTTTCTGGATGATATTTTAATTGTTAGCAAAGGGTCTTTGAATAATCACAAAAATTACGTCATGAAGTGCCTACATCGTTTAGATGATGAAAACCTTAGGATAAATTTACCTAAATGTCACTTTGGAAAACTAGAAATTGACTGGCTTGGGTATCATATATCACAAGAGGGTATCTCGCCTCTCGAATCTAAGACTGCGGCAATTTTGGCTCTTGATGCACCGAAAACATTAAAGAAACTCCGTTCATTTTTGGGATCCGTCCATTATATTGGGAAATTCATCCCAAATTTAGCCCAAATAAGCCACCCCCTTCGTCCGCTACTGAGAAAGTCTTCAAAATTCATTTGGACGACTGAACATGAAAATTGTTTCCAAGAAATAAAAACCCGCATAGCGAACGCTACTGCTAATAGTCACTACAACCCGCAACTCGAAACACACGTGAAATGCGACGCATCTCGGTCAGGTCTTGGTGCTGCACTCGGACAATTAACTGTAGATGGGTGGAAACCAATTGTGTTCGCGTCTCGATTTTTAAACTCATGCGAGGAGCGCTATAGCGTAAACGAACTTGAACTTTTGGGTGTAGTCTGGTCCACAGAATATTTCAAAAATTATCTGTATGGAAAACAATTTAAAGTAATTACTGATCACAGAGCACTTCTCTCAATTATGAAAGAACACCGATCTAATAAATCCTACAACAGTAAATTAACCCGATGGGTAGATCGTCTTCTCTTTTTTCAATTTGATATTGAACACCTTCCTGGGGCAAAAATGGGTTTGGTAGATTATATTTCTCGCAATCCATCTCAAAAAGCTAAAAAGGTCTCCACATATGATGAAGAATTTATAGTCGCAAAGTTGAAACTAATCTCGAAATCAATTAACACATTAGAATTAAACACTGAACACCCCACATCACGTTTACACTAGTTACTAACAAATTATACACTCGACCTGCAAAACACACCTAAAATTGAGACACATAACTCCGCACACCAATTCACACCTAAATTTGAGTCTCTTAATAACTCAATAAATTCAATTAGCACACGCGCTATGCAAGTATGCGAACATGTATTTAGTCATTCACTCGCTCCGCGAAATCATACCTCAAATAGCAGTTACCAATTAAACAATTTAAAATATGCACCACTCGCGTCTAAAAATCCACTTAGCACTCCTCTCGCTCTGCAAAACACCAGTAATAACAAACAATTAATCCAAATTAGGAATAAAGTGGCATACGCGCAGCACAAGCATCAAATTACTCAATTACAAATCCCACCAATCGAATCACATTCCAAAAATAACTCCAAAAGTCACCACCCAGAACTCAAATCAGTGCTTTTTGCCCCTTGCCGATCTAGAATTCAGTCGCATTCTTCTAATCTAAAAAACTTAACTAAATCATCATCCATAATTAAAGACATCAATTTAATAGCTAACAGTATGCCGTCAAAAAAAGCATAACCAGAGTACGATTCAACGATACATCCTGCGCAGCGGATCAACCCTCAACCAGTGAAAACGTCACGCGCACCGCGAGTACGCGATCTAATTCAACATCTACACCCCGCACAGCAAATCAACGCCCGCAAACCATTAGTATTCCGCCGGCAACAAGCATGGCACACAACATAACACCAACATCCCCAACCCATTCTTCGAATGCTAGTACCCCGTTAACGCCGAGCCCGCACGTCCCCACGTTTGATTATATAGTATCAAAGATATTCAGTAAAACGCTCATCGCTTCTCTAACTAGCAAAGATGCCGTCTTAAAAGATGTCAGGGATTGCATACTGACAAATAACGAAGCCCGATTAAAAGCCATCAACCCGTACATACATTCGTACTGGAGGGACCTTCACGTGTGCTGCGGGTGCGCATGCATAGACGAGAAGGTAGCTATCCCCAACGTGCTTCGCGAAGCACTCACAGATGATATTCATGCCAGCCATCCAGGTACATGGGGCATGATTTGCATGGCAACACATTGCTGGTGGCCGTACATGCATCGGGAGCTAATAGTCAAGGCCACTGAGTGCAAACCGTGCACAGTAATTGGTAAGAATCTAAAATCCGTAATTCCCGCTAAGCAATTTACTCCTCATATACCATGTGTTGAACCTAATCAGGAAATTCAAATCGATTTTGGGGGACCAATTTTTGATGAAAAGAACAATGAAGTATATTTTTTGGCAGCAATTGACCGTTTTTCTAAATATCCAACTGCATATATGTACGAAAAAGCTAATGGACCAAATGTTCTAAAATTTTTGGACATGTACATCGAAACTCACGGAATTCCAAGATCTATCCGTTTAGACCAAGCTAAATGTTTAATTGGACATCAAGTAAAGACTTTTTGCAATAAAAACAACATTGAAATTAGTGAAGCGCCTGTAAATGATCACCGTGCTATTGGGTTGGTGGAACGATTAATTCAAACAATTAAGAATAGACTCGCATGTATCAAAGAAGAGAAATTAGCTGCGCACGCCTTTCATGTAAAGCATGCATTAAAGATAATCATTCACCAATTGCGAATATGTAAACAAAGAACAACAAAGATCTCGCCCTTCGCAGCACATTTTGGGAGAAAACCTAATACCCCGCTAAGCGTGATTGCAACTAAACCGAATTTGATGAATTTGTCGTATAAGGGTATCATAAATCACTATTTAGACGAAGAAACAGTGATGCCGGAGGAAATATTGCCTGATGACAAATGGATAAGTGGATACCGAAGCGACATTGAAGTCGAAAAGGGCATGACACGCGCCACGACGGAAGCAAGCGCAAGAGAGAGGGCGAGCACGGATGGCGAATCCAGATTCCTCAAAACAAAAGCAATCCGTCCCATTCCCCTAAAAGAACAATCGGTAGAGTTAAACTTGGTTCGCAAAATTCACGGCAAAAGACGATCCAAGAAGAAACTTGAAGGTCTTTATGAGGTTCTCGCCCCAGGATCGCACATCCTAAAAGTAAGCCCGACTACATCGACCATCAAGGAGCCGGGCAAACAGATTGTTACCGTCCGCAATAGCGATATTGCCAAATTCGGCACCCAACAGGAGAGACAGACTCCATTAAAAGTATATGCTGACAGACGCGGGTCACGTTCTGGGGAGAAAGTCGTCGAAGAGCTGATCCACAGCCACATTAAAGAGTTCACCCGAAAGCAAAAGGGTGATAAAAAGATGAAACATAGGAAGAGAGAGCCGGGCAGCGGAGTCTCTTCACAGCGCTCAAACATTTCTCGCGCGATGCGGGGGCGAGTTCCAAAATTGCCAAATTTCGCCGCAATCCGAAACGCACGACCTCCACTCGAGATCAGCGAACCGACTACAAATGCGCCTACTGATCCACTCGCAACAGCATCTTCAAAACGATCTTCTGACCGTAATAGGCGAAGCCCGTCATATTATGGTTTCGAAACGTCATCTCCAGGATCAGACATCCTACCACCACCTAAACGACCCCGACGAGCGGGTGATGTCGAAAATTTTGCACCACCTGTCACCGTTGTCGAATCAGTGCAACAAATCTTGGAAATCCAACCCGAGGAGCAAAACGTGTCACCTCAGATTGGTTCTGTCTCGCCTCCCGCGGTACGAAATGTACCTTTGCTAGAGACGGACACCCCGACATTGGCTAGATCTATGACTGCTGTTGATGCAGAGGAACAAGAATATGAAAATGAAGATTGGACCTTGTAAAACTCGAAAACTGAAAAGACATTTTATATTGTATTAATCATCGTATTTTTAGTTATGATAACCAGCAAATATATTGATATTATCTATTTAACCGGGGACCTTGTATTAATTTGTAAATATTGTTATTATTAATTATATCTGAAAAATTGTATATTACAATTTTTCTTCTTGCTGTGAAGGGTATGTGATACCTGGTGGTATTTTTATTCATTTTATTTAATCGTTGCAGTAAAATTTATTTGATGCCTTTAAATTAGTTCAATTACTTTCACCTTCACTAACTTTGTTCAATTTGTTTACCTTATGATTTCATTCCATTGTCTGATAGTTTCCCGCTTCGTGGTCAGACATGTCTGATCACGTATTCACGTTGTGCCCAAGTGGCTCCAATCTGTTAAATTCATTCTTCCTAATTTATGCAACTCAATTCAGTTTGCAAAACTGTCTCTTGTTCTCCCGCTCCGCAAGTAAGCGAAACAGAAGTTAAAGTAGATCTCGCTTCGCGAATCGCTCATAAACATTCCGTCTGCATACCCGCAACGCGAATCACCACAGCAAAATAATAAAGTACGACACGCTCGTTTTAAAGTTCAAAAAACCTGGATTGTATTGGGGCGCTGTCTTTTTCTAATATTTGTTCACAAATTTTCATGATGTTTGAAGTCAAATTGGAGTAGTGATTTTTGTCACGCCGAAACATGAAGTGGAGCGGAAGAGCGAGTGGTTTTGCGGCGTGAAATTTTTTCGCTCTAATTTTAAAGTAGAGTGAGAATAGTGTTTGAACAAAACTTCGCTTTCTCCGTAACAGTTTTTTTGTTCACATGCGGTAATTAGACTTTTGATTTTTTTTTATTAGCCGCCCTCATCTTCTCGGCCGGCTATTACAGCGCTCCTAATTTTTTTTACTTCGACGAACTTTTTTTCGCTTTATCCATTTTGCCTCTTTTTCGACATTTTGCTTGAAATCTTTTTGAATTCTCTAGGCTAGTTTCACTCTTCTGTCATTGTGCTCAAAGTCCTTTTAAACAGCAGCTGCTCAGCAGAGCAATTCAAAATGAAGAGAGTCAGTATAAAAAAATCAAAATCAGAAATAGAAACGGGATAAACCCATAAAGCCCATTTTTAGATGCCCGGTACTTGAACTTGTTCTCATGAGTTTTAGTTACTATCCATAATGCTTATTTGTATTGATACTAGACCCTGTAGCCTCTCTCTGAGAGACAGGAGTACGTTCAATTACGAAATGACATGAAAATAAGTTGCAATTAAAAATGTTTTTATACAAAAATCTTTTTTTGTTGATATTTTCTTTTCTTTCAATCGCAATAGAGTTATGGGAATCAACGGCGGCCATTTTTCGGCAGTCGATATTGACCGCTCTTTTGTTACGTTGACTCTCAGCCGGAATAAGGAAAGTTGTTATCAGCTTCTGAATGATATATATTTTAATATATTTATAGTTTTCAATATGCAGAGATTGATTTTCTTTGTTTGGCAACGTTTAGGTTAATTCTAGAAAGTATTGGTGATTGTTTCATTGGTTTTTTGATTTTCAAGAAAAATGTTCTTTCTTTTAGTTAGGTTAATTCAACGTAGAATGTCTTCCCTACAATTATAGAACCCTGCTTAATAGCCGCCGTCAGCCTCTCAAGGGCTAATATTTAGCCGCTCTCGCTCGTTCTAAAATTCAAAAAACCTGGATTGTATTGGGGCGCTGTCTTTTTTTAAGATTTGTTCACAAATTGTCATGATTTTTGAAGTCAAATTGGAGTAGTGATTTTGGTCACGCCGAAACAGGAAATGGAGCGAAAAAGCGAGTGGTTTTGCGGCGTGAATTTTTTTTGCTCTAATTTTAAAGTAGAGTGAGATTAGTGTTTGAAAAAAATTTCGTTTTCTCGGTAGCGGTTTTTTTGTTCATATGCGGCAATTTGACTTTGATTTTTTTAATAGCCGCCCACATCTTCTCAACCGGCTATTATAGCGCTCCTATTTTTTTTACTTCGTCGAATTTTTTTTCGCTTTACACAATTTGGCGCTTTGCGACATTTTGCGTGAAATCTTTTTGAATTCACTAGGCTAGTTTCACTCTTCTGTTATTGTGCACAAAGTCCTTTTAAAAAACAGCTGCTCAGCAGAGCAATTCAAAATGAAGACAGTCAGTATAAAAAAATCAAAATCAGAAATAAAAACGGGATAAACCCATAAAGCCCATTTTTAGATGCCTGGTACTTTAACTTGTTCTCATAAGTTTTAGTTACTATCTATAATGCTTATTGGTATTAATACTAGACCCTGTAGCCTCTCTCTGAGAGACAGCAGTATGTTCAATTACGAAATGACATTAAAATAAATTGCACTTAAAAATATTTTTTATACAAAAATCAATTTTTGTTGATTTTTTCTTTTCTTTCAATCCCAATACAGTTCTAGGAATCAACGGCGGCTATTTTTCGGCAATCGATGTTGACCGCTCTTTTATTACGTTGACTCTCAGCCGCTTTAATGAAAGTTGGTATCAGCTTCTGAATGATATATATTTTAATATATTTATAGTTTTCAATATGCGTAGAATGATTTTCTTTGTTTGACAACGTTTAGGTTAATTTTAGAAAGTTTTGGTGATTGTTTTGTTGCTTGTTTGTTTTTCAATGAAAATTTTCTTTCTTTTAGTTAATTTAATTAAACGTAGGATATCTTCCCTACAATTACAGAACCCTGATTAATAGCCGCCGTCAGCCTCTCAAGGGCTTTTTTTTAGCTGCTCTCGCTCGTTTTAAAATTCAAAAAACCTGAATTCTATTGGGGCGCTGTCTTTTTTTAAGATTTGTTCACAAATTTTCATGATTTTTGAAGTCAAATTGGAGTAGTGATTTTGGTCACGCCGAAACAGGAAATGGAACGAAAAAGCGAGTGGTTTTGCGGCGTGAATGTTTTTCGCTCTAATTTTATAGTAGAGTGAGAATAGTGTTTGAACAAAATTTCGTTTTCTCGGTAGCGGTTTTTTTGTTCACATGCGGCAATTTGACTTTAATTTTTTTAATAGCCGCCCTCATCTTCTCAGCTGGCTATTATAGCGCTCCTATTTTTTTTTACTTCGTCAGACCTTTCTTCGCTTTACCCAATTTGCCGCTTTTTCGACATTTTGCGTGAAATATTTTTGAATTCTCTAGGCTAGTTTTACTCTTCTGTCATTGTGGTCAAAGTCTTTTTAAACAGCAGCTGCTCAACAAAGCAGTTCAAAATGAAGAGAGTCAGTATTAAAAAATCAAAGTCAGAAAAAAAAGGGATAAACCCATAAAGCCCATTTTTAGATGCCCGATACTTGAACTTCGTTCTCATAAGTTTTAGTTACTATCTATAATGCTTATTGGTATTGATACTAGACCCTGTAGCCTCTCTCTGAGAGACAGGAGTATGTTCAATTACGAATTGACAATAAAATAAATTGCAATTAAAAATGTTTTAATACAAAAATCTTTTTTTGTTGATATTTTCTTTTCTTTCAATCCCAATAGAGTTATGGGAATCAACGGCGGCTATTTTTTGGCAATCGATGTTGGCCGCTCTTTTGTTGCATTGACTCTCAGCCGGATTAGGGAAAGTTGTTATCAGCTTCTGAATGATATATATTTTAATATATTTAAAGTTTTCAATATGCAGAGAATGATTTTGTTTGTTTGGCAACGTTTAGGTTAATTTTAGAAAGTATTGGTGATTGTTTTATTGTTTGTTTGTCTTTCAAGAAAAATGTTCTTTCCTTTTTTTAGGTTAATTCAACGTACAAATGTCTTCCCTACAATTACAGAACCCTGCTTAATAGCCGCCGTCAGCGCTCAAGGGCTATTATTTAGCCGCTCTCGCTCGTTTTAAAACTCAAAAAACCTGGATTGTTTTGGGGCGCTGTCTTCTTATAAGATTTGTTCACAAATTTTCATGATTTTTGAAGTCATATTGGAGTAGTGATTTTGGTCACGCCGAAACAGGAAATGGAACGAAAAAGCGAGTGGTTTTGCGGCGTGAATTTTTTTTGCTCTAATTTTAAAGTAGAGTGAGAATAGTGTTTGAACAAAATTTCGTTTTCTCGGTAGCGGTTTATTGTTCACATGCGGCAATTTGACTTTAATTTTTTTAATAGCCGCCCTCATCTCCTCAGCTGGCTATTATAGCGCTCCTATTTTTTTTTAATTCGTCAAACATTTTTTCGCTTTACCCATTTTGCCGCTTTTTCGACATTTTGCGTGAAATCTTTTTGAATTCTCTAGTCTAGTTGCACTCTTCTGTCATTGTGGTCAAAGTCTTTTTAAACAGCAGCTGCTCAACAAAGCAGTTCAAAATGAAGAGAGTCAGTATTAAAAAATCAAAGTCAGAAAAAAAAGGGATAAACCCATAAAGCCCATTTTTAGATGCCCGATACTTGAACTTTGTTCTCATAAGTTTTAGTTACTATCTATAATGCTTATTGGTATTGATACTAGACACTGTAGCCTCTCTCTGAGAGGCAGGTGTATGTTCAATTACGAATTGACATTAAAATAAATTGCAATTAAAAATGTTTTAATACAAAAATCTTTTTTTGTTGATATTTTCTTTTCTTTCACTCCCAATAGAGTTATGGGAATCAACGGCTGCTATTTTTCGGCAACCGATGTTGACCGCTCTTTTGTTGCATTGACTCTCAGCCGGATTAGGGAAAGTTGTTATCAGCTTCTGAATGATATATATTTTAATATATTTAAAGTTTTCAATATGCAGAGAATGATTTTCTTTGGTTGGCAACGTTTAGGTTAATTTTAGAAAGTATTGCTGATTGTTTTATTGTTTGTTTGTTTTTCAATGAAAATTTTCTTTCTTTTAGTTAATTTAATTAAACGTAGGATATCTTCCCTACAATTACAGAACCCTGATTAATAGCCGCCGTCAGCCTCTCAAGGGCTTTTTTTTAGCTGCTCTCGCTCGTTTTAAAATTCAAAAAACCTGAATTCTATTGGGGCGCTGTCTTTTTTTAAGATTTGTTCACAAATTTTCATGATATTTGAAGTCAAATTGGAGTAGTGATTTTGGTCACGCCGAAACAGGAAGTGGAGCGAAAGAGCGAGTGGCTTTGCGGCGTGAGTTTTCGCAATAATTTTAAAGTAGAGTGAGAATAGTGTTTGAGCAAAATTTCGTTTTCTCGGTAGCGGTTTTTATGTTCACATGCGGCAATCTGACTTTGAGTTTTTTAATAGCCGCCCTCATCTTCTCGGCCGGCTATTACAGCACCCCTATTTTTTTTACTTCGTCGACCTTTTTTTCGCTTTATCCATTTTGCCTCTTTTTCGACATTTTGCGTAAAATCTCTTTGAATTCTCTAGGCTAGTTTAACTCTTCTGTCCTTCTGCTCAAAGTCCTTTTAAACAGCAGCTGCTCAGCAGAGCAATTCAAAATGAAGAGAGTCAGTATAAAAAAATCAAAATCAGAAATAGAAACGGGATAAACCCATAAAGCCCATTTTTAGTTGCACGGTACTTGAACTTGTTCTCATAAGTTTTAGTTACTATCTATAAAGCTTATTTGTATTAATACTAGACCCTGTCGCCTCTCTCTGAGAGACAGGAGTATGTTCAATTACGAATTGACATTAAAATAATTTGCAATTGAAAATGTTTTTATACAAAATTCTTTTTTTTGTTGATTTTTTCTTTTCTTTCAATCCCAATAGAGTTATGGGAATCAACGGCGGCCATTTTTCGGCAATCGATGTTGACCGCTCTTTTGTTACGTTGACTCTCAGCCGGAATAAGGAAAGTTGTTATCAGCTTCTGAATGATATATATTTTAATATATTTATAGTTTTCAATATGCTTAATAGCCGCCGTCAGCCTCTCAAGGGCTATTATTTAGCCGCTCTTGCTCTGTGATACCTGGTGGTATATTTATTCATTTTATTTAATCGTTGCAGTAAAATTTATTTGATGCCTTTAAATTAGTTCAATTACTTTCGCCTTCACTAACTTTGTTCAATTTGTTTACCTTATGATTTCATTCCATTGTCTGATAGTTTCCCGCTTCGTGGTCAGACATGTCTGATCACGTATTCACGTTGTGCCCAAGTGGCTCCAATCTGTTAAATTCATTCTTCCTAATTTATGCAACTCAATTCAGTTTGCAAAACTGTCTCTTGTTCTCCCGCTCCGCAAGTAAGCGAAACAGAAGTTAAAGTAGATCTCGCTTCGCGAATCGCTCATAAACATTCCGTCTGCATACCCGCAACGCGAATCACCACAGCAAAATAATAAAGTACGACACGCTCGTTTTAAAGTTCAAAAAACCTGGATTGTATTGGGGCGCTGTCTTTTTCTAATATTTGTTCACAAATTTTCATGATTTTTGAAGTCAAATTGGAGTAGTGATTTTGGTCACGCCGAAACAGGAAATGGAACGAAAAAGCGAGTGGTTTTGCGGCGTGAATTTTCTTTGCTCTAATTTTAAAGTAGAGTGAGATTAGTGTTTGAACAAAATTTCACTTTCTCGGTAGCGGTTTTTTTGTTCACATGAGGCAATTTGACTTTAATTTTTTTAATAGCCGCCCTCATCTTCTCAGCCGGCTATTATAGCGCTCCTATTTTTTTTACTTCGTCAAACTTTATTTCGCTTTACCCATTTTGCCGCTTTTTCGACATTTTGCGTGAAATCTTTTTGAATTTTCTAGGCTAGTTTCATTCTTCTGTCATTCTGCTTAAAGTCCTTTTATACAGCAGCTGCTCAACAAAGCAGTTCAAAATGAAGAGAATCAGTATTAAAAAATCAAAGTCAGAAAAAAAAGGGATAAATACATAAAGCCCATTTTTAGATGCCCGGTACCTGAATTTTGTTCTCATAAGTTTTAGTTACTATCTATAATGCTTATTGGTATTGATACTAAACCCTGTAGCCTCTCTCTGAGAGACAAGAGTATGTTCAATTACGAATTTACATCAAAATAAATTGCAATTAAAAATGTTTTTATACAAAAATCTTTTTTTGTTTTTATTTTCTTTCTTTCAATCCCAATAGAGTTATGGGAATCAACGGCGGCTATTTTTCGGCAATCGATGTTGACCGCTCTTTGGTTACGTTGACTCTCAGCCGGATTAAGGAAAGTTGGTATCAGCTTCTGAATGATATATTTTTTAATACATTTAAAGTTTTCAATATGCAGAGAATGATTTTCTTTGTTTGGCAACGTTTAGGTTAATTTTAGAAAGTATTGGTGATTGTTTTATTGTTTGTTTGTTTTTCAAGAAAATGTTCTTTCCTTTTGTTAGGTTAATTCAACGTAGAATGTCTTCCCTACAATTACAGAACCCTGCTTAATAGCCGCCCTCAGTCTCTCAAGGGCTATTATTTAGCCGCTCTCGCTCGTTTTAAAATTCAAAAAACCTGGATTGTTTTGGGGCGCTGTCTTCTTTTAAGACTTGTTCACAAATTTTCATGATTTTTGAAGTCAAATTGGAGTAGTGATTATGGTCACGCCGAAAAAGGAAATGGAGCGAAAAAGCGAGTGGTTTTGCGGCGTGAATTTTTTTTGCTCTAATTTTAAAGTAGAGTGAGATTAGTGTTTGAACAAAGTTTCGCTTTCTCGGTAGTGGTTTTTTGTTCACATGCGGCAATTTGACTTTGAGTTTTTTAATAGCCGCCCTCATCTTCTCAACCGGCTATTATAGCGCTCCTATTTTTTTTTTACTTCGTCAAATTTTTTTCGCTTTACCCATTTTGGCGCTTTTTCGACATTTTGCGTGAAAACTCTTTGGATTCTCTAGGCTAGTTTCACTTTTTTGTCATTTTGGTCAAAGTTTTTTTAAACAGCAGCTGCTGAACAAAGCAATTCAAAATGAAGAGAGTCAGTATAAAAAATCAAAATCAGAAATAGAAACGGGATAAACCCATAAAGCCCATTTTTAGATGCCCGGTACTTGAACTTGTTCTCATAAGTTTTAGTTACTATCTATAATGCTTATTGGTGTTAATACTAGACCCTGTAGCCTCTCTCTGAGAGACAGGAGTATGTTAAATTACGAATGACATTAAAATAAATTGCAATTAAAAATGTTTTTATACAAAAATCTTTTTTTGTTTTTATTTTCTTTTCTTTCTATCCCAATAGAGTTATGGGAATCAACGGCGGCTATTTTTCGGCAATCGATGTTGACCGCTCTTTTGTTACGTTGACTCTCAGTCGGATTAAGGAAAGTTGTTATCAGCTTCTGAATGATATATATTTTAATATATTTAAAGTTTTCAATATGCAGAGAATGATTTTCTTTGTTTGGCAACGTTTAGGTTAATTTTAGAAAGTATTGGTGATTGTTTTATTGTTTGTTGGTTTTTCAAGAAAATGTTCTTTCCTTTTGTTAGGTTAATTCAACGTAGAATGTCTTCCCCACAATTACAGAATCCTGCTTTATAGCCGCCGTCAGTCTCTCAAGGGCTATTATTTAGCCGCTCTCGCTCGTTTTAAAGTTCAAAAAACCTGGATTGTTTTGGGGCGCTGTCTTCTTATAAGATTTGTTCACAAATTTTCATGATTTTTGAAGTCAAATTGGAGTAGTGATTATGGTCACGCCGAAACAGGAAATGGAGCGAAAAAGCGAGTGGCTTTGCGGCGTGAGTTTTCGCTCTAATTTTAAAGTAGAGTGAGAATAGTGTTTGAACAAAATTTCGCTTTCTTGGTAGCGGTTTTTTTGTTCACATGCGGCAATTTGACTTTGATTTTTTTAATAGCCGCCCTCATCTTCTCAACCGGCTATTATAGCGCTCCTATTTTTTTTACTTCGTCAAATTTTTTTTCGCTTTACCCATTTTTGCGCTTTTTCGACATTTTGCGTGAAAACTCTTTGGATTCTCTAGGCTAGTTTCACTTTTCTGTCAATTTGGTCAAAGTCTTTTTAAACAGCAGCTGCTCAACAAAGCAATTCAAAATGAAGAGATTTAGTATTAAAAAATCAAAGTCAGAAAAAAAAGGGATAAACCCATAAAGCCCATTTTTAGATGCCCGGTACTTGAACTTGATCTCATAAGTTTTAGTTACTATCTATAAAGCTTATTTGTATTAATACTAGACCCTGTCGCCTCTCTCTGAGAGACAGGAGTATGTTCAATTACGAAATGACATTAAAAAAAATTGCATTTAAAAATGTTTTTATACAAAAATCAATTTTTGTTGATGTTTTCTTTTCTTTCAATCCCAATAGAGTTATGGGAATCAACGGCGGCTATTTTTCGGCAATCGATGTTGACCGCTCTTTGGTTACGTTGACTCTCAGCCGGATTAAGGAAAGTTGGTATCAGCTTCTGAATGATATATTTTTTAATACATTTAAAGTTTTCAATATGCAGAGAATGATTTTCTTTGTTTGGCAACGTTTAGGTTAATTTTAGAAAGTATTGGTGATTGTTTTATTGTTTGTTTGTTTTTCAAGAAAATGTTCTTTCCTTTTGTTAGGTTAATTCAACGTAGAATGTCTTTCCTACAATTACAGAACCCTGCTTAATAGCCGCCGTCAGTCTCTCAAGGGCTATTATTTAGCCGCTCTCGCTCGTTTCAAAAAACCTGGATTGTTTTGGGGCGCTGTCTTTTTTTAAGATTTGTTCACAAATTTTCATGATATTTGAAGTCAAATTGGAGTAGTGATTTTGGTCACGCCAAAACAGGAAGTGGAGCGAAAGAGCGAGTGGCTCTGCGGCGTGAGTTTTCGCTATAATTTTAAAGTAGAGTGAGAATAGTGTTTGAACAAAATTTCGCTTTCTCGGTAGCGGTTTTTTTCTTCACATGCGGCAATTTGACTTTGATTTTTTTAATAGCCGCCCTCATCTTCTCTGCCGGCTATTACAGCGCTCCTATTTTTTTTTACTTCGTCGACCTTTTTTTCGCTTTATCCATTTTGCCTCTTTTTCGACATTTTGCGTAAAACCTCTTTGAATTCTCTAGGCTAGTTTCACTCTTCTGTCATTCTGCTCAAAGTCCTTTTAAACAGCAGCTGCTCAGCAGAGCAATTCAAATGAAGAGAGTCAGTATAAAAAAATCAAAATCAGAAATAGAAACGGGATAAACCCATAAAGCCCATTTTTAGATGCCCGGTACTTGAACTTGTTCTCATAAGTTTTAGTTACTATCTATAAAGCTTATTTGTATTAATACTAGACCCTGTCGCCTCTCTCTGAGAGACAGGAGTATGTTCAATTACGAAATGACATTAAAATAAATTGCACTTAAAAATGTTTTTATACAAAGATCAATTTTCGTTGATATTTTCTTTTCTTTCAATCCCAATAGAGTCATGGGAATCAACGGTGGCTATTTTTCGGCAATCGATGTTGACCGCTCTTTTGTTACGTTGACTCTCAGCCGGATTAAGGAAAGTTCGTATCAGCTTCTGAATGATATATTTTTTAATACATTTAAAGTTTTCAATATGCAGAGATTGATTTTCTTTGTTTGACAAAGTTTAGGTTAATTTTAGAAAGTATTGGTGATTGTTTTATTGTTTGTTTGTTTTTCAAGAAAATGTTCTTTCCTTTTGTTAGGTTAATTCAACGTAGAATGTCTTTCCTACAATTACAGAACCCTGCTTAATAGCCGCCGTCAGTCTCTCAAGGGCTATTATTTAGCCGCTCTCGCTCGTTTCAAAAAACCTGGATTGTTTTGGGGCGCTGTCTTTTTTTAAGATTTGTTCACAAATTTTCATGATATTTGAAGTCAAATTGGAGTAGTGATTTTGGTCACGCCGAAACAGGAAGTGGAGCGAAAGAGCGAGTGGCTTTGCGGCGTGAGTTTTCGCAATAATTTTAAAGTAGAGTGAGAATAGTGTTTGAGCAAAATTTCGTTTTCTCGGTAGCGGTTTTTATGTTCACATGCGGCAATCTGACTTTGAGTTTTTTAATAGCCGCCCTCATCTTCTCGGCCGGCTATTACAGCACCCCTATTTTTTTTACTTCGTCGACCTTTTTTTCGCTTTATCCATTTTGCCTCTTTTTCGACATTTTGCGTAAAATCTCTTTGAATTCTCTAGGCTAGTTTAACTCTTCTGTCCTTCTGCTCAAAGTCCTTTTAAACAGCAGCTGCTCAGCAGAGCAATTCAAAATGAAGAGAGTCAGTATAAAAAAATCAAAATCAGAAATAGAAACGGGATAAACCCATAAAGCCCATTTTTAGTTGCACGGTACTTGAACTTGTTCTCATAAGTTTTAGTTACTATCTATAAAGCTTATTTGTATTAATACTAGACCCTGTCGCCTCTCTCTGAGAGACAGGAGTATGTTCAATTACGAAATGACATTAAAATATATTGCATTTAAAAATATTTTTATACAAAAATCAATTTTTGTTGATATTTTCTTTTCTTTCAATCCCAATAGAGTTATGGGAATCAACGGCGGCTATTTTTCGGCAATCGATGTTGACCGCTCTTTTGTTACGTTGACTCTCAGCCGCATTAATGAAATTTGGTATCAGCTTCTGAATGATGAATATTTTAATATATTTAGAGTTTTCAATATGCGGAGAATGATTTTCTTTGTTTGACAACGTTTAGGTTAATTTTAGAAAGTATTGGTGATTGTTTCGTTGTTTCTTTGCTTTTCAAGAAAAATGGTCTTTCCTTTAGTTAATTTAACTAAACGTAGGATGTCTTCCCTACAATTACAGAACCCTGATTAATAGCCGCAGTCAGCCTCTCAAGGGCTATTATTTAGCCGCTCTCGCTCGTTTTAAAATTCAAAAAACTTGAATTGTATTGGGGCGCTGTATTTTTTAAAAGATTTGTTGAAAATTTTCATGATTTTTGAAGTCAAATTGGAGTAATGATATTGGTCACGCCGAAACAGGAAGTGGAGCAAAAGAGCGAGTGGTTTTGTGGCGTGTAATTTTTTTCGCTCTAATTTTAATGTAGAATGAGAATACGGTGTTTGAACAAAAAAATTTTTCTCGGTAGCGGTTTTTATTCACATGCGGCAATTTGACTCCAATTTCTTTTGTTTTTTGGATTGGATGGTTTTCTAAATGTTTTTTTCAATCTATTCGTAGTTCATTCTTGCCCTAGTTTTTTGTTTGAAACAAGTTTTCATTTCTCGCTAATGGTTTCACATGCGGCATTTTTACATTGATTTTCTCTTTTCTTTTTTTCGATCTGATTTTTTAAGAAAAGGTTTTTCCAATTCACTCATAGTCCGTTTGAGGTCTCGTTTTGTTTACTCAATGAAAAATCTTTGAATTGTACGCCAGAACTTGTCCTGCTCTGTTTTTTACAATTCAAAGAATTTGAATTGTATTGGGGCGCTGTCTTTTTTTTAGGATCTGTTCACACATTTTCATGATTTTTGAAGTCAAATTGGAGTGGTGATTTTGGTCACGCCAAAACAGGAAATGGAGTGAAAAAGCGAGTGGTTTTGCGGCGTGAATTTTTTTCGCTCTAATTTTAAAGTAGAGTGAGAGAATGGTGTTTGAACAAAAATTCTGTTTCTCGGTAGTGGTTTTTTGTTCACATGCGGCAATTTCACTCTGATTTTTACTGTTTTTCGATTTTTTGGATCGGATTTTTTTCTAAATGGTTTTCCCAATCCATTCACAGCTCATTCTAGGCCTAGTTTTTTGTTTGAATTGAATTTTCATTTCTCGCTAGTGGTTTTTTGTTCACATGGGGCATTTTGACATTGATTTTCTGTTTTTTTCTTATTTTTTTATCTGATTTTTTTAAAATGGTTTTCTCAATTCACTCATAGTCCATTATTGGTCTAGTTTTTCTGTTTAGTCAATGAAAATTTTTTGAATTGTACGTCAGGACTTGTTCTGCTATGTTTTTTATTTCGTCAAGATTTTTGTTGCGACCATATGACGTCTCAACCACTTTTCTGCTTTTTGTTCATTCTGCTTTTTGTTCATTCGTTCATGCGATTTCAACCGAAGCGCGTGTTTGACGTCATTTTTCGCACTTAGTGGAGCGAGTTTTTTGTTCATTCGCGTGAATAAATTTTTGGTTACACATAACTTACCTCACTCTCAAAAATGACTTCCTCACGTTGAAATTGTTTTTTTTGTTAATTCAAAGACATAAGGTCAAGTGGGTGTGTGTCACTCTTAGTGAAGGTTATTTGAAAGCAGCCAAAAGAGGCAGCAAAACTTATACAGATTTTCAACAAAATATAAGGTATCTGCCTTCATTGAATTTTTTTGGTCTGTCTTTACTGTTTTTTTAGATTGCAGATCTACGAAGCTGTTGCGGCTATTTTCTGGCAATCTGCCAGCTATGTTTTTTTGATGTCTTCTCTTGGTAGAATTTAGCAACTTTTAGGTTTCTTGAACGTGATAAAATGAGTCAATTTTGAGGTGCGTTCTTGTAATGGTTTTTTCAAAGCTGATAACGAAGCTTCGGTTGGTCTCCGGAGTCTTCCGGCTACGTTTTTGTAGGACGCGAGAAATCTTTTTACGATGATCTTCTGAAACGTGACAGATAAGTAGAACGTTGGACATTAAAATACAGCAGGGGCCCTAAGCTGCACTTAGTGGTCTATTAATTGCCAATCTGTTGAATTTGCTGGCAAGGCCGAAATTCCGTTACTGTGATAGTCAGTTTTTGAAGATTTGAAATGACCATCCTGTTTTTCCAGCTTGTTTGTCTAAATGGTTCTGGATGAAGGTGGGTGATAAACTTTATCCGTCATGTGTTCTAGAAACGGGATTTCCTGTCAGTTTCCATTTGTACGTCTATTGTGTATGCCAACTTTAACCCCAAAATTTTAAGTAAACACTTTAGTGTTTTTCGTTTTTTGGAAAGTTTTATTAATTTAAATGTTTTAGTTTTGGCCGCATATTTTTTTAAGGCGTAGTGTATTAGAGTTTTTCTGTAAGGAAATGAGTTTGAAATTCTGAATTTCAAGTAGTTTGCAATTTAGTAATTAATCACGCAGAGGTTTTGCGGTCTCCTAGCCATATTTCTGCTGGCCTTTCTTTTGGTTGTTTGGTAGATTTTTATGGCAATGTATTGATTTTCAAAATTTATCTGTTTTTCCAATTGCTACAAATTTTACTGGCGCGTTTGAAATTTACTTGTTTTATTAGGTAAGATTGTGCTTGCCTCGGCAACACTTTTTTCTGTAGTACTGGAAAATTTTAAAATTTGTTATTTTCGTAGATAATGTGGTTGAATTAACTTCATTTGGAACTTCATCACAGCTCGTGAGCAATCTTTGACTCTATTTGCGTTGAAGACATAAGCATCAAGCTTTTGTTGAATGTTCATTTTTCTCACTTTTGAACTTTTAACCTGTCACTATTTGTCTATTATTTGCCGAAAAAAATTGGTTTTTATTAACTGAAAATTAAATAATCTACAAATCAAATTCTATTCTATTTTTTTTTTGTAATTTCTGAGAAAAGTTGAGACTGTTTTTGGGTTTTGGCTCGCTTCGATCAATAGGAAGGCTGGGCAATTCAAAAATTTGCACTTTTTTATTCAACGCTTTGGATAGTCTTTAGATTTGTTCTACTATGTTTTTTCTGTAAGGACAAATAGTAACTTAGTGCCAACTTCAAATAATTGAAAAAAATAGTTCAGAAAGAATAATCTTGAGACTGGACAAATATCTAGATTTCTACCCCCACAAATGCAAGATGATATTTGCCAACAGCAAAATGAACACAGATAGCCTCTTGTCTCTTCGTCATCGCACGTCGAACATTGTCGAAACTAAGAATGCGTTAAAGTAGGAGCCCGAGAAAGTGAGTTAAAAAAGCAGCCGGTTTTTTAGTTTTTTTGTCCAGGGCCTCCAACAATGTGCATTTTAGTCTAAATAGAAAGTCATTAATTAAAATAGAAAGTCAATAAAATTAAATTAAGAACTAAAAACAGGCCGTAGAAAGGAAAATTCTCCGAACAAAGAAAGAACTAGGAGAAGGCAAAGAGGAATGCCAATTAATGGCCTGTAAAAATTAGAACAAGCACAGCGAGGATATACTAAATAGTAAGCTAGCATTTCACCACAAAAAAATAACACCGACCCAATGGACTGAACATTATCAACGGTCAAGAGAATTCAAGCACTAAAAAAGACACAGGAAACAGATCAAAAAGGAATTTAGATATATGAAATATACCAATGAATACATTTAAAACAATCTTAGATCGCGACTCGCGTATTTGCTGGTCTCAAAATTTTAATTTACTCGAACTGCAAAACACCTCGCAAAACACGCCGTTGCATGTACTTACACTCCGCATATGCATTCCGTTTTGCAAAGAATTTTTTAAAATATAGATATGAAACAAGAAAAACTGTCGGGTATTTATTCACCTCAAAATCAATTTGAAGATAAGAATGGCTCACCAACTCATTTTCCGCACATAGCTCATGTGCACAATTAACAAACAAAAAAAATGTTTTTAGTCACCCGCTACTTCGATTTTAGGATTCTTGCTTGCTCTAATTTTTTCATTCGAATCACTTTAATCAACGCTTTTTATTAAAAACCTGTTGAATCGAATCAAACATTAATCCATTCGACAATTCAGTCTCGAAACATGATCTCCAATAAAGCATTCAATATAAGGAGCAATCGAAATACATCCCGCCTCTCCCCAACACTAGTAGCTCTTTAACAGACAGCCTTCAAGTCATTCTCTCTGTCTCTCACTCACGAGCAGATACGCGTGCTAAAAGAGGTCACTGATTGCATCCTCAGCAACGATGAAGCGCGTGTTTGAAGAGGTTAACCCTTATCTCTAATCCTTTTGGAGAGACTTTCATGTCCTTTCGTGATGCGCCTGCATGAATAAGAAGATGGCCAAAACACACGTTTTGAAAGATGAATGATTTGAAGACTTGCACCCCACCAATCCAGGAATTTGTGCCATTATTTAGCTAACGCAAAACTTTTTGTGATCATACATAGAAAGCGAACTTCTTTTACAGTCTTTTGAACAAAAATCATAAACCAAATAGACTTATTATACCCGCTTAGCATTTTACACCACATAATACATGCATTGGTTCTAATCAAGAAACAAGTAGATTTTGCCGTCACAAAGTCATGAGAGTTCCATTTCATGTTGTACACATATCAATTAGTTAAGATTAAGCTCGTTGTTTATTGCAGAACAAGTAAACACATCTTGCAAAAAGAGGAAGATTGAAGACATTGATTAGTAGAACATTTAAATCAAAGAATTAAACAACGGCTTGGATGTATTAAGGACACAAATGGAGATTTAAGTTCATTTAACATGAAATCTGTTTAAATTTAATCAGATTTCCAGCACCTCATAAGAAAACAAAAAGCTTTATATCTTTTGCAATTCTAAGCACTTCGGCAGAGACCCGAAAACACGTCGCAGCAGGATCCGTATCTCTTCAAAGCACTGTGATATCAACTATGAGAAAAATAATATTAACGATGGAAACGAACAAACAATAACGAACAAACAAAAACTCTGAACAGAAGAATTTTTGACGTCAAATAAAAGTGACGAAGAAGCTGAACGTTAACATAATTGTAGCGGCAAATGAAGCAAGCAACCGAGAGCGCAAAAGTGATAATCAGTATGCACAGTTTCTAGAACTTAGCAAAAATTGATGCATAAATTTATTCAAGGATCAGTTCTGATTGAAACTGGGCCGCAAGTGACCCATCAAAAGCGATTTAAAAAGAATTTAGTTTGATTATACAACGCGCTAGCTCCTTGTTCAGTCAACTAAGAAACATAATTGTACGCATCTGAAATCAAGGAACCAGGGAAAATTGCTGAAGCGTCCGTAGCAGTGACCTCTTAAAAACTGAAAGTAAATGCTGGGAGAGAGAGAGAGAGAGGGAGGAACAAATCAGCTAGAATAAACTAACAAATGGATGCCCAAAAAACGCGTGAAGCTTAAAGAGATTTCAGTAATCCAAGAAAGGGAGCACTATGAGACACAAATAAGAGACAATTACAGCACAGTCTCTTAAACGCTCTCAAATCTTCCTCAAGTCAGGCGCGTAAAATTTTCTTCTCAGCTGGCGGAGCCACAAAGTCCAGCAAAGTTTTATCTACAAGAATCTAGCACGCCATTTGACCATAATCATAATCATAGAGCGTAATAAGCAAAGATTTTAGAAAAAAAAGATTAACTGATTAACTTTTATTAACATGCTTTTCAAATAGTTGTTATTTTTTATCAATTCTGTTTAAAAGAGAAGAAGCTTGAAAGATAACCCCAGATTACTGACCATTGGAAAATAATGGTACAAAAAAAACACTGAATTTGAATTTAGATCGTTTGCGCACTTTCCTTTAAACATTTTTGATTTTTTTATAGAACACTTATTTCGTTTAATGTTTCACTTTACTTTTTTTTTCTTTTTCGTCAATTCGCCATCGTTTACAGCTACTCGTTTTTAAGATCTTCTTGTCATTTTCAAGCTTAAAGTAAAGTTTTAGTTCAGTATTCGCTCGAAGAAATTTAAGACTAAAAATTACAAAGTTCACTCGGTAGGCAAAGTTTCATTTGCTTATTTCCAAAAACCGCTCCTCAATCAAAATCAGTGCTCTAACCAAGCAGGTTACTTTTTGTTTGACGGGCGTAAACTTGGCTGAACTTAGATAAACTTGGTTTTGATGAAATTAACATCTATTTATATGATTTTTTAATTCAGATTGCTGTTTCTGTTTCTTGGCTCTTTTAGTTTTGCCTTGTAATTTTGCTAACTATCAAAAGCTAGCGATACCAAAAACAAATTTACAGTTCGCTTATTAAGTTCTTCTTTTCCTTGGAATTTTTTTCTGATCTATGCTAAAAATTTTTTCTAATCAGTTCCCTCTAAAAAATGTTCAGGTAAATTTACCTGAAAAAAAAACACTTGAATTTACCTGAACCGTTCAATAAATGTGTTCTCTGCTGAATTACACCTGAACTTACCTGATCATATACAACAAACGGGCTTAAGCTTGGTGGTTAAGCTTTTTGAAGAAAGGTTAATGTGGGTAAAAAATATTTATTTTGAATTAAAACAGATAACAAGCTGAACCTGACAGACTTCAAAAAAAGAAGCTCTTTTTAGTGTTTCTAGGATGATGGAATCCACTGCTCCTCTGATATATTTTATGCAAAAACAAATGTTTTCAACTAAATACATAGAAAAGAATGGTTCGATTCAAATTGATTCACTTTAAAATCACTGCATTTCCTGTTGTTTTCATTTTAAAAGTTTAATGTTTCTTAAAACTGTTAATTCAAAACTTCATTAAAATTTTCAGCGCTAAATTTCTGACTATTTTGCAAAACGTGTTTCTTAAGGTAATAATAGCAGTCGGACTGAAGAGTGAGAAGAATTGTTAAAATTAACTTGAAATTTGGAAAACTTAAAAGAAAGTTGGACTTGATAAAATCGCTTGGTAATTGTATTGTTGTCTCACACAGAAACAGTATTTTTGTTTTGTTTCAGTGTAGTTTTTTGTAGAAAGATGTTTCTGTTTCATTCGTAAATGCGATAAAAAAATTTTTTCAGGTAAGTACACCTGAGCTCGTTCAGATAAAAATTTACCTGAAGTACAGTTCAGTTGTGTTTCAGGTGTCATTACATTTGAATTTCACCTGAACAACCAATTACCTGAACGCGGTTCAGGTAAAGTTAACTGAATTTTTTTAGAGTGTTGTCTTCCTTTTAATTGCTTATTTGCAAAAACCGCTCCTCAATCAAAATCAGTGCTCTAACCAAGCAGGTTACTTTTTGTTTGACGATCGTAAACTTGGCTGAACTTAGATAAACTTGGTTTTGATGAAAAAAAAACACTTGAATTTACCTGAACCGTTCAATAAATTTGTTCTCTGCTGAATTACACCTGAACTTACCTCATCATATACAACAAACGGGCTTAAGCTTGGTGGTTAAGCTTTTTGAAGAAAGGTTTATGTGGGTAAAAAATATTTATTTTGAATTAAAACAGATAACAAGCTGAACCTGACAGACTTCAAAAAAAGAAGCTCTTTTTAGTGTTTCTAGGATGATGGAATCCACTGCTCCTCTGATATATTTTATGCAAAAACAAATGTTTTCAACTAAATACATAGAAAAGAACGGTTCGATTCAAATTGATTCACTTTAAAATCACTGCATTTCCTGTTGTTTTGATTTTAAAAGTTTAATGTTTCTTAAAACTGTTAATTCAAAACTTCATTAAAATTTTCAGCGCTAAATTTCTGACTATTTTGCAAAACGTGTTTCTTAAGGTAATAATAGCAGTCGGACTGAAGAGTGAGAAGAATTGTTAAAATTAACTTGAAATTTGGAAAACTTAAAAGAAAGTTGGACTTGATAAAATCGCCTGGGAATTGTATTGTTGTCTCACACAGAAATAGTATTTTTGTTTTGTTTCAGTGTAGTTTTTCGTAGAAAGATGTTTCTGTTTCATTCGTAAATGCGATAAAAAATTTTTTTCAGGTAAGTATACCTGAGCTCGTTCAGATAAAAATTTACCAGAAGTACAGTTCAGTTGTGTTTCAGGTGTCATTACATTTGAATTTCACCTGAACAACCAATTACCTGAACGCGGTTCAGGTAAAGTTAACTGAATTTTTTTAGAGTGTTGTCTTCCTTTTAATTGCTTATTTGCAAAAACCGCTCCTCAATCAAAATCAGTGCTCTAACCAAGCAGGTTACTTTTTGTTTGACGATCGTAAACTTGGCTGAATTTAGATAAACTTGGTTTTGATGAAATTAACATCTATTTATTTTTAAAAATATGATTTTTTTCATTCGGATTGTTGTTTCTGGTTCTTGGCTTTTTTAGATTTGCCTTGTATTTTTGCTAACTATCAAAAGCTAGCGATTCCAAAAACAAATTTACAGTTCGGTTATTAAGTTCTTCTTTTCCTTGGAATTTTTTCTGATCTATACCAAAAAATTTTTCTAATCAGTTCACTCTAAAAAATGTTCAGATAAATTTACCTGAAAAAACACCTGAATTGACCTGAACCGTTCAAGAAAATTGTTCTCTCCTGAACTACACCTGAATTTACCTGATCACATACAACAAACGCGCTTAAGTTTGGTGGATAAGCTTTTTGAAGAAAGGTTTATGTGGGGAAAAAGATTCATTTTGAATTCAAACAGATAACAAGCTGAACCTGACAGACTTCAAAAAAGAGAGGCTTTATGAAGACCAGCTCCTATTACTGTTTGTAGGATGATGCTCCTCTTAAATTACAAAACTCACTCGGTAGGCAAAGTTTTTTTTGCTTATTTGCAAAAACCGCTCCTCAATCAAAATCAGTGTTCTAACCAAGCAGGTTACTTTTTGTTTGACGGGCGTAAACTTGGCTGAACTTAGATAAACTTGGTTTTGATGAAATTAACATCTATTTATAAAAAGAAATATGATTTTTTTATTCAGATTGTTGTTTCTGTTTCTTTGCTCTTGTAGTTTTGCCTTGTATTTTTGCTAACTATCAAAAGCTAGCGATACCAAAAACAAATTTACAGTTCGGTTATTAAGTTCTTCTTTTCCTTGGAATTTTTTCTGATCTATACCAAAAATTTTTTCTAATCAGTTCACTCTAAAAAACGTTCAGGTAAATTTACCTGAAAAAAACACCTGAATTTAGCTGAACCGTTCAAGAAAATTGTTTTCTCCTGAACTACACCTGAACTTACCTGATCATATACAACAAACGGGCTTAAGTTTGGTGGATAAGCTTTTTGAAGAAAGGTTTATTTGGGGAAAAAGATTCATTTTGAATTAAAACAAATAACAAGCTGAACCTGACAGACTTCAAAAAAGAGAAGCTTAATGAAGACCAGATCTTTTTAGTTTTTCTAGGATGATGGAATCCACTGCTCCTCTGATATATTTTATGCAAAAACAAATGTTTTCAACTAAATATATAGAAAAGAATGGTTCGATTCAAATTGATTCACTTTAAAATCACTGCATTTCCTGTTGTTCTGATTTTAAAAGTTTAATGTTTCCTAAAACCGTTATTTCAAAACTTCATTAAAATTTTCAGCGCTAAATTTCTGGTTATTTTGCAAAACGTGTTTCTTAAGGTAAAAATAGCAGTCGGACTGAAGAGTGAGAAGAATTGTTAAAATTAACCTGAAATTTGAAAAACTTAAAAAAAAAGTTGGACTTGATAAAATAGCTTGATAAATGTATTGTTCTCTCATACAGAAGAAGTATTTTTGTTTTGTTTCAGTTTAGTTTTTTTGTAGAAAATTGTTTCTGTTTCATTCCTAAATGCAAAAAAAAATTTTTTCAGGTAAGTACACCTGAGCTCGTTCAGATAAAAATTTACCTGAATTACAGTTCAGTTGTGTTTCAGGTGTCATTACATTTGAATTTCACCTGAACAACCAATTACGTGAACGCGGTTCAGGTAAAGTTAACTGAATTTTTTTTAGAGTGTTGTCTTCCTTTTGTTTGCTTATTTGCAAAAACCGCTCCTCAATCAAAATCAGTGCTCTAACCAAGCAGGTTACTTTTTGTTTGACGATCGTAAACTTGGCTGAAATTAGATAAACCTGGTTTTGATGAAATTAATATCTATTTATTTGATTTTTTTATTCAGATTGTTGTTTCTGTTTCTTGGCTCTTTTAGTTTTGCCTTGCATTTTTGCTAACTATCAAAAGCTAGCGATACCAAAAACAAATATACAGTTCGATTATTAAGTTCTTCTTTTCCTTGGAATTTTTTCTGATCTCTGCCAAAGTTTTTCTAATCAGTTCACTCTAAAAAATGTTCAGGTAAATTTACCTGAAAAAACATCTGAATTGACCTGAACCGTTCAAGAAAATTGTTCTCTCCTGAACTAAACCTGAACTTACCTGATCATATACAACAAACGCGCTTAAGTTTGAGGGATAAGCTTTTTGAAGAAAGGTTTATGTGGGGAAAAAAGATTCATTTTGAATTAAAACAGATAACAAGCTGAACCTGACAGACTTCAAAAAAGAGAGGCTATATGAAGACCAGCTCCTATTACTGTTTCTAGGATGGTGCTCCTCTTAAATTACAAGGTTCACTCGGTAGGCAAAGTTTTATTTGCTTATTTGCAAAAACCGCTCCTCAATCAAAATCGGTGCTCTAACCAAACAGGTTACTTTTTGTTTGACGGGCGTAAACTTGGCTGAACTTTAATATACTTGGTTTTAATGAAATTAACATCTCATTATATGATTTTTTTTTCAGATTGTTGTTTCTGTTTCTTGGCTCCTTTAGTTTTGCCTTGTATTTTTGCTAACTATCAAAAGCTAGCGATACCAAAAACAAATTTACAGTTCGGTTATTAAGTTCTTCTTTTCTTTGGAATTTTTTTCTGATATATGCTAAAAAAATTTTCTAATCAGTTCACTCTAAAAAATGTTCAGGTAAATTAACCTGAAAAAAACACTTGAATTTACCTGAACCGTTCAATAAAATTGTTCTCTGCTGAACTACACCTGAACTTACCTGATCATATACAACAAACGGGCTTAAGCTTGGTGGATAAGATTTTTGAAGAAAGGTTTATGTGGGTAAAAAAGATTCATTTTGAATTAAAACAGATAACAAGCTGAACCTGACAAACTTCAAAAAAGAGAAGCTTAATGAAGACCAGCTCTTTTTAGTGTTTTTAGGATGATGGAATCCACTGCTCCTCTGATATATTTTATGCAAAAACAAAAGTTTTCAACCAAATACATAGAAAAGAATGGTTCGATTCAAATTGATTCACTTTAAAATCACTGCATTTCCTGTTGTTCTGATTTTAAAAGTTTAATGTTTCCTAAAACCGTTACTTCAAACCTTCATTAAAATTTTCAGCGCTAAATTTCTGATTATTTTGCAAAACGTTTTTCTTAAGGTAAAAGTAGCAGTCGGACTGAAGAGTGAGAAGAATGGTTAAACTTAACCTGAAATTTGGAAAACTTAAAAAAAAAGTTGGACTTGATAAAATTGCTTGATAATTGTATTGTTGTTTCATACAGAAATAGTATTTTTGTTTTGTTTCAGTGTAGTTTTTTGTAGAAATTTGTTTCTGTTTCAATCCTAAATGCGATCAAAAATTTTTTTCATGTAAGTACACCTGAGCCCGTTCAGATAAAAATTTACCTGAAGTACAGTTCAATTGTGTTTCAGGTGTCATTACACTTGAAGTTCACCTGAACAACCAATTACCTGAACGCGGTTCAGGTAAAGTTAATTGAATTTTTTTAGAAGGTTGTCTTCCTTATATTTGCTTATTTGCAAAAACCGCTCCTCAATCAAAATCAGTGCTCTAACCAAGCAGGTTACTTTTTGTTTGACGGGCGTAAACTTGGCTGAACTTAGATAAATTTGGTTTTGATGAAATTAACATCTATTTATATGATTTTTTTATTCAGATTGTTTTTTCTGTTTCTTGGCTTCGTTGGTTTTGCCTTGTGTTCTTGCTAACTATCAAAAGCTAGCGATACCAAAAACAAATTTACAGTTCGGTTATTTTTTTCTGATATATGCTAAAAATTTTTTCTAATCAGTTCACTCTAAAAAATCTTCAGGTAAATTTACCTGAAAAAAGCACCTGAATTTACCTGAACCGTTCAAGAAAAGTGTTCTCTCCTGAACTACACCTGAACTTACCTGATCATATAGAACAAACGGGCTTAAGCTTGGTGGATAAGATTTTTGAAGAAAGGTTTATGTGGGTAAAAAAGATTCATTTTGAATTAAAACAGATAACAAGCTGAACCTGACAGACTTCAAAAAGAGAAGTTTAATGAAGACCAGCTCTTTTTACTGTTTCTAGGATGAAGGAATGCTCCTCTGATCCATTTTATGCAAAAACAGATGTTTTCAACTAAATACATAGAAAAGAATGGTTCGATTCAAATTGATTCACTTTAAAATCACTGCATTTCCTGTTGTTTTGATTTTAAAAGTTTAATGTTTCTTAAAACCGTTAATTCAAAATTTTATTAAAATTTTCAGCGCTAAATTTCTGACTATTTTGCAAAACGTGTTTCTTAAGGTAAAAGTAGCAGTCGGACTGAAGAGTGAGAAGAATTGTTAAAATTAACTTGAAATTTGGAAAACTTAAAAGAAAGTTGGACTTGATAAAATCGCTTGGGAATTGTATTGTTGTCTCACACAGAAATAGTATTTTTGTTTTGTTTCAGTGTAGTTTTTCGTAGAAAGATGTTTCTGTTTCATTCGTAAATGCGATAAAAAATTTTTTTCAGGTAAGTATACCTGAGCTCGTTCAGATAAAAATTTACCTGAAGTACAGTTCAGTTGTGTTTCAGGTGTCATTACATTTGAATTTCACCTGAACAACCAATTACCTGAACGCGGTTCAGGTAAAGTTAACTGAATTTTTTTAGAGTGTTGTCTTCCTTTTAATTGCTTATTTGCAAAAACCGCTCCTCAATCAAAATCAGTGCTCTAACCAAGCAGGTTACTTTTTGTTTGACCATCGTAAACTTGGCTGAACTTAGATAAACTTGGTTTTGATGAAAAAAAAACACTTGAATTTACCTGAACCGTTCAATAAATTTGTTCTCTGCTGAATTACACCTGAACTTACCTCATCATATACAACAGACGGTCTTAAGCTTGGTGGTTAAGCTTTTTGAAGAAAGGTTTATGTGGGTAAAAAATATTTATTTTGAATTAAAACAGATAACAAGCTCAACCTGACAGACTTCAAAAAAAGAAGCTCTTTTTAGTGTTTCTAGAATGATGGAATCCACTGCTCCTCTGATATATTTTATGCAAAAACAAATGTTTTCAACTAAATACATAGAAAAGAATGGTTCGATTCAAATTGATTCACTTTAAAATCACTGCATTTCCTGTTGTTTTGATTTTAAAAGTTTAATGTTTCTTAAAACTGTTAATTCAAAACTTCATTAAAATTTTCAGCGCTAAATTTCTGACTATTTTGCAAAACGTGTTTCTTAAGGTAATAATAGCAGTCGGACTGAAGAGTGAGAAGAATTGTTAAAATTAACTTGAAATTTGGAAAACTTAAAAGAAAGTTGGACTTGATAAAATCGCTTGGGAATTGTATTGTTGTCTCACACAGAAATAGTATTTTTGTTTTGTTTCAGTGTAGTTTTTCGTAGAAAGATGTTTCTGTTTCATTCGTAAATGCGATAAAAAATTTTTTTCAGGTAAGTATACCTGAGCTCGTTCAGATAAAAATTTACCTGAAGTACAGTTCAGTTGTGTTTCAGGTGTCATTACTTTTGAATTTCACCTGAACAACCAATTACCTGAACGCGGTTCAGGTAAAGTTAACTGAATTTTTTTAGAGTGTTGTCTTCCTTTTAATTGCTTATTTGCAAAAACCGCTCCTCAATCAAAATCAGTGCTCTAACCAAGCAGGTTACTTTTTGTTTGACGATCGTAAACTTGGCTGAATTTAGATAAACTTGGTTTTGATGAAATTAACATCTATTTATTTTAAAAAATATGATTTTTTTCATTCGGATTGTTGTTTCTGGTTCTTGGCTTTTTTAGATTTGCCTTGTATTTTTGCTAACTATCAAAAGCTAGCGATTCCAAAAACAAATTTACAGTTCGGTTATTAAGTTCTTCTTTTCCTTGGAATTTTTTCTGATCTATACCAAAAAATTTTTCTAATCAGTTCACTCTAAAAAATGTTCAGATAAATTTACCTGAAAAAACACCTGAATTGACCTGAACCGTTCAAGAAAATTGTTCTCTCCTGAACTACACCTGAATTTACCTGATCACATACAACAAACGCGCTTAAGTTTGGTGGATAAGCTTTTTGAAGAAAGGTTTATGTGGGGAAAAAAGATTCATTTTGAATTCAAACAGATAACAAGCTGAACCTGACAGACTTCAAAAAAGAGAGGCTTTATGAAGACCAGCTCTTATTACTGTTTGTAGGATGATGCTCCTCTTAAATTACAAAACTCACTCGGTAGGCAAAGTTTTTTTTGCTTATTTGCAAAAACCGCTCCTCAATCAAAATCAGTGCTCTAACCAAGCAGGTTACTTTTTGTTTGACGATCGTAAAATTGGCTGAATTTAGATAAACTTGGTTTTGATGAAATTAACATCTATTTATAAAAAGAAATATGATATTTTTTATTCAGATTGTTGTTTCTGTTTCTTTGCTCTTGTAGTTTTGCCTTGTATTTTTGCTAACTATCAAAAGCTAGCGATACCAAAAACAAATTTACAGTTCGGTTATTAAGTTCTTCTTTTCCTTGGAATTTTTTCTGATCTATACCAAAAATTTTTTCTAATCAGTTCACTCTAAAAAACGTTCAGGTAAATTTACCTGAAAAAAACACCTGAATTTAGCTGAACCGTTCAAGAAAATTGTTTTCTCCTGAACTACACCTGAACTTACCTGATCCTATACAACAAACGGGCTTAAGTTTGGTGGATAAGCTTTTTGAAGAAAGATTTATTTGGGGAAAAAAGATTCATTTTGAATTAAAACAGATAACAAGCTGAACCTGACAGACTTCAAAAAAGAGAAGCTTAATGAAGACCAGATCTTTTTAGTGTTTCTAGGATGATGGAATCCACTGCTCCTCTGATATATTTTCTGCAAAGACAAATGTTTTCAACTAAATATTTAGAAAAGAATGGTTCGATTCAAATTGATTCACTTTAAAATCACTGCATTTCCTGTTGTTCTGATTTTAAAAGTTTAATGTTTCCTAAAACCGTTATTTCAAAACTTCATTAAAATTTTCAGCGCTAAATTTCTGATTATTTTGCAAAACGTTTTTCTTAAGGTAAAAGTAGCAGTCGGACTGAAGAGTGAGAAGAATGGTTAAACTTAACCTGAAATTTGGAAAACTTAAAAAAAAAGTTGGACTTGATAAAATTGCTTGATAATTGTATTGTTGTTTCATACAGAAATAGTATTTTTGTTTTGTTTCAGTGTAGTTTTTTGTAGAAATTTGTTTCTGTTTCAATCCTAAATGCGATCAAAAATTTTTTTCATGTAAGTACACCTGAGCCCGTTCAGATAAAAATTTACCTGAAGTACAGTTCAATTGTGTTTCAGGTGTCATTACACTTGAATTTCACCTGAACAACCAATTACCTGAACGCGGTTCAGGTAAAGTTAATTGAATTTTTTTAGAAGGTTGTCTTCCTTTTATTTGCTTATTTGCAAAAACCGCTCCTCAATCAAAATCAGTGCTCTAACCAAGCAGGTTACTTTTTGTTTGACGGGCGTAAACTTGGCTGAACTTAGATAAATTTGGTTTTGATGAAATTAACATCTATTTATATGATTTTTTTATTCAGATTGTTGTTTCTGTTTCTTGGCTTCGTTGGTTTTGCCTTGTGTTTTTGCTAACTATCAAAAGCTAGCGATACCAAAAACAAATTTACAGTTCGGTTATTTTTTTCTGATATATGCTAAAAATTTTTTCTAATCAGTTCACTCTAAAAAATCTTCAGGTAAATTTACCTGAAAAAAGCACCTGAATTTACCTGAACCGTTCAAGAAAAGTGTTCTCTCCTGAACTACACCTGAACTTACCTGATCATATAGAACAAACGGGCTTAAGCTTGGTGGATAAGATTTTTGAAGAAAGGTTTATGTGGGTAAAAAAGATTCATTTTGAATTAAAACAGATAACAAGCTGAACCTGACAGACTCCAAAAAAGAGAAGCTTAATGAAGACCAGCTCTTTTTACTGTTTCTAGGATGAAGGAATCCACTGCTCCTCTGATCCATTTTATGCAAAAACAGATGTTTTCAACTAAATACATAGAAAAGAATGGTTCGATTCAAATTGATTCACTTTAAAATCACTGCATTTCCTGTTGTTCTGATTTTAAAAGTTTAATGTCTCCTAAAACCGTTATTTCAAAACTTCAGCGCTAAATTTCTGATTATTTTGCAAAACGTGTTTCTTAAGGTAAGAACAGCAGTGGGACTGAAGAGTGAGAAGAATTGTTAGACTTAACCTGAAATTTGGAAAACTTAAAACGAAAGTTGGACTTGATAAAATCGCTTGATAAATGTATTGTTGTCTCATACAGAAATAGTATTTTTGTTTTGTTTCAGTGTAGTTTTTTGTAGAAAGTTATTTCTGATTCAATCCTGAATGCAATATAAAATTTTTTTCAGGTAAGTACACCTGAGCTCATTCAGATAAAAAATTACCTGAAGTAGAGTTCAGTTGTGTTTCAGGTGTCATTACACTTGAATTTCACCTGAATAACCAATTACCTGAACGCGGTTCAGGTAAAGTTAACTAAATTTTTTTAGAGTGTTGCCTTTCTTTTATTTGCTTATTTGCAAAAACCGCTCCTCAATCAAAATCAGTGCTCTAACCAAGTAGGTTACTTTTTTGACGGGCGTAAACTATGAACTTAGATAAACTTGGTTTTGATGAAATTAACATCTACTTATAAAAAAAATATGATGTTTTTTATTCTGATTGTTGTTTCTGGTTCTTGGCTTTTTTAGATTTGCCTTGTATTTTTGCTAACCATCAAAAGCTAGCGATTCCAAAAACAAATTTACATTTCGGTTATTAAGGTCTTCTTTTCCTTGGAATTTTTTCTGATCCATGCTAAAATTTTTTCTAATCAGTTCACTCTAAAAAATGTTCAGGTAAATTTACCTGAAAAAAACACTTGAATTTACCTGAACCGTTCAATAAAATTGTTCTCTGCTGAACTACACCTGAACTTACCTGATCATATACAACAAACGGGCTTAAGCTTGGTGGATAAGATTTTTGAAGAAAGGTTTATGCGGGTAAAAAAGATTCATTTTGAATTAAAACAGATAACAAGCTGAACCTGACATACTTCAAAAAAGAGAAGCTTAATGAAGACCAGCTCTTTTTAGTGTTTTTAGGATGATGAAATCCACTGCTCCTCTGATATATTTTTTGCAAAAAGAAATGTTTTCAACTAAATACATAGAAAAGAATGGTTCCATTCAAATTGACTCACTTTAAAATCACTGCATTTCCTGTTATTCTGATTTTAAAAGTTTAATGTTTCCTAAAACCGTTATTTCAAAACTTCATTAAATTTTTCAGCGCTAAATTTCTGATTATTTTGCAAAACGTGTTTCTTAAGGTAAAAGTAGCAGTCGGACTGAAGAGTGAGAAGAATGGTTAAACTTAACCTGAAATTTGGAAAACTTAAAAAAAAAAGTTGGACTTGATAAAATTGCTTGATAATTGTATTGTTGTCTCATACAGAAATAGTATTTTTGTTTTGTTTCAGTGTAGTTTTTTGTAGAAATTTGTTTCTGTTTCAATCCTAAATGCGATCAAAAATTTTTTTCATGTAAGTACACCTGAGCCCGTTCAGATAAAAATTTACCTGAAGTACAGTTCAATTGTGTTTCAGGTGTCATTACACTTGAATTTCACCTGAACAACCTTTTACCTGAACAAGGTTCAGGTAAAGTTAACTGAATTTTTTTAAGAGTGTTGCCTTCCTTCTATTTGCTACCAAACCGAGCGTTCAGAAATACAAAATGCAAAATTTATGCTCAATTCTAGCTTTCCGCCATAAAATTGTATTTTTGGCTAAATTTTTTAATATAATGATTGTTGAACAGCTGGATGATAAAAGTTTTGATTGTTTCAAAGTTCAAACAAATTTCGGAATTCGGAAGCTCGTTTTGGCTGTTTGAGTGAATTGGTCGTTAGTAGTATTGCATATATACACGAAGATGGGGGGATCCTTCGAGATCTTTCCGGCTGAAGGGGATCGCTGATCACTTAGGCGAGATCTTTGCGAAACCAAGCAAAGTAGATTTGAAAAATAGCTGAATTAACTATTTATAGGTTACATCATGTAGAATAGAATAGTTAAAGAAAAGAGAATTAAACACGTACAAAACTGTAAAAGTGAATGGAAAATAGCGCTTTGTTTTGCTAATTAAGAACCTGATTCTATCGCTTCATAATAAATAAATGGTTTATATTCTGCGTGTTCTTTTTCTGTGTCATTTTTGTTGGTAATTTCATCAGAATCAATATCAGACTTTCTGATTGCGGCGGTTCTTACGAAGCCGTGGTCAGGAATTTAAGCGTTGTCATTTTCGATGCCCTGGAACTCAACGATTTTTTGTCGAAATAGTGATTTTCGTCGAAGAAACGATCGTGGACAATACTTATCTGAACAAATGGCAGCTTTTTTATCCCATTGTCAGGAATGTGTCGTTTATCATCGAAAGCTTTAAGCGACACTTTATTAATGGTTACTGTATGGAGTTGGTGGCTGCTGTATGATATTCTATGGTTTTGAGTGCGGATCAAACAACCAGAGGAGAGAGTTTCCTTGAATCTCTCATGCGACAGTTGTCGTTGTGCTAATTTTGTAACGCCTTTAGCTGATTTATTCTCCCCGCCATCTAAAATAAACTCTTCAACATTAGTAATAGTCCCAACTAGCA
The DNA here is from genome assembly GCF_964194025.1 of Convolutriloba macropyga. Lineage (NCBI taxonomy): Eukaryota > Metazoa > Xenacoelomorpha > Acoela > Convolutidae > Convolutriloba > Convolutriloba macropyga. The sequence continues at coordinate 31,738,976 of NC_134471.1, forward strand.
AGCTGTATATCTATACGTGTGAGTGAGATGAAAACTTATTTACCAATTGTAGTTACTGAGTATAGTTTTGGCTTGAGAGCATAAAATTCTTAAACATGCACGCCGGCGAACTCGTTCTTAAACTTCAAGACAATATATTCGTTCACTTTGGAGAAAAGCGGGTGCTGTGGTGGATTTTTAGAAAAGCCGAAATAATGCAAAAGATGTTTTCGGCGTATATCTTCATAAATGTCTATTGTATTGATTCGATATAGCAGTGAATTAGTATCCGAGTAGAAAACGTTGCAATCAAAATTTGGTTTCATCACTGTATTATGGAATTGGAACATGTGTAGCTTAGCCAGATCAAATACACATGCCCCCACAATAATAGGTTTGTTCTAATAGATCCGTTTTTTGCAGTTTTTATTGCAGCCATGCTTTCTCCATAGATTTTGAACGATTTGAAGAGAAAATTTTGCGTTCTTTGTAGCAAACTTTGAGCACTTCGAACGATCACGACTTGATCACGGTTCCTTTTTGACTCGCACTATTTTCCAAATGGAAAGTGCCCTTATGGAACTTTTTGCCAAAAGCAATGCTGACAGCAATCCGGAGTCTGCTGCGGGGTCGCATCCATGTGGGTGGCTTGCTCAAAATTTAATGTCCTATGAAGTTCTGTGATTTTGAGCCCCATTTAATTATAGAATTGAGCCAGCCGATAATGTAGCGCGTAGCCATTTTTATGCAACAGCGTTTGAACGTGTTTCGGCTCAGATAACTTTCCAGGTAATTGCGTCTGTACCTTCAAATTTTTCAATTTTTCTTGTAACTACTCTGCTAAGAATGTTTGATTTTCAGCTTCGATGGTGCCAGAGGGAAATCTTGATGAGCTTAAGGAACTTCGGTTGGATAATCAATATCAGTTTCAAAGATGTAGCCACGCTGTGCCGTTGACGACATTTTGAGTATTTCATCGAGCCTGATGTGAGCGTCTAAAGCAAAATCCTTCAGTGGCAAGTGATCGTTTTGCATAATGCCGCCCTAAAAGATATTCGCGTCTTGCATCAACGCATATGTAGACGGTTTAGAAGCTTGATAGTTGGGCAAATTAGTTGTTTGCTGAAAGTGTCGTTGCACATATATTGGAGACAGTCCTCAGCGCATCATGTTCTCTACAAGTTCGAATTCTTCTCTCTCGGTTAGCAGATGCAAGTCAGGTTTGCATCCCTTGAGGATAAGTTTGTTGCTTCATAATACTCTGCACAGTCCAAGCCGTACGTGTCATAGCAGATATCTCTGAATACCTCAAAAACACACGCCATGAGCAAAGTGTCGCAGGTTAGATAAAGGTCGTGGTAGTCGCCGACGTTTTGACAACCAAATTTGGAAAACACTGTTTAAGCCTGATTGTATTTGGTTTCCCTGACGTTGATTTCACCCGCACGCATTGTTTTTTCCATTCCGATAATGGCGGCAAGACTTCTGCTTCATAAAATTGTTCTGATGTGATGTAGGAATAACAGTATAATTATTTTGACTGAGAACTTGATAATCGCTATTGATGTAAGATTCATACTTAGAGCGTAAAAAGCAATTCTCATGCAGATCAGCTACCAAGGAATCGAGTGATTGGAGCATGAAGTTAAAGGAGTCAATTAATATTATGTTTTCGAAGATGGGTACTTGTTGTCCAGCCTCCGACTCAAAGTTTCTTATAAACGACCGAGAGTGATATATAGTTTGTTTCAGTAGAAGGTATAACCTCACACTTAGTTTCCGGCTCACACTCCTGCAAGTGCGAGACTTATGATGAATATAATACTTTTCCATATTGTGAATAATCATTGGCGTAAAGTTAGATGTTCTGGAAGGAGTATTACATGACCAATATTAATTTTTTATATTGTGAAAAATCATTGGCGTAAAGTTAGATGTTCTGCGACGAGAGTTGATTCGCCCACCATAAAAAATGACCATCATAGTGACAATGATCGAGAACAAGCTCTGCTTCATCATTTGTTTCGTTTTCACAGATCCAACATCTTGTGTTATTTTCACGCGCTGGAACAGCTCTTCTGTAGGGTTCGTAGAGAGCTCGTTTTCAATTGTAGATGTCGCGCGCTAGTATGTGCACAGATTTTACAAATTCGTTTAAACTGTTGTCACCTCTTTTGAATTCAAAGTAGACAGGAGTCGCTTTACCGTGTTCTATGGCTGCTGTGGCATAACCGCAAGGTTCATACTTTTCATTTGCTACTGTGTAGGAAGTAGACGTTGAGGGCTGTGCTGTACTAATCGAAACAAGACAAGATTCTGTGTCAAAGCATAGAACAATTGGTAGCAACCAGCGTGCTTTCCAGTTTCGGAACCGCAGGGAAGTATTGCTTGCTTTTGGCATAACAATTTCGGCTGCTGCTTGTTCGCTGCTTTTTATTATGGTTTTGATAAGTTTCTCTGTTTGTACACAAATGAAAACAATTTCGACATACGCTCTAAACTTTTGCGCGTGAAATCACATAAAAAGTTATGTACCAACACACAATTTTTCATTTAAGAATTGACACATGAGAAAATTGCACTTTAAATGATTTTTTGTATGAAATTACACTAATCTCTCGGTTTGGCCTTCATGTGTTTTCATGTGATTCACACGAGTTTTCACGTAATTTCTATAGGAAGATTTAGAACGACTTACTTTTTAGCTATGATCCATTGTGAGTCTCCAATGTTGATTTGGTCATCTTTTAATCATATTTTCGAGGCATGGTTGTAGAGAAAAAACAATAAATCGCAAAAAGTGGGATAAACTGGGCCACCTAAAAGACCTTTCACAAAAACTGTTTTATCATTATAGCACAATTTGCTGAGGTGACCTTTTTGGCGTTTCATTCTGGATTTTAGTTCAATAAGTTCTAGGAGGTTCTGCTTAAAATTTCTAACAAAATCTCGTTAAAAACACATTTTACTCAATTAATCTGTACGTTTGTGTGCTACCACTCAGGAAAAACAAGTCGAAACGCTAGAAGAACTTTTTTCTTGCTTTTGCGGTTAATAAACTCAAAAAAATCCTATAGACGGAACAGAACGATTTGATTTCTCTTTATCAAGTAAAATTTCAGTTCGTGTTTCCGGTCAGAGTATTTCTGAAATATAAAACTCAAATGTCATTAACGGCTAAAATCAGCTTGCTGGACGATCTATGAATAAAACATCATGATAAAAACAGTTTTTTTAGAGGATCTTTGAGGTGGCCCAGTTTATCCCATTTTTTGCGATTTATTGTGTTTTCTCTACAACCATGCCTTGAAAAAGGATTAAAAGATGACCAAATCAACATTGGAAACTTGATATGGATCATAGCTTAAGAGTTAGTTTTTGTAAATCATCTTAGAGCACAAACTAAAGTGACGATTTTTTCGGCATTTCATACTGGATTGTAGTTCAAAAAGTTCTATTAGGTTCTCCGTAAAAATTCGAACAAATTCTAGTTAAAAACACATTTTGTTCAATTAATCTGTCCGTTTGTGGGCTACCACTTAAGGAAAGCAGATCGAAACGCTAGAATAACGTTTTCCTTGCTTTTGCAGTCAATAAACTCAAGAAAAATTCCTACAGACAAAACAGAACGATGTAATTTCTCTTTATCATGTAAAATTTCAGTTCGTGGCTCCGTTCAGAGCATTTCTTAAGTATAAAACTCAGTTGCAATTAACGGCTAAAAACGGCTTACTCGACGATCTATGAATAAAAAATAGGGATCAAAACATTTTTTGTAAGAGGATCTTTTAGGTGGCCCACTTTATCCCACTTTTTGCTATTTATTGAGTTTTGTCTAAAAGATTTTCGTAGAAAAAGGATGAAAAGATAACCGAATCAATATTGGCAACCCAATATGCATTATAGCTAAAGAGTTAGTTGTTGTAAATCATCTTAGAGCACAAATTACTGAAGTGGTTTTTTCGGCGTTTCATTCTGGATTGTAGTTCAAAAAGTTCTATTAGGGTCTCCGTAGAAATTCGAACAAAATCTTGTTAAAAACACATTTTGCTCAATTAATCTGTACGTTTGTGTGCTTTAATTTATGAAAAGCAAGTCCATACGCTAAAAGAATTTTTTCGTTGCATTTGTGGTTAAAAAACTAAAAAAAATCCTATAGACAAAACAGAACGATGTGAATTCTCTTTATCATACAAAATTTCAGTTCGTGGCTGCGTTCAGAGCATTTCTTAAATATAAAACTCAGTTGCCATTAACGGCTAAAAACGGCTTACTGGACGATCTATGAATAAAAAATAAGGATCAAAACATTTTTTGTGAGAGGATCTTTTAGGTGGCCCACTTTATCCCACTTTTTGCTATTTATTGAGTTTTGTCTAAAAGATTTTCGTAGAAAAAGGATGAAAATATAACCGAATCAATATTGGCAACTCAATACGCATCATAGCTAAAGAGTTATTTGTTGTAAATCATCTTAGAGCACAAATTACTGAAGTGGTTTTTTCGGCGTTTCATTCTGGATTGTAGTTCAAAAAGTTCTATTAGGTTCTCCGTAAAAATTCGAACAAAATCTTGTTAAAAACACATTTTGCTCAATTAATTTGTACGTTTGTGTGCTTTCATTTATGAAAAGCAAGTCCATACGCTAAAAGAATTTTTTGGTTGCTTTTGTGGTTAAAAAACTAAAAAAAAAATCCTATAGACAAAACAGAACGAATTGATTTCTCTTTATCAAATAAAAACTTCAGTTCAGCTCTTGTCTGATTCTATCTTTAATATAAGGCTAAGACGCCATTGACCGCCATCAACCAGCTTGACGACCTACGGCTAAAACAGTATAATGATAAAAAACAGTTTTTGTGAGAGGATTTTTTAGGTGGCCAACTTTAACCCATTTTTTGCGATTGAAAAAGTGTTAAAAAATGACGAAATCAATAGTGGCAACTCAATATAGATCTTAGCTAAAGAATTAGTCATTGGCCTTTTTGCCAAAATGTTTGGTGAAGTTTGAGGTATTTTGCACGAGTTATAGTTTTTGCAGAAAAGGTTTCTTGTATCCACATTGGCCGGAAATGAGAAACCTGTTCATGAGTTCAAATCTATTGAATTTATTTTTTCGTCTTTCAACCAATGTTTTCATATCAGATAAAAAATCGTGCCAAAAATTAACACAGGAGGTACTTTTTCTCGCTTGAAAAAACACGACATGCGACTATCACACGAAAAATCGTGTATTTTGATGCTTACACGAGAAAAAATTCTCCCACGCGAGAAAACGTACGTCCACACGAATGTATACGTTGCGATGCACGGTGCACTACATCTTTGAAGTATGCGACAAATCGATCGAGATACAAGATGGCTACGTAATGATGAGCTTTCTCATCGTGGAGGAGAAAAAGTTCCATTGTGAAGGAATTCTTTGGCATTTAAATCATCACCAAACGTGTTGCCTCGATTCTGCAAACAAAAAAATTCATAAAGACCTATACAGTTTTAACATTTTGATTCACTTAAGGATTTTTTTCAATTTTAAGTGAGGTTATTTTAGAAACGCTTAACCGAAAATATTGAGGCGAACGTCGTTGGCGTCTTCAAAGTACGGGATCGTGTTTATCGGCATCGGCATCTGACAGTCTCCGACTGGCTGTCGTTCCGCAATCTTGTATCTGGATTCGTTTTTTCAGTTCTCGATCGACATTCTGTCAGTAAATTGATTCGGTTTTTGAGGCGATACGCGGCAACAAAACAATACACGAAGCAGTTTTGATCAAATTGGTTTAGTATGTTGAGCAATATACGGCATCCGTTCAGGAATCCAGGTAGAGCTATATATGACGATGCGTGCACGGGGGCAAAGTCTGCTATCTTGATTTCCAATCTTCTCACTTTGCGTAGAATCCATCCATTGTCTTGAGATGAAAACATGAAGAGAATATTAGACATCTTGCTCAACATTATGAAAAATTCTTTGTTTGAGAACCCATCCAAGTACACTATAGTCATTTCAGAGCTAGCAAAGGTTTCGATAGTTTGTTCTTCGTTGTCATTTTCGTTTATCTTTCGTAGAGATTCAGAGACGCAACCAACTGAACTTTTTCTCTTCAATTGAACGTCGCTGTTTATAAGGTCAGTTATGATGTCTCCATTGATCAGCATGAACTCCATAAGAACTTGGTTGTCCTCCGTTCCATCAATAAGAAAAACTTGAAGTTTTCCTTGAAAAGTGGATTTTGTTGGTCTTCTGCACGTTTCGCTATTTCTCGAGGGCAGTCAATGTTGATCTCTTATGTGAGTGGCAAAGCGATCAGCAGAATCAAAGCCAATGTAGTAGAGGCAATATTGTACTAACGGGTTATGTCGGTTTCCAAAATGTCGTTCTTAAGTAGGCTTATCTCATGAAGTCAAATCTCAGAGTTAACAGCGGTACACTGGTACTCCGGTGTCATCAGGATGCAAGTTCTTTTGGTAATGATTGAGGTTGGTGCAAAATGAGAGTTTGGCGTAACAAAATTTGCATGAGAAGCTCATAGTTGAAATGATTTGAAGATAAAATGGTTTTCAGTTCGAGCTAACCAAACCTTCAACTATCTAAAAACCCATTTGTTCTGATTGGATCAATTTAAAACCATGTTAAAAAAAATCGATTAGCAAGCACCAGAGACTCAATTATTTGAACTAGGAGTGTGGTGAAGCTTTGAAACGACATTTTTATGCCGTATGAAGGTGTTTAAATTGTTATGCAAATTTAGTCCCTGTTTTAAGCAAACTCTATCATTCGCCAATGAGAGCTTAGGTCATGTTTTATGCAAATTGATATGCATATCTTCCGAAAACTTCCCATGAATTTCCAAAATAAAATTCTGGCCGGAGAGGGCTACAATCAAGTCTTATGCAAATTGATTTAAAATGCAAATACCAATGTTTTACCATAGTAGCTGGAGCAACATTTGCGTACTTTCTCGACAATTTAGGCGTAATTTCTTTGCAATGACGTGTTTTAAAAAGCCCTATATGGTTAAATATCTATATCGGTGTTCTAGCTCAACTGCATACCTCTTGTCGTGGATAAAAAATTGATAATTACTTTTTTTAAAAACATCGAAAATAGTTTCTTATGACGTTTGAAATTTTAGTTTGACCAGTCTCATCGGTAAACACCGGAGGTTGCAGCAGATTTGTTGGTTGAAAAACTTTCTAAAAGCTAGAAAAAATGTTTTTTGAAAATTGAAAAATTATTTGTTTTTTTGTGCAATTTTTAAGGAAACTCATCATTGATGAAGGTACTAGCTTCATCATGCTATTGGTCGAAGTTTTACAGCGGGAAATTTCATGGAGACTAGTTATTACAGAACTTTGAAAAAAACATCGGGAACACTAATTTTCAGCCGTGTTTCCGGGTTTTTTTGTTGGCCTTTATCATCATAACATTTTATTTCTGTTAGAAAGCCGTAAAAAACTCAATCTGAGCATTTTTCAGCAAAAAAAACACATTTTTTCAATTTTTGGTTTATATCAATTTTTCTGGAAAATTGACCTTTCTTCCTGAAAAAAAGTGTTTTTTCTCTAAAATTTTTCATGAGGTCCATCAAAAGTAACGTCTTCAAAAGGTTATAAAAGGCATAAAGATTACATTGCAACGTTAGAAAATACATGCTCTCAACTTATCTAAAAGAAAAAAATTTATTCAAAGTTCATAGTTTAATTAATACTTTGAGGTACTCTGTAGTTTTCTCATCAGTCTTCCACTTGTAAGGTGATAAATTAGAGACAAAAAAGTATGACTGAACAAAGATTTTGTTCTCTGTGACCCGGATATTGAGCTTCTATAAAATTTTTGTTTACAGGTTTTTTGTAGAAAACTGCGCTCAATAAATCATCCAACATCTTTGTTTTCATTGTTTTTTGTGTTTGTTTTTCTATTTTTTCTAAACAATTTGTTCTAAAAAGGGCTCAAAAATTGGCAAAGACACCACTCCTAAAAATGTTGTTCGAGGCCTAAGTTTTAGACCATGCTCTATCAAACAACGTTTTTCATGTTTCTTCATTTTGCAAATGTCTTTTTTACAGGTTTTCGAATAAAAAATTTTTCCATTTTGGCTTAAGTCCTTCAAAAGTTTTTTGGAAACTAAATCCCTTTTTAATCATATTAAATTTTTATTTTAAACATGAAAAACATTTAATCTTCTTTACAAAATCGATACAAATTATTCAAAGAAACTGACTCAACATTTTTATAAAGCACAATTTTTGATTATTCCAATTTTTGTTCTTGCTTCATGCATGTTTTGAAAAATTGTTGTTGGTGTCGTTGAGCCTGCGCCCGATGGTGTTTTGAAGTCGGTAGCAGACAAATTCTGCATCAATTGATTTGCAGCTAGTAGTGATCAGCAGAAATTCCATGCAAGTTTCTGCTCTGTAAAGGGGAAAAACAGACGGTGAGCTCTCGGGAGTCACAGTGACACTAGGATCAGAAATTGGCGTTGAAACGCATCCTGGTGTTGGTGGTGGTGGTGACTCGCGTGAATGAGGAAGGCCCCATAAATCGGCTAGGTCCATACAGGCCCGAACTACTCCCAACTGGTTTTCAAAAAAGAGCACACAGTAACAGTCGTATTTTTATAGAATAGTTCCAACTTTATTGGCATTGATAAAAGTTCCAGCGCAGTCTTCACTCTTCTCTTTTGTCCGGCAAAGTTGCAATGAAGTTAATGAAGATTTTGGGTACCATGAAGTGTTCGAGTGTTGTCCAATTCTCTTCTTTCTCATTTGGTCCCTTTTTTGTTGAAAAAAAGAACAAAGTTTTCGTAAAATGTTTGGTACACAATTGTTCGCTTCCAAACATTGTTTTGGTTACTCAGGATATGAAAAGATATTGCTATTTCCATGTTTGAAGAAGTTAGAAGAGATAAGAAGCGAAACTTTTTTCTTAAACAATTTTGGAATGCTTTGAAGAGATGATAATCAATTTGATTTTTGAATGTTTTGATAATTGAGCAAGAGTTGAAATCATTTTTAGCGAGAAGATTTTTTCGGTTATTCAAATAGTTGCTGTTTCGAAGCTGAAGTGAATTAAAATGTAGCGGGGAACTTACACCACGTATTGAGTTAACAATGGTTCCTGTCGGTCTCTCTTTTCTGCCTCCGGCACACTCAAAGCTCAACTGATTTTCAAAATGAATTTTGATTGAAAATATATCTGTTTCATTGCTTTGTCTAAAAGAGGTTTAGACACAATCCTTAAAACTGCACATGTATTAGCAAAATTTAATTGGACGCCAGGTGTTTTTCATTAATTTGGATCAAGTCGGATAAGTTGACTACAAACGTGTAACCCAAGCATACCGCATTCCCGAGTTGAAGAGCACGTTGCTTGTAATTGAAACCAAACTGTGTTTACTTGTTACGACGCAATTACCATGACAGCCACACCTAACACTTTTTTCCCGTCTTATCAGTCAGTTTCCCTAAAACTCATGTTGTTAGGGCCTATTTCCTGCGTGTATTTGTGTGTGTATGTATGTGTGGGTTAGCAAGTCTATGTTGAACAGTGAAGAAATTGCTCTTGTTGTTCTAAATATAACTCAGCAATAAGTAATTTATAAGGCAATTACACGGACCTCTGCAGACATTGATATTTGTAAATCACGTGAAAAACCCTTACCAGTACCGTTTTGGAATGAATACTGAACATCTGAAAAGTTAACTTTTCCCTAACAGTTGACTACGTTATACAATAAAAATTTTCAGGTTAATTTGATACAAAAGCTTTTCACTGCAAGCAAAGAAAAAGAGTACGGTGATTGCTATTTCTTTGTATCTAAAGCAGAAAAGAGGTTGATGAGAGCTACTCTCAAAACCTATGAAAACACAGGGACGTAGGTCTCTTTGGAACTTTTCAAAAGAAAAGACAAGGTATATGAATTTGAACAGATAGTATCACTTACAACAAATGAATCTGACCGACTGAGGAACTTATGAAAAAAAGGCAGGATACGAAATTCAGTGCCGGAACCAGACGGGAAAAAGAGACTTATGTTGCTAAAAAATCGTTCGCTAAAAAGCCTGAACTAGCAGAAAAGGAATCTGGATACGAATCAGTGTCCTAAGCTGCTTCCGCAGATTAATCAAAATGGTTTAAGCAATGTTTGAACAATCGCCGGTTTATTTCAAACAATTTCAGAAGGCGTTAAAATTTTCAGTTTGTTATGAAAGACCGTGTGCGATGTTAAACGGTGTAAAAACTTATGCTGTGTGTGTTCATCTTTAAATTCCTTTTGCACTTTGAAAACTAACCATTACTATGTTTTGGTGGCTAAAAACTACGCAGCGCCTTGTCTCCACGATTTTCAAGATTTTGTTTGCCAATTCAAATACCCTGGAGCTGATTGGACAAAATTTTCAAAAACTAGTTTCGGCGGTTGAAAAGTTTGAGCTTAGACTTCCAATCAGTTCAGAAACTGTTGCCAAACTTCACTAACGTAGCTGCTAATCAAATATTCAACAACAACAACAACAACAGCAACGTGTCGCTGAATGAAGACAGTCAACGACGACTACAGCCCCGAAGCAGCTCACAGTTTCAATTATGAAAAATCGTTGCAAAATTGTATTACGAAGTCCAATAACCAACAAACTGATAGCTTTGCAAGTGAATCTTTAAACACATTTCAAGATATCTTGTCTAGGCCCTACTCAGGATTCGTTTTGTTTGTACGCATAGTGTTGTTTGTACGCATGATTTGTTTGTACGCATAGTGTTTGAAGAGAAATTGAATCTTTGAAAAAAACTATTAAAGCATCAATTGTTGTGCAAATCGAATCAAATCAACATCCTTCATTTTTCAAAATTTATGTTTTGTTATAAGTGAAATGAGCAACATAAACACAAAATGAACCTCACAAATTGGACTTTGGTGTTTGTATTGGTTGATTTCCAAGCAATTCACACACGTTTTGAATATCAAGAGCAGCAGAGGCAAGTCTGTTGTAAGAGAAATTGTATGATGTTTTTCTGTCCAAGAGGATCAGCAAAAATGTAATTACCACTCTTCCAACACAAAAATGTCTTCTGTGTTCCAATAGAATTAGAGATAGATACATTTACAATAATGAATCTGTTCTGTGATAATTTCAGGGGAAATTTATCAGCTGCAAAGACTGCACAAAAATTGTACTTTAGAAGTTTATATGCTTGAACTAGGCTGTTTATTTCGTTTTCATCCATCAGTTTGTCAGAATATGATTTTTTGAAACTTTCCGAGCCGAATCGATGAAAATAGTGCTCGCTTTCTCACCAATAACGAAGATTTCTATATTACTTGACAAGGCAGCTGAAAACTTGCGTTCCATTGCAATTTAACATTTGAGGAGTTCAGGGTAATAAAGTCAAGCGACGCCTGCTAAGTGCTAGTGAGATCAAACACCATAATAAAATGGCTCGGGTACTAAGACAATTTAATTCCACGACCATTGTTAATATAGGCTAAGTCTTGCATTGTGTTAAAATATAAGCATTTTTCATCAGTTGCATTTATTGGACTGTCACCACCAGGAAATCCATTTCGGTAAATACAAATCTACTCCAGTACAAAACTGAAAAAGATTGAGTTGCTTGCTTCCTAAAACTGCTTCATTTGTTTAGGCATATAGCAAGACGTCGAACTGACTTCCTGCTGAAAACATCCTCTTGTTTCCAGCTTTGCATTCCAGTGGACTTGAGAAACAATTTAGTTATGGTCTCCAAATACGGATAAGACGCTGCAATTGATAGTAAAATTTTTTCAATTTCAGAAACCACTTCATATTGTAGAAACAGTGGACTACGTTATACAATAAAAATTTTCAGGTTAATTTGATACAAAAGCTTTTCACTGCAAGCAAAGAAAAAGAGTACGGTGATTGCTATTTCTTTGTATCTAAAGCAGAAAAGAGGTTGACGAGAGCTACTCTCAAAACCTATGAAAACACCGGGACGTAGGTCTTTTTGGAAGTTTTCGAGAGAAAAGACAAGGTCTTTTCTCTCGACAAGGTCTTTTCCTTAAAACTCATGTTGTTAGGACCTATTTCCTGTGTGTATTTGTGTGTGTATGTATGTGTGGGTTAGCAAGTCTATGTTGAACAGTGAAGAAATTGCTCTTGTTGTTCTAAATATAACTCAGCAATAAGTAATTTATAAGGCAATTACACGGACCTCTGCAGACATTGATATTTGTAAATCACGTGAAAAACCCTTACCAGTACAGTTTTGGAATGAATACTGAACATCTGAAAAGTTAACTTTTCCCTAACAGTTGACTACGTTATACAATAAAAATTTTCAGGTTAATTTGATACAAAAGCTTTTCACTGCAAGCAAAGAAAAAGAGTACGGTGATTGCTATTTCTTTGTATCTAAAGCAGAAAAGAGGTTGACGAGAGCTACTCTCAAAACCTATGAAAACACCGGGACGTAGGTCTTTTTGGAAGTTTTCGAGAGAAAAGACAAGGTCTTTTCTCTCGACAAGGTCTTTTCCTTAAAACTCATGTTGTTAGGACCTATTTCCTGTGTGTATTTGTGTGTGTATGTATGTGTGGGTTAGCAAGTCTATGTTGAACAGTGAAGAAATTGCTCTTGTTGTTCTAAATATAACTCAGCAATAAGTAATTTATAAGGCAATTACACGGACCTCTGCAGACATTGATATTTGTAAATCACGTGAAAAACCCTTACCAGTACAGTTTTGGAATGAATACTGAACATTTGAAAAGTTAACTTTTCCCTAACAGTTGACTACGTCATACAATAAAAATTTTCGGGTTAATTTGATACAAAAGCCTTTCACTGCAAGCAAAGAAAATGAGTACGGTGATTGCTATTTCTTTGTATCTAAAGCAGAAAAGAAGTTGATGAGAGCTACACTCAAAACCTATGAAAACACAGGGACGTAGGTCTCTTTGGAACTTTTCAAAAGAAAAGACAAGGTATATGAATTAGAACAGATAGTATCCCTTACAACAAATGAATTTGACCGACTGAGGAACTTATGAAAAAAAGGCATGATACGAAATTCAATGCCGGAACGAGACGGGAAAAAGAGACTTATGTTTCTAAAAAATTGGTCGCTAAAAAGCCTGAACTAGCAGAAAAGGAATCTGGATACGAATCAGTGTCCTAAGCTGCTTCCGCAGATTAATCAAAATGGTTTAAGCAATGTTTGAACAATCGCCGGTTTATTTCAAACAATTTCAGAAGGCGTTCAAATTTTCAAATTGTGATGAAAGACCGTGTGCGATGTTAAACGGTGTTAAAATTTATGCTGTGTGTGTTCATCTTTAAATTCCTTTTGCACTTTGAAAACTAACCATTACTATGTTTTGGTGGCTAAAAATTACGCAGCGCCTTGTCTCCACGATTTTCAAGATTTTGTTTGCCAATTCAAATACCCTGGAGCTGATTGGGCCAAATTTTCAAAAACTTGTTTCGGCGGTTGAAAAGTTTGAGCTTAGACTTCCAATCAGTTCAGAAACTGTTGCCAAACTTCACTAACGTAGCTGCTAATCAAATATTCAACAACAACAACAACAACAACAACAACAGCAACGTGTCGCTGAATGAAGACAGTCAACGACGACTACAGCCCCGAAGCAGCTCACAGTTTCAATTATGAAAAATCGTTGCAAAAATGTATTACGAAGTCCAATAAACAACAAACTGATAGCCTTGCAAGTGAATCTTTAAACAGATTTCAAGATATCTTGTCTGGGCCCTACTCAGGATTCGTTTTGTTTGTACGCATAGTGTTTGAAGAGAAAATGAATCTTTGAAAAAAATTATTAAAGCATCAATTGATGTGCAAATCGAATCAAATCAACATCACTCATTTTTTAAAATTTATGTTTTGTTATAAGTGAAATGAGCAACATAAGCACAAAATGAACCTCACAAATTGGACTTTGGTGTTTGTATTGGTTGATTTCCAAGCAATTCATACACGTTTTGAATATCAAGAGCAGCAGAGGCAAGTCTGTTGTAAGAGAAATTGTATGATGTTTTTCTGTCCAAGAGGATCAGCAAAAATGTAATTACCACTCTTTCATCACAAAAATGTCTTCTGTGTTCCAATAGAATTAGAGATGGATACATTTACAATAATGAATCTGTTCTGTGAAAATTTCAGGGGAAATTTATCAGCTGCAAAGACAGCACAAAAATTGTACTTTAGAAGTTTATATGCTTGAACTAGGCTGTTTATTTCGTTTTCATCCATCAGTTTGTCAGAATATGATTTTTTGAAACTTTCCGAGCCGAATCGATGAAAATAGTGCTCGCTTTCTCACCAATAACGAAGATTTCTATATTACTTGACAAGGCAGCTGAAAAATTGCGTTCCATTGCAATTTAACATTTGAGTAGTTCAGGGTAATAAAGTCAAGCGACACCTGCTAAGTGCCAGTGAGATCAAACACCATAATAAAATGGCTCGGGTACTAAGACAATTTAATTCCATGACCATTGTCAATATAGGCTAAGTCTGGCATTGTGTTAAAATATAAGTGTTTTTCATCAGTTGCATTTATTGGACTGTCACCAGCAGGAAATCCATTTCGGTAAACACAAATCTACTCCAGTACAAAAGTGAAAAAGATTGAGTTGCTTGCTTCCTAAAACTGCTTCATTTGTTTAGGCATATAGCAAGACGTCGAACTGACTTCCTGCTGAAAACATCCTCTTGTTTCCAGCTTTGCATTCCAGTGGACTTGAGAAACAATTTAGTTATGGTCTCCAAATACGGATAAGACGCTGGAATCGATAGTAAAATTTTTTCAATTTCAGAAACCACTTCATATTGTAGAAACAGTGGACTACGTTATACAATAAAAATTTGCAGGTTGATTTGATACAAAAGCTTTTCACTGCAAGCAAAGAAAAAGAGTAGGGTGATTGCTATTTCTTTGTATCTAAAGCAGAAAAGAGGTTGATGAGAGCTACTCTCAAAACGTATGAAAACACAGGGACGTAGGTCTCTTTGGAACTTTTCAAAAGAAAAGACAAGGTATATGAATTTGAACAGATAGTATCCCTTACAATGAATGAATTTGACCGACTGAGGAACTTATGAAAAAAAGGCAGGATACGAAATTCAGTGCCGGAACCAGACGGGAAAAAGAGACTTATGTTGCTAAAAAATTGGTCGCTAAAAAGCCTGAACTAGCAGAAAAGGAATCTGGATACGAATCAGTTTCCTAAGCTGCTTCCACAGATTAATCAAAATGGTTTAAGCAATGTTTGAACAATTGCCGGTTTATTTCAAACAATTTCAGAAGGCGTTCAAATTTTCAGTTTGTGATGAAAGACCGTGTGCGATGTTAAACGGTGTAAAAACTTATGCTGTGTGTGTTCATCTTTAAATTCCTTTTGCACTTTGAGAACTAACCATTACTATGTTTTGGTGGATACATCAGACGTGACAAAGTCTTCAGACAAATCACAGATCAAAAAAACTATGCAGTGTCTTGTCTCCACGATTTTCAAGATTTTGTTTGCCAACTCAAATACCATGGAGCTGATTGGACAAAATTTTCAAAAACTTGTTTCGGCGGTTGAAAAGTTTCAGCTTAGACTTCCAATCAGTTCAGAAACTGTTGCCAAACTTCACTAACGTAGCTGCCAATCAATTATTCAACAACAACAACAACAACAACAACAACAGCAACGTGACGCTGAATGAAGACAGTCAACGACGACTACAGCCACGAAGCAGCTCAGAGTTTCAACTACGAAAAATCGTTGCAAAATTGTATTACGAAGTCCAATAACCAACAAACTGATAGCTTTGCAAGTGAATCTTTGAACAGATTTCAAGATATCTTGTCTGGGCCTTACTCAAGATTCGTTTTGTTTTTACGCATAGTGTTGTTTGTACGCATGTTTTGTTTGTACGCATAGTGTTTGAAGAGAAAATGAATCTTTGAAAAAAATTATTAAAGCATCAATTGATGTGCAAATCGAATCAAATCAACCTCACTCATTTTTTACAATTTATGTTTTGTTATAAGTGAAATGAGCAACATAAGCACAAAATGAACCTCACAAATTGGACTTTGGTGTTTGTATTGGTTGATTTCCAAGCAATTCATACACGTTTTGAATATCAAGCAGAGACAAGTCTGTTGTAAGAGAATTTGTATGATGTTTTTCTGTCCAAGGGGATCAGCAAAAATTTAATTACCAGTCTTCCAACAAGGCAGCTGAAAACTTGCGTTCCATTGCAAATTAACATTTGAGGAGATCAGGGTAATAAAGTCAAGCGACGCCTGCCAAGTGCTAGTGAGATCAAACACCATAATAAAATGGCTCGGGTACTAAGACAATTTAATTCCATGACCATTGTCAATAAAGGCTAAATCTGGCATTGTGTTAAATTATAAGCGTTTTTCATCAGTTGCATCTATTGGACTGTCACCAACAGGAAGTACATTTCGGAAAATACAAATCTACTCCAGTACGAAAGTGAAAAGGATTGAGTTGCTTGCTTCCTAAAACTGCTTCATTTGTTTAGGCATATAGCAAGACGTCGAACTGACTCCCTGCTGAAAATATCCTTTTGTTACCAGCTTTGCATTCCAGTGGACTTGAGAAACAATTTAGTTATGGTCTCCAAACACGAATAAGACGCTGGAATTGATAGTAAAATTTTTTCAATTTCAGAATCCACTTCATATTTCAAAGTCAATTTTCTCACATAGAAATTAGCTTCTATAATTTTTACTTTGTAGGATTTTGCAGCATCGTCACAAATTGTGACAAATTCATCTATTGATCGTCAAAAAGAAATGGGCAGCGTCACACCACTCAAAAGATGTCGATCGCAATTTAAAAAAATCTACAGTTAAGCTTCCATAAAAGTATATTCTGCAGATTGTCTAACCAAAGCTTTTTGTCTGTTAACTTCAGCTGCAAGAATTGACCCAGGGTTATTTTCGTAAGAACAACCTTGGCATGCCAACCAAGTTGCATTTGCGTCTTTGTTATGAAAAAACTCAATTTCAATGAAACTTTTGTGAGCAAATTTTCCATTTGCATTTGAAGTTATTAACCCGTTGTTAGATACTGTGCAGTCAGAAAAGAGCGAATGTAAAACATTATTGCAGAACTAAGGGGCCTCTGATTTACGTCTGCTGCAGCTCCTGCGTCATATTTCAATCGGCTTCAGTGGCTTGAACTATCTTGCATTTATTTTCCAGGAATATTTTTTGTAGGTCAATAAAATTATTTCTGTCTCCAGCAACCTCAAATTCCAACATGGGTCCGTTAATGCTGTAAGCCGGCCCTAATTTTTGACAAAAACTACCATCAAAAGTTATAAGAAGCGCTGGTTTTTCAAAAAATCAAGGGAACTATGTGTTGCATTTGTTGGTAACATATTACCAGTCCACATTAACTCTAGCAAAGAAATCCGACCGACTTCTTTTTAGCTGTTTATATTTTGAAATGAATGCTTTTTTATATCAGTGCTTTATCTTGTTTTTGAAGTAGAATGTTTAGACCGTCTCCGATTGATTCGATTTTGTGGTCTAACTCCAAGTTCTAGGGAGCCATTTGTTTGCTTTTTGACTGTATTTGAAATATTGTTTCTCGGCTCCCGCTTTGCGGTTTCTTTTTTGCTGACAACAACCTCTAACTCTGGTACACTTTGTACGAGAAGTTCTTTTCCGACTCGTTTTGCTGCGGGCAGAATGAATGTTTGTGCACGCGGTTGGGTTTTTCGAACTATGGCAGTTGCTAAATCTCCAAAACCGCTTCCTCTTTGTCTATAGTGTCCAGAAAAGAAAGGCAACGAAGATGCTTGATTGGTGCAGTACGATTCCGTTGTTTTACTCACCTGCAACGTTAATATTACTTTAACAGTCCCTGAAAAAGGAACCAATTGACCTGCTTCGGTAGGTAGCTCCATGAAAATTGATTGAATTGTATTTGAAAACAGGTTTTTATAGTCCAAATCGGAAAGCAACTATTCTATGTGTTGCTTCAAGTTCACACACGCTACAGTTTTTCAGACGTTGTTTTGAATTATTGACACGTAGCGTCACCAACATAATGATACTCAATAATGTTTGTGTAATTGAATATCAGGTGCTTTCCTGCGCACAGATTAGCAGGGAATTTTCCATAATAATTTTTTGTCTCATCGCTTTTCATTATATGCTTATAGGCTTATATGCTTGAACCAGGCTGTTTATTTCGTCTTCATCCATAAGTTTGTCAGAATATGGGCTTTTAAAAATTTCCAAGCCGAATTGATGAAAATAGTGCTCCCTTTTCACCAATAATGAAGTTTTCTATATTACTTGACAAGGCAGCTCAAAACTTGTGTTACATTGCAATTGAACAATTGGTGAGTTCAGGGTAAACAAAGTCAAGCGACGCCAGCTGAGTGCTAGTGAAATTATGTTTTTTGATGTAGCTGTATTCATTTTGCACCCAATATGTACACCGTGTCTATCTGGAATTCGTGTAGAATGATTCCCTCATTTTTACCAAAATTTATTTTGACTTTCTAGAAGTCTTAATTTCGTGAGACGAAAGTTTGGGTAGTCCAACTGTTCGCTTGATAGTAAACAGAAGTTGAGGAACGGTGTCAAAGTTTCCAGTCATGAAAGAGAATTTTTCTCCACTGTGAGTTCAAGATATAACATTGGCATCAGATGAGATTCTCTGAGAGACCTCATAACCGTTAAGACTATAGCTATCAAAACTCCATTCACAACATGCTGAATTTTATTTAGAAATATAATTTCACTAAGAACTGCCCTCCGGTCGCCTGATAGTTGAACTTCATCGTTTAAGAAGTTTCTAAACAAAGCTAGCGTTTTTTGATCAAAGATCTTCAACGAAGCGCTAGAAATAACATGTACCGTAAAGGCGTCTTCGAATCGTTTACTTCCCGTTTGTTAGAGGTGTTTTTCGTACTAGTTGAAGTTTGGGTTGATAGAATTTACCCTGGATAACTTCTTTATTTGCATCAATAAGAGAAAACGTAGGATCATACAATGTTGGGATAGATGTGATTTCAAAAACATCGTCAGTAAACGACTGTTTGTAGCCATTACTGAACGTCTCCTCTATTTGACTATGCGCTCAAAATCACCAATAAAAAGTTTGGGTTTTTGAGAAACTGCTGTGTTTGCAGTCAAGGACACAAGCCCTGGAACGTCTTTCTTTGCGATTTTGTTCGGAGAGAGCTTTATCGTTCAATTTACTCTAGAGTTGATCGTTTCAACAAACGTATCCAATTTTTCTAGATATGTATCTGTCCACTTTTTTCTTAAATATCTGTAGTTTATATTTTTTAAAAAGCGTATATTTCTTTCCGCAAAAGCAGACATTCTTTTAATGAAAGTACTGTAAATATGATTTCCGCGCTCAGTGCATAGGGCTTTGAAGGCACCTAGCAACTCTGTACCATCATCAATTGAAATTTTTTCAGGTTGTTTATGCTTGATCATCTATTTTAAAACCTGTGCTTTCTCTGCGGCGTATTTTGTTTTCATTGGCTCAAACCTGAGATACAGTGACAAACAGTCAGCAGCCACAAGCAGATATTTTGCATCACCGTTATATTTTTCAAGTTTATCAACATATGCTGGATCAACGGACCAGATCTCATTTATGTCGTAAACAACAATTTTAAGCCTTGGAGATCCGAGGCGACGCGAAAGGTATTTGGTGAACGATAGTTTCGTTTCCAGATTCATTTCAACTTATTTTTATTGATAAATGACTCAAATTGTGCAACCTCTTTGCGCTTCCAAATGACGCAGAACCATTTAAATAGAGCTTGTAAAGTTTCCGCAAATCGTTAGTAGAAATCCTAGTCTTTTCGACTTGCCTCTTCCGCTGTCTTCTCTCTACTTTCATTGACTCTTGGCTTTTCGTTTTTTACTTTGGTTCAAATTGTCTTCCTTCTTGCTGTTCCTTTTTGTTTCGCTTCTCTCGATGCGGTTTACTTTTCATCTTCACTATAAAACCGATCTTGAAATTTTTTGCGTGGGTATTGTAAACCAAGTCGGCTGATATTTCAAGTTCACTCAAATTTTCGGAATACTTTGACAAATCAATTTTTTCGTAGTTTGTTGTAAATTGTACCAAAAGCTTTTAACCTCTACTCCTTGAAGTTCATCGTCAATGAGGAGAATGTTAGTCTCTTCACTAATAGAAATTTTATTTGAAATGAAAACTTTATTTTGGATAACTGCAGCTCTTTTGTATTTGTTTTCATCCATCATTTTCAGTTCTAACATTATTGAGTCAAATGCTGAATCCTTCCGTTTTTCACCATTAGCTCTGTTTCACTGTCATCACTAAAAAACTATTCGGTTTTTACATCGTCTGCATCGCTTGTTGCATCGCCGCTACTCGTCGCTCTCTTGGCCGGACTATCAGTGTTAGTGTATGGTTCTTGTACTTTTTTCTCAATGTTTTGTTCAAAAATTGGATTAGTCCTTTGTAGGAGTGCTAACTGACTTGCTTTTTGCTGTTAAATTGGATTATGAAAAATTTCTTTTTTGGTTGAAAAGAAATTAACATTCTTTTGGGGATCAAAACAAACTCTTCTGCATGCATTATTCGACCTTAATTAATTATGGAACGACATTCCCAGCGCTCAAATGAGTTCTGGTTTTTTGATTAAAACGTTTCGCTTTTTCTTCAAATTTGTTTTTTTATTGATAATAATTGTTGAAATGAACTCTCCTGATTTTTAAGTAACTGCTTGTTCACTGGAACATTGCCAATGATCACGTTGAGCAAACACTAACAAAGAAAATTTATGAACTTCTTTCGTGCTTGTTTGATGAACTTCTGAAATTGCTCTTGGGCCGTTCAATTTGCTTTGGCAAGCATAATTTACTCTTTCTCATCTGCCAAATTAATGATAACCGCTTTGGGGGAAGGTAGATAAAAATTTGTTGGACCTGGTTGTAAATTATTTGAACAATAACGCCGGGATTTTGGTTTTTTTTGGATCTAAGTCACTGAGTAAGTGACCCAAAGGTTGTTTTGTTGCAAAATCAAAGCTTTCCTTCGAAAAATTTGTATTGGGCAACTGTTTTTCAATATAGGTGATCTGCTGTGTGACTCTAGGTGATTTGAACAAAATGATATGGTTTGCGTTGAGATCAATTGTTCGCGACCATTTACTCTGTTGAAAAAAGTATGCTTAACATAAGTCACACTAATGTTTCTTTGGATACCGGCAGTGCCAAATTTTGAAAATTGTTTGTCAATAAAAATTTCTTCACACGAATCGTCAAACACAAGAAGACATTTTTCTTATTGAGAAATGAAATCGAATCCAGAAAACCTAGTGAAAAAAGTTCACTCTACGCTCTATTGTGTTGAGCTTTGGCTGCTCGTGTTTACAGATTTAGTAAATAGAACTTAAATTTGGATAGAAAGTGTTTTCCAATAACATTTGCAATATAAAATTTGTTTTTACACAACACGATGGACCTAAAACAACCAAACAACCCTAATCGCTAAAGGAGATTATTTTTTTTCATTGCTTTTGATTGGGAAGAGCGTAGCCAACTATGCACAAGAGCAATGAAAACCAAGATGTTGATTCTTCACAACCAAGTTTTGAAAACACCAGCCTGGTTTGAGACACTACAATCAGAGAAGTAATATATGATTTTGGAAAGAAGAAGCCGAGACTTAAAAAATTCCACAAAAGCTTCTTTTGATTTTCCTGATCAAAAACAAGAGCATTCAAACTCCCTCCATTTACGGAGTCTATCTGATCTTCTTTAACACTCATTTGAAAATAAATTACTTTGTCTTTGTCGTCTTCTTTTTCAGTCACTTTATTGTCTGCCTGCATGCCGTAAACATTTCCTTAGTAGTCAATAGACTTTACGTTGTCTTCACTGGCCAACATATTAATTTCGTCAGGGAGATTTTCATTGTCCAGAGGTACTTGAACTGGTGCTGACCACTTGTGGGTTGGCAAAGGAGTTAGTTCGAATTTTCTCATTTTTTGTTGTAACGACATGGAACTTTTGAAAAAAGCCAACAAGAGAAAGATATTTCTTCAGCGTCTCAATTTCTTCAGTGTTGCTGAGAATCTGTTGTTTTCGCAAAATATTCTGCCCCATGATTCTATTTTCTCTTCTTTTTATAAGTCAAGGTCAACTGATTATCATTCGTTATGTAAATGCAAAATGTCAAGCTGGGAGATAAATTCACTCGAAAAACTGACAGAGCTGCCTTCGCCACTCGATGGCCTCGTGAATGGCATGGAGATCCAAAAGAAAAACAACTGCGCTTTCTTTTTACCACAATGGTGTTTTTCTTGCTCTTCTGATAGATAGAAAAAGTGCACAGCGCAAGTAATTTTATCAATTGGGAATTGAATATCTTCAACTTTCAGACATAGAAAAGTTTCCAAACTAATACCTCTTTCTGCGAGAGAGTTTAAGTGTTTCTGTTTTCCCTTTCCCTTCGGCAAAAACTTTCTCTGACGGGAACTGATTCTTAATGGCGACACAAATTTGTGATAGAAGCCAGTAGGGATAAGTGCAGCTGTTCCAAGACAAACCATGTAAAAAATTAGTTACCGACTTATGAAATCTCCTGTCACTAGTGAAAACTGAGTTGTAGGAAACTGGCGGGGGACAAAATTTGTGTCCAAATAGTTTTTCGAACAAAGCGATAACTCTTTTATTTGTAACTCTTTTACCAGTTTTATCGTAATGAAAACCTTCAAAATCTAATGTCAATATTTCTTGTTTCAGCATTCCAACAAAATGTACAAATTGTTTTAGAACGTCTTCAAGGAAACAAAGAGCCAATCCCGTGATATAACCCAAATACTTGTTCGTAATTAGACAAGGTAACACATAGGGCTATCCAGGGCCTCTATGACTGTAGTCCGCTATAAAACCCGATGCGTCGTGGAGTTTTGCTTGAAGTCGAAGTATTTTGAACGATTTGAAGTAGTTGTCTAGTGACGAATTATCAATTCCAGTTAGACCGCCGTACGGTTTAAGCTTCAATGTTGCCTCCAAGTCAATATCAGGATCAAGGTAATTACAAACAGCTAGAGAAGAGACAAACCTTTGACCGTACTCTGGATTATTGTTCTTTATCTGCAGGTAAATTTCGTGACTGTTTTTTTAGATCAATGGTTGCTATCTTTTCGGCCATCCTTTTCCCCCAATATTATTCTTACAAAATGAACCGTAATCTTACCTCCTAAGATAACCTCCCCAGTTGAGTCTGATTTTCGAACCAAAATATATTCCGACAATAAGAGTACCATACAAATACATGTAGCGACAATACCACTCTTTAAAGATGAAGGCTCTCTCCTCTCTCACAAACTAAACTACCACAAAATATATATACCAACAATAAAACTGCCAGACAAATACATATAGCGCAATTACCACTTTCTTAAGATAAAAAATCTCCCCTAAGGGATCAGGTATCCCCTCTGCCGAAAAGATCTCGAAATATATCCGCCCACGATCTTGCTCTATATATACGAAACTACTGTCGTTTAGTTGACCAAATATTTGCTTCTGCTTGAGAATTGAGAAATTGTATTTATGTTGATTTCTTTTTCAAATCAATGAGAAAGGTAGAAAGATGTCAGCCACAGTTCAGCTTTCGTCCATTCTAATGAAAGAAAAACCTAATAAACTGGTATTAACCTCAAAGCTATTTGTGGGCATTCTAATTTAGGAATGCATCAATTTTCAAATAACAATGCAAAACTTATCTTTTGTTATTTGATTTTGTCAATCTTTGCTTAATTTGGAAATTGCTTAAGCCAAGAATTTGATTGAGCTGTTTCGGAACACATAGTGAAAAAGTGCATTACCAAGCTCCTTGATTGTTTACATCGATTCGATACTGTGGTTATTATGATAGTCGCAAAGAAAGCTGTTGTTCTAATGATAGGTTCAGAAAAATCAGGACTATAAAAAATTCTTTTCAAATAGTCTTCAAACCACTTTTCTAGGTTTCTTCCAAAAAAATAATTGAAACGTAATTGTAATCCATTAAATTTGAAAGTGACGTTCTCTCGACATTTTGTCGTCTATGCCCTAACACTATTATATATTTTTCTCCAGAGAAAGACTGTAATCTTTTAGGCCTTGGCCGGGGACTGCTGGCAAAATTGTGCAAGATAGGCGGTAACTAGAGTTGACAAGTATGAAATTTCAACGTATTTTTTAACATATGTTTCGATTGATTGTGTTGAGTTTATAGACCTTTTTTTAACGCATTCAGCGGAAAAATTATGTAAGATAATTGCGGGGTCTTTTTCAACTTGTCAACGCTATTAATCACCCTTTTTGCAAGTTTCTGCGTCATTAAGCGTATATCTTACAATGCTTGCTTTTCTACTCGTAGTGTTTACCTTAGTTTTTCTAGATTTGGGCCTTGTCTTTCTAGATTTGGACAACGTTATACCTGTATGCTTGTCGCCTTTTTATCACTGCCATTGTTTTTAAAGAACATCAAGAAACAAATTGTTAAAGTTTCAGACACTTAGAGAAGAACTTACCTGGCGAACTCTATTGAAGCGTCAAAAAAATGGCCTCAAAAATCAATTTGATTTTAAATCTAATTTTGTCTTGGTGCTAACGTAATCCAATTGGCCTGCCAATCAGATGTCAAAATTTACAATTTCCCAACTTTTCAAAACCGATTCTAACATCCATTGTCCTCCAACTGATTAATTCGATTGTGCAAGGGCCAAATATGATTCCCATTAAATAAAAGAGAAAAAGCACGCCGAGGATTCAGAGCTAAAATTCTTTTGCTTGTCAATCAGGTAAAATAATTTCGAGAAAATTTTTTTCATTGCATAAATAAGCACTTAAAATATAAGCTAATTTGTGTATGGCTTCGGTTTAAAATCTTATTTAAAACTCAACTTAGATACCACAACAATGGTTCAAACCAACGAACGACCAATAGATTCTGGATCTGCAGAATGCAGATTCAACTACTGCAGGGATCTCACATGAGTATGCGTGGAAAGAGGGGACCAACAACTCTGATAATATTTTCATTGTTTATTGCCAAGACATCTTTTTTCGCTTCTGCACAACTCTTTCATAAAATCTAAAAACTTTAACCGGCATTAACAAAACTGGCAATTAGAAACAAAGTTGAAAATAGGAAAAAGAGATCCGATTAACGAAAATGTGCTCGAATCTTACACAAAGGAATCATCGTTCGAACTGTTGTTCTCTTCAATCCACCTTGCAAATTGATTTTTTTTGGCTGAAGCACATGACGAACATCCTAGCAGGATTGCAAATGAAGTATCCATCAGAATGATAGCTTGGTGCCTGACATTACCTAAGACATTCAAAATTTCGTAAGTAAGCATAAGGATTGTCAATTGGTCTGGCTGGGGAAAGCAGTCTCTACGTGGTCAAAAACCGACATTTTGGAAAGACTCAACATGGACTGGAGGTATGTTATGGACCATTGTAATATGTTAGAAATTTTTGACGCAGATTCGGGCTGTACAGAAGGTTTCCCGGCTAAAAAATTGATAGGAGAAACAGTCAAGCATAATCTCAGTCAAATCTTTTCAACTTTCGGGATGCCTGAAATTTTAGTAATGGTAATTGTCCAAAGACTGATCCCTCAGGTTAAACTCCAAATCTAAACACTCTAGATAGAAGGGATTTAAAGCAAAAACGAAAACAATTTATTTGTTACTTTTAAAATCTTCAACTGCACTTCTTAAGTTCAAGAACTTAAAATGATTGACCATATTCGATTTTTTTAGTGCCACAGCAAAACAAGAAAACGGCTGAAAAACGGGAACCCAAGAACAGTGCGACAAAAATTGAATGACTTGTTCTACTAAATTACACCACTTGAGATAAAATACTACCAATGATTGCATATTCTTTACGCGAAACCAGAATTTTTCTAAAGTACATGTGAAAAATCACGACTATTTAAAAATATAACTGAACTTGTCCTTGTTGAATGGTATCATTGTAGACATGATGAGACAAAATCTGCACCAAAAAAATGGGTGCCAAAAAATTAGACCTCGAAACAGTAGAAAATAGAGAAAAAAAACAGCCAAAAAAGAAAAAAATAAGATTTAGAGCGGAACGGAAAAAAGAACCACTATGAAAAATTAGTTTATCCCCATAGAAACAAATTTTTAATTTTTGACATTTTTCTGAAATTATCTGCAAAAAACTCAAATAGAAAAATCTGTTAAGAAAAACTCAATCAATTCTTCGTCAATTTTAGGCCGATATCAGCAATAACAACTTACACAAAGGGAGCTATCCTCTTATAAGTGAATGCCTAGCCATTTTTTCTGTAGAATTGTAGAATTTTTAAAATAAACAAATACTTTTAAAACAGCCCAAGTAGTCGCAATTTTGAAGCAAACAGACTTCAACAATCCTTCTAATACCTGTCTCCCCATCCCAGTCTTTGGAAGATTTTGAAATATATATATATATATATATATATATATATATATATATATATATATATACTCTAGAATGATGAGATTCAGCTTATTAGGTAATAAAAAGTTAAGCTCTCACCAAGAAACTAATTGGTTTTTTGTAAAAACGATCAATAAAAGATGGCATTATCGATATGTTAGAAACCTGCAAAATCAGAGGGAAAAGTGGAATCTCTGATGTACGTTGTTGGACCTATTAGAAAGTTTTTAAACAATTGATCACGAGATACTTATAGACAAATATTTGCGATACGGTTTCAAGGGCAAAATGAATGGTCCTCTATAATCAAACTAAACACAGACACAACTTTTAGTCAAAGCACTCATTACCAAGATAAATATTTGTGGAGTTCGTTAGGAATAAGTACACGGTCCTCTGCTCTTTCTGGTTTCTATAAATAACATTGTACTAGTTCCAAAAGAAAAAAAATGTGCTTTTTTCAAAAAATTTTGGAAACTTGCAAAACAAGAATACATGGATGATCTTAATGCTATATCAAAGAATTTGTTAGGTAACAAGTTGACGCCGACAATTAGAAAAACTCAGTTTTTTTGCTGGGATCTGAATTTCCACTGAAAAAAGAAAATTCTTGGAACAAACAAGTTCTGGAAGAACCAAAGAGTGTGAATTACTTATGTATGACACTTGATAACATTTTCGTTTTTCGTGATCGTATCACTACTGTGGAGGAGAAGTGCAATCACTTTCTTTCTGTATCTTTCAAACAAATAAACGTCAGCAAAACCTTGCTATTATTGATATACAAACAGAATGTAACATAACAATACAAATACGGAGATTTGTTTTATGGACTTGCTAATCTGATCAGTCATTAATAACTAAAGCACCGGCCTATTTTACTGAGGTTAATATGAGTTCCAGAAGCTAAAGGAAGTAGGCTAATGTAGATGGAAAAGCAAAATCGATTTCATTTTTGAACCACACATTTTTGAGCTTCTGAAATTAGTATGTAAAGTTTTTGTGGAATTAACACTCCTGACAAAAAGGTAAATATCAATATTGCTTGATAAATAGAGGCGGACAAACGATACACTATAGTAAAGTAAGGATTCTTTATATTTCTTGCGAAAAGCAAAAGGAACATAATCAAAATTTTTAGGTATTGTGAGAAAAGCGTCTCAGTTAAAAGCTATCTTCTTTCGATAGTTTTTGAATGCTTTTTAAAAAATCCTTTCTTGTCGACTTCCTCAAAAAACTAATTGATTTTTCTTGTCCTTTTCTTATTCATTTTCCGAAAATAGCATCTTTTTGCTCGCTTTTTTCGTGAATCATTTTATAAGTAATATAGACATCGGTTTCTAGATCATTTTCTGCATTCTTGAGAAAATTTTGGCTAGTAGTTTCTATGTAAAAAATTTAATCAAAATTAAGTCAAACACGTATATAAGTACGGTGAATGCTTTGAACAGCTCTAAAATGTTGCTCAAACAGCCAAAATGCCTCTTAACATCCGACGCGGCTAAAAAGAATAATAAATTTAAAAAACTTGTTGACATTGTTTTCGAACCCAAACACATCTATTGATTATTTTTTGCAAATTTGCGGCTCCTATTCTTCACAAAAAATGACTCACTGTTTAGGATGAAACAAAAACCCCGGGTTCTGGCATTTTTTAAATAATTGGTAATCTTTCCTCAATATGAAAAAGTTTATTCTTCTAGCTGTGGGAAGTTTCAAAATTTTGTGCTTCCATGACGGATTATTTTTTCATAAAACTTCAATTATTTGGTATATTTAAAACAAGCAAAAGCTCTCATACTAGCTTCAGAAAACAGTAATTTTTTTTATAAAAGTAGTGAGCATGTCAAAAACGACTCTGTTCAGCTGTCCATCCTTTGAAGTTAACTGAATCAGCAGAACTTTTGAACAAGCCGAATTCTTTAGCTAAGAGATATTCTTGTTAAAGATATCTTGCCTGTTAGCTATCAAGCCATATTTTTTCACAGCTGGCGTGTATACGTTCTGTGAAGCCGTGAAAACATGACCATTGATAATAACCGGTAGCAGAAATTGGCGGCTCTTGAAGATAAAAGATGATCAAGAATTTTATCACTGTTTTGCAGTGATATTTTTCCCATTAGTTAATCCGGGTCATAACTGGATTTCCTGGTACAAAATTTTTTGCGCTTTTAGGCCCTACTGAGTAATCTATTGTTTTAATCTGACATTTTATATAAGTTCCTTACGGACACTACAGTCTATCCAGAAAACCGGTTTTTCAAAATTATTTTTTGCGTTTTTGTTACTCTGGTCTGTATTCGAAAAAAACTACAATTTGGACAAATTGTTTTTTCAATTAAAATTATGTTTTCTTATATCTGGTTCTTCTTTCCTTAGAAAAAGAACGTATATTAAGTAAAGGGGAAAAATTACGAGAATAGAAATGTTTCTGTATTTCATTTTACCTCATTTTTTTCAAGTAATTCATCCTTGCTTTCAAAATTTGTTTTTGTATATCTGGTTTGATTGTCTTGAGTTGGCTTAGGTGTTTGTGTCTTTTTGTCTTCTTGGGATTCAAGGAGATAAGCAGAACAGCATACTTGCATAATTATTTAGAGGTCATTCATTTGTCTATTCTTCTGCAGTGTCGTGGGGATTTATGCTCTCCATTTTTTAGAGTAAAATTATTTTAAATAAATAGCATATTTCTTCCTAATAAAATTTTCTCATTTCTCTGAAAGATTAAAATTTTTCCCATAAATTGTCCCATTTTTTCCCAATTTCGTCGGAAAAACTTAAAATCTCGAAGTGCTTTGTCTTTCCTTCACTGTTCCTCAAAAAATCATGCAGTCTTTTTCACCATTCAATCGGATAACATGTGTTCAACAGTTCGGTCACACAATCTCATAGTATATCCTTCTTCCAAAATCAATACACACAAAGAACAGTTAATTGAATTAATGTTTTCAATTCGGTGGTTACAGAAAGTCTGGGCTGCGCATTAGTCGTACTTCCAGGCCTATCAAAAACAACACATCTAGTAAAATTTTGAACACGTTTTTAACATTTTACCTCAAACAATGATCGTTTATGAACCAAGATTTTCTAATTAAATAGATTGATTTTTAAAATAGCTGGCAGATTGTCAGATACAGCTGCGCTGAGATCTTATATTTTGATTAGGAATCTATGGCTGCTTTTAAGAAACTATTGCTCCTTCAATTTGCTGCACTCAAATAACCTCCAAATGGAGTGACATTTACTCATTTGACCTTATCTCCTTCAGTTGAGGTTCAAAAAAGATTTTTTTGACATAGGTTAATTTGGAGAGTGAGGTAGGTCACGTGGGACCAAAACACAATCACTCGGCGGAAAAAAATTGCTCCATTAAGAATGAAAAATGACGTCGCGCAAAGAATTCAACCAATGAAAATTCATAAATCAGACTTCAAAGTGACCGTGTCCTCAGATGGTTTTAATTCAAAAATGATTAAACTAACTAAATTTTTAGCAATTGGACATCAACAACTTCTTAAAACTAATTTGATCCTGTATGCATAAACGTAAACAGAATCGGAAACAAAAAACAAATAGAAAAAAGTACGTATTCTTGAAAAATAGAAAAAAACAACACTTTAATTATTTCTCTTCAGAAAGACTGAAAAAGATCTCACATTCAAATTCAGCCAAAATTGCAATTATTAATTATCAAAAAAAAACAGATTTGAAGTGATCGTGTGGTAATATAGTCCTCACAAAAAATAAGACAAAGAAAGAAAAAACATAGCAGGACGAATCTCAAATGATGTTCCAAAGTCTCGAATTAACTAATTTAATTACGGTATACATAAAAGTAAAAATGTTAAAGCAAAAAAAACGTATTTTGGAAAACAAAAAAATCAAAACCAATAACACAAAGTTACGTAACCATTCAGAGTACAGTTCCCTTGCACTCATAGAAAGAAAAAGGCAGGCTACTAATTTTTCGGCAAAGTAAAATCAATGCGAAAGCAACGAAAAACATAAAAACACAAAAAGGAACCATCAAAATTTTTTAAAACGTTTTTTTTTTTAATTAGCGGCATCAAACTAATTAAAAATAAATTTTCATATAAGGAAAATTTCGACAAGAACAAAATTGTTAACGTTTAAGAACTACGTGACATTTTCTGTTATTTCCGCCCAGGCAAAAGTGACAAAATTTAGAACAACTGAAAGCAAGTTTAGGAAAACGTCCTAAGAAAATCCAAAAACAATTGGAATCCACGGCGAACAAAGCTAGCTACAAACTAATTTGAATGAATGGCTTCGTTTTTGCTGGATCCGGAGGTTGATGTGACCTTTCAACAAGTGACAAAACGCAAAGAAGAACAAATATGAGAAAAGCACCAACAGCTACAAAGCCAACTCTTTTTGAAAGCCAACAGCTTTAAACATAAACAATGAATGACAGTCATTGATGCTTCATTGGGACGCCGATGAGCAATGTCGTTAATGATACTAAGTGGTAGGATAACACATAGGACAACAGAACTTTCAAAAAACTTTACGAATTTAAACTGTGAGGATTTCCGCTTTCTTTACAACACTAGCGATATTAAAATCACAACTCCAAATGTGACTTCTTGACATCAGAAACTCAACATCAGATCAATGAAGAAATCAGCAAGTGCGGAATTAAAATAACAAAAATGAAGTAATTATTGACATGGACCTGCCAATTAGAGTGTTTTCTATCAGCATCAAAATTTTACCGATAACAACGACCATGATGATATATGTACACAAACTAAACAATTAAAACAAAAAAAATTGTAAAAAACTAGGAACAATTTTTTCTCTCAAACTAGAGTTTTGAAAGAAAACGATATGAAACTTGAGAGAAAATAAAATGTGACACTACGTGTCCTTAGAATGAAAACCAAAACAGAAACAGCAAAAATACGACTTTGAAAGCCAAAAAGAACCATTAGCACTTCAATTATGTGAATTTAGGCAAAAATCGCCAAAAAAACAAATGTTACCTACCCAATGAAAGCTAAAGGTTGATACAGATATATTGCCGAATAAGACAACATGCAAATCAAACATAAACAGACTAACATCGAATAAATTGCCCTGGAACGACAGCCGGGGGAAAAGGGTCGTATCTTAGAATTGTTTTTTAGGTAAAAACACACTTTCCCAAAAGAGGTTCGAAATCAGACCAGATTGGCATCCTGACATCTTAATTACTCAGCTGCAAAAGCTTTGATTTCCTTTCGCTGACAATCCCTTCAGCAAACAATCTTTGTTTCAGAACAAGAGCAGCTTAGATCACCCAAAAAAAAGATAAAAACCTAGGCTTAGATAAGTCACTCAAGAAGTCAAACAAAATTCTAGAACAAAATCCAAAAATTTGAGCAAATTTCAGCGTAAAAACGACGCATACGCTTGCAACAGTTGCTTCAAATTTCGTTCGAGATCAATTAGCAAAAAATCCAGACTAAAAACTCCACTAAAACGAAACGAAATAGGATAAAAGCGAAACAACAGCGTTAAGATCTCATAAAATCAATTAGAATCATATGTATTTCTTTACATTTCTTTACCAACCAATCACACGTGTCAATAAAGCAGTTAAAACACTAGACATAGTTCAACAAAAAGTGGGGGTGAAAGTTAAATTTTGTGAAGGTTTTTTGAAAACAAATTTTGTCCAAATTATAAATAATTTAGCTATTGACTTTTTTTGATTTATTTAAACCTCATAAACAACAAATGATACGGATTGATTCCTTAACGAGAGTCAATAATGTGATCGATTAATAGTTCTGAACACAAAGATTGATAAAGTTCAGAAAAAAATTAAAAATATACTCAAACCGCTAATGCTATAATTCGATTCTTGCTTTTTTAAGCAACCGATGACTACTGTCACTAATCATACTACGTGATAAAACATAAAACGACTACAAAACTCTGCCACTCTAGAAGAGGCTAATTTTTGAAATTATTCGACAAAATAGTTAAAATATTTAGATATTAATGAAAACTATCACATTGCAATATTGAGCCTCAGTGCTCCGGCAAAAAGACCAGTCATTAATGAGACTGAAAAAAATGACATTAAAGAACTACAAAATCGACAAAACTAAAAACACATTGATATTGAAACCACTTAATGCCTCTTAAATGACTGCAAAAACCAAACATGCTTCATTAAAAAACATGCATGACCTTTCGAAACCATTAATTACGAAATTCAGAAAAGAACCCAATTGCTGCTCGTGAAAAAACAAACCTTTTGAAAAAACTGAAAGATTTTTTTTAAACATCTATTTGTTGCTATACTCTAAATACAGCCAGAAATAATCATGGTTTACGAGTTCTCTTATTTGCGCTCCGTTTACTACTCCAATCTGTCTGAAATCACCGCTCTAATTTAAAATCCACTCTAATTGTGTCCACTCTAATTGTGTCTAAAATCATTGTGTCTGAAATCATATAGAGTCTAACTGGTGTGCCAATGAGCCCAGTCAATAATGCGACTTAAAAAAGACGATAACAAAGAACTACAAATTGGACAAAACTGAAAAAAGTTACTGATATTGGACTAAAAGGAACAATGTCATAAGTAAAACATTAATGCCCTTTAAATGACTGCAAAAACAGCCATGCTTTATTAGAAATGTATTCCCTCTTGAAACCATTAATTACGAAATTCAGGAGAAAAGAGCTAAATTAGGAGTCAAATTGCTGCTCGTAAAAAAACCAGAAAAAATTGTTTAAACACATCTCTTACAATAGTTTAAATGCAGCCTAAAAAAATCACGCTTCAAAAGATCTCCAATTTGCGTTCCCTTTACTACTCCAATGTGTCTAAAACCGCCGCTCTGATTTGACTTCTCGCTGACATCAATTCAGAATAGTGTGCACAGATCTTAAAAGCCAGCCCACGAATGCAACCCATATTCTTTGGATTGTTAAAAACTTACAAATCCGATCAAAATACTTTGGATTGTAAAAAAGCGACAAAAGTTCAATAATATCCCCAGCTATTGCTTGGCGGCTGTTAATGAATCACGTTGACAAAAAAATGAAGACAAAACATCGACTTTACACAACTGGCGTTCGAACCTTCATCAGTGAATGGAATGGTTGCGTTATGGCTTGATTTGAAACCGCATCCTCGAATAGTCCGCTCCGCTCAAATTCAGCTTGTCAGCTGCAGAATTGTTATGATCTCTTTCCGAACTGAGATTTTAAACGCGTCGCTGGCGCAAACATTATTCAAGTATACATCACTAAATTAAAGTTTTGATAGCGGTTCCAAACAGGAACTGCTAAAATGAACCGCACTAGATTCGAACCAGCATCTCTTAATTGCAAGCCTAATGTGCCAGCAATACCACCAACTCAGCTGAAGCTCTCAAAGTAGAGCATCTCATTACGTTCTCTCGTTCGTCAAGGCTTCATTTCTAGCCAAGTTTACGTTGAACAAGTAGATCTTTTGTGAAGCCATGTCAAGCTTATCTTTTGCACAATTACATTACTTTGATCCCATTCAACCCCTATCAAATTACGTCGAATTCATGTTACACTTCCATAGGAACCATAGATTGATTGCCTTCACTTCTGGTAAATGGCAGGTTTCTAGCATACTTCACTAGCTTCAAAATTTTCCACAAATCGTTTTAATCGCTCACTATTAGTCTGCGCTTTCCATCTCATGAAAGATACAACTAGGGTTTCTACCTGACTAGATTTAGCTAAAGAAAAAAGGACTAACATCAGAATTTGAATTGGATAGCAGTTGAGTAAGAAACTAGACAAATTAGGCAAAACAAAGGGCATCACTTTTGTCCTCAATGTAGCAATCCAGTGCACACCTGTCACCCCATTGTTCAATGCCCTTCAAGCCCCCACGATCTCATTTAGCATAACGTTGTGATAAATTTTTTGATAGCAATAAACACGTTAAACAGAGGCTTGACTGGTCACATGTAATGGCTTCGGACTTCAAATTACTGCATCGCTTGTTCTGTTACAAAATTAAATTAATTTCAGCTGATAAATTAATCAAAATATGAACGCTGGTAATAACTCTGTGAGTCAGGGTAATGCTACTAGATTCAATTTGGTTTGTTCTGCGTTCGTATTTAGATCTGATCAAAATGCCAAAATCAGTAGTAGCACTATTGATTGCCGTTTATCTCTTACTTATTAATGGTTCGTTTGTTTCAATCAATTAGACTTTAAT
The DNA here is from genome assembly GCF_964194025.1 of Convolutriloba macropyga. Taxonomy (NCBI): domain Eukaryota; kingdom Metazoa; phylum Xenacoelomorpha; order Acoela; family Convolutidae; genus Convolutriloba; species Convolutriloba macropyga. The sequence continues at coordinate 31,773,666 of NC_134471.1, forward strand.
AGACTGTGTTGTCAAAACACGCCATTTCAATCAGAGTAATTACATGTCATCAAACACACGCACCAAATAAACAACCAAGTCTTTCAAGGTATCATCACCGTTTAATTAAAATTTCACGTCAATAAAAATGTCAAGCACATTTTCAGTGATCATATTGCTGCGACTGACATTTCTAATCTGCGCATTTCTGAAAATAGCTTTAAAAATCGGTCACACAATTTGCTAATTAGTTTTGTGTTTTTCTAACTTTCAATTCGCATAACGCATTTTGCTCTCATTGTGAACGATTACGTCGGCAGCAGCTAGTATGACGTCACGCATCGATTAATGATGTTATGTAAGATGTTTTGTAATTTTCGTGTGCACTGCGATGATGATGAATGGTTGTTTGTTGTTGTGATGGTAGTGGTGGTGGTGTGGTCGAGGAGCGAGGTCACATGGCATACTTGCGGGTCCACTCATTGGCCACTTTGTTGTACTTGGACCTGTCCTGTTTGTACATTCTGGCTATTTCTGGCACCAGAGGGTCGTCGGGGTTCGGGTCGCACAGCAGTGAGCATATCGAGAGCAGTACTAGATAAACATAAGGACATCAATGCAAAAATGGTAAAAAATAGGAAAATTTGACAGTTGAAAAATAAGAAGTTCTGAGAGAGATCAAGTAGTTCAGCGGGATTAAAAACTCCCTTTTGATAGACCTTGCAAAAAAAGTTCTGATTGTAGATTGAATAATCAAGACTTAGTACAAATGAACATTTAAAACTATCAAGAGAATAAGACAACAGTCGTAAGCAGCGTACCTTTTGATATAGTGAGGGCTGGAGACCACTGACTTCTTAATATGTCCAGACAAATACTGCCATTACTGTTTATATTCGGGTGGTAGATTTTTGTTGTGAACGCGATCTGTGTAAAACAAAAACAAGGATCCATTGAGTTGATGAAAATTGACAAAGACCAGTTAACACGAATAATCCAATTAAACATGTCTTTAAAACTATTCAAATTGAGGCAACGCTTTTATTGTAATGCACTAGGTTTAAAAAGCTCTATATTGTCTAATGATATATATTATCACTTGTTACATAATATGTTACATAATACATAATATATAATATAACTCAAATTGCGATTGAAACGACAGAAAAAAATTAAACTGATTTTTGTACAAAAACATTTTTAAAGTAAAAACTACTTTTGTCATTTCGTTGTTGGGCATACTCCTGTCTCTAAATGACAGAAGATATACGCTTGTATTGATACCAAAAAAAACATAAGAGATGGTAACTAAGACCTGCAACAAAAAGTTCAAGTAGCGGGCATCTAAAATTGCGCCTAATGGGTTATTACGTTTCCCCTTTTCAATTCGTTTTTCGACACTGACTGCCGATTCTCTACTGAAAGACAAAATTAAGCTAGCACCCTCTTATTTTACCAAGTAAAAATTCAATTTTTGCGTCAATTCAACTCCAACTTAAGATCACATTTTGAATACAATTTTTAGACCATTGAACTAAACCTTAACTAGTCCTCTCGCCTACCTATGAATTTCACATAAACCGTAACGCTCACTTAATATAAATCCATATGTAAAAAAGAGGAACTCGATCCAAGACTCACAGAAAAAAGAAAAATGTCACAAGCTGTGATATGTTTTCATATTTGTTCAACAATGGCTAAGTTTCTAATTGCGTTAAACATTAACAAAAATGATACAAAGAAATTGTGATCTTGTCACAATTCTATTTTTCCTGTGAATCTTGGATGAAGGTAATTTTGCTGAGTGAGCGATACGGTTAATCTGAAATTCAAAGGTAGGCGAGATGACTAGCTTATGGGATCAACGGTGAAATTGAACTCAAAATGTGATTCTAAGTTACAGTAAAATTGCCACAAAAACTGATTTTTTACTTTGTAGTGGGAGCTAAATTAATTTTGCAGTTACGTATAGATTGTCTTGCTGAGCAGCCTCTATTTAAAAGCACTTTGAGCAGAATAAGCGAAAAATAAAAGTAGTCTAGAGTAGTCGAACAGTTTTTACGCAAAATGTTGAAAAAACTTTGACTTACAATAAAAGCGAAAAAAATTTTTAATTGACGTAGAAAAAATCTGGACCTAAAATAAATAATCAAAATTTTCTTAAAAAAATTCAAAAAAAGCAAATATCAGAGTTAAAATTTCACATTTGAACAAAAAGCAACGCGTATTTTTGCGCAAAATTAGAGCGAGAAAAAATCACGCCCCAAAGTAACTCCCTTTTGCGCTAAACTTCCTGTTTCGGCGTGTTCAAAACCCGTTCTCCAATTTGATCTGTTACATATTATGTTAGCGGAAAATATCCCCCATTGACATTGCTTACCATAACTCCAATTGCGATTGAGAAGACAAAAAAAATTTAAACTTATTTTCGTACAAAAACATTTTTAAAGTAAAAACTACTTTTGTCATTTCGTTGTTGGGCATACTCCTGTCTCTAAATGACAATATATACGCTTGTATTGATACCAAAAAACATAAGAGATGGTAACCAAGACCTGCAACAAAAAGTTCAAGTAGCGGGCATCTAAAATTGGGCCTAATGGGTTATCACGTTTCCCCTTTTCAATTCGTTTTTCGATACTGACTGCTGATTCTCTACTGAAGAGAAAATTAAGTTAGCACCCTCTTATTTTACCAAGTAAAAATTCAATTTTTGCGTCAATTCAACTCCAACTTAAGATCACATTTTGAATACAATTTTTAGACCATTGAACTAAACCTTAACTAGTCCTCTCGCCTACCTATGAATTTCACATAAACCGTAACGCTCACTTAATATAAATCCATATGTAAAAAAGAGGAACTCGATCCAAGACTCACAGAAAAAAGAAAAATGTCACAAGCTGTGATATGTTTTCATATTTGTTCAACAATGGCTAAGTTTCTAATTGCGTTAAACATTAACAAAAATGATACAAAGAAATTGTGATCTTGTCACAATTCTATTTTTCCTGTGAATCTTGGATGAAGGTAATTTTGCTGAGTGAGCGATACGGTTAATCTGAAATTCAAAGGTAGGCGAGATGACTAGCTTATGGGATCAACGGTGAAATTGAACTCAAAATGTGATTCTAAGTTACAGTAAAATTGCCACAAAAACTGATTTTTTACTTTGTAGTGGGAGCTAAATTAATTTTGCAGTTACGTATAGATTGTCTTGCTGAGCAGCCTCTATTTAAAAGCACTTTGAGCAGAATAAGCGAAAAATAAAAGTAGTCTAGAGTAGTCGAACAGTTTTTACGCAAAATGTTGAAAAAACTTTGACTTACAATAAAAGCGAAAAAAATTTTTAATTGACGTAGAAAAAATCTGGACCTAAAATAAATAATCAAAATTTTCTTAAAAAAATTCAAAAAAAGCAAATATCAGAGTTAAAATTTCACATTTGAACAAAAAGCAACGCGTATTTTTGCGCAAAATTAGAGCGAGAAAAAATCACGCCCCAAAGTAACTCCCTTTTGCGCTAAACTTCCTGTTTCGGCGTGTTCAAAACCCGTTCTCCAATTTGATCTGTTACATATTATGTTAGCGGAAAATATCCCCCATTGACATTGCTTACCATAACTCCAATTGCGATTGAGAAGACAAAAAAAATTTAAACTTATTTTCGTACAAAAACATTTTTAAAGTAAAAACTACTTTTGTCATTTCGTTGTTGGGCATACTCCTGTCTCTAAATGACAATATATACGCTTGTATTGATACCAAAAAACATAAGAGATGGTAACCAAGACCTGCAACAAAAAGTTCAAGTAGCGGGCATCTAAAATTGGGCCTAATGGGTTATCACGTTTCCCCTTTTCAATTCGTTTTTCGATACTGACTGCTGATTCTCTACTGAAGAGAAAATTAAGTTAGCACCCTCTTATTTTACCAAGTAAAAATTCAATCTTTGCGTCAATTCAACTCCAACTTAAGATCACATTTTGAATACAATTTGTAGACCATTGAACTAACCTTTAACTAGTCCTCTCGCCTACCTATGAATTTCAGATAAACCGTAACGCTCACTTAATATATATCCATATGTAAAAATGAGGAACTCGATCCAAGACTCACATAAAAAAGAAAAATGTCACAAGCTGTGTTATGTTTTCATATTTGTTCAACTATGGCTAAGTTTCTAATTGCGTTAAACATCAACAAAAATGATACGAAGAAATTGTGATCTTGTCACAATTCTATTTTTTCCTGTGAATCTTGGATGAAGGTAATTTTACTGAGAGCGTTACGGTTAATCTGAAATTCAAAGCCAGGCGAGAGGGTAAGCTTATGGGATCAACGGTGAAATTGAATTGAAAATGTGATTCTAAGTTACAGTAAAATTGCCACGAAAACTGAATTTTTACTTTGTAAAAATAGTGGGAGCTAAATTAATTTTGCCGTTACGTATAGATTGCCTTGCTGAGCAGCCTCTATTTAAAAGCACTTTGAGCAGAATAAGCGAAAAATAAAAGTAGTCTAGAGTAGTCGAACAGTTTTTACGCAAAATGTTGAAAAAACTTTGACTTACAATAAAAGCGAAAAAAAATTTTTAATTGACGTAGAAAAAATCTGGACCTAAAATAAACAATCAAAATTTTCTTAGAAAAATTCAAAAATAGCAAATATCAGAGCCAAAATTTTGCATTTGAACAAAAAGAAACACGTATTTTTGCTCAAAATTAGAGCGAGAAAAAATCACGCCCCAAAGTAACTCCCTTTTGCGCTAAACTTCCTGTTTCGGTGTGTTCAAAACCCCTTCTCCAATTTGATCTCAAAAATCATGAAAATGTGCGAACATATCTTTAAAACATATCTGAAAGAATTCAGGAAACAACTCGAGGCAGAGAAATGACCATCCTCGCAGAACAGAGTCACCTTCTACATAAATGCACTGAACACTTTCAAAACAACAACAGGAAAAAACACGAAAACGTATCTGACAAAAACTAATTTTATCTGAAAGCAATACTAAAATTGCTACTCTAAAAAACTAGGTCCTGACAAAAGAGCTGGAGACCTTTGAAACAGATAGTTTGCAACATAATGATACCAATAGACATAACCCAAATAAATCGTAAAGAGAAAAACTGAGGAAAGGGGAAGCTGAAGAACAAAATCAACAGAAAATTATTTTTATAAAAGTTTGCAATAAAATCCCCTCATCTCCTCCTAGATCGGTCAAGCACCCAATACTTTACAGAGAAATAACCTGAAAACAATTTGAACAATATAGTTCAGTGAAAAGTGCCCTGTCTGGCTTTCAAGTGTTCGGCGAAAAATATAATTACATTTTGTGCTGGATCAGTCAACCAAGCCGAAACTAACCTGAAAAAAATTGTATGATTTATTTCAAAGAAGAGTGCCATGTCTAGCTTTCAAGCGTCACCTCATAGTAGCAACACGAATAGAAAACCTTAGGTAAAAATTGATCCAGAAAAACTACAGCGGAAAATTTAGAAAATCAGAAAGAAAGACAAAAAAATTAGAAATTTATACAAATAACGACTCAAATCTATCTCCAATTTTTCTAGCAAAAACAACTCAAAAAAATATCAATCGAAAAGAGACAGCAAAACTGCTGGAATAACTAACTTTAACAAGAAAACTCCCAAAAGCTATAAAAGTTAAACACAACAAAATTGCAACAAAACAGCTGAAAATTGAATCAAAGTTAATAATTACTTCAGATGGTAAAAAATGGCTTTCGGCTTAATAGTTATCATAATTAGGAGAAAACCTTTGACTAAAAAGGTCTCAGTTAAATTCAAAACATATTTTGAAAAACCCGCACGAGATCAAAAAATTTCGCTGATTTAACGATAGTTATTTCTCTCTTCTCTCTGCTCTTACGAAAATTAATCTAAACAATTTGTTTTCACGCATTTCACTTCTGTTTCAAATAGACTCCAATTAAATTACCGATCAAAAAAGACGCTCTAACAATGCTTCTCTCCGAGTAGTAAAAAAGACAGCGTCCCAAAACAATCTAAATTCCTTGAATTGTAATAAATGTGATGAATTAAATTCACTGAGTGGTTTTAAATGACGCCATTAGAGGTTATCATATCCCACTGTTATACTAATAAATTTTACAGAGAAAAAATTACACCAATTTTGGTGGACGTTTCATTTGACCTTTAGTGAACTGCTGCCACTTGAGTTCTTCAGCTGCTGACACTTGTGAATGAGAGAGAAATTTGTCACGCGAAACGATAAAGTCAAAGGAGTAAAAATTTACACGATAATTCAAAACAGCCGAGCAAAAAAATTTGCACAAAAACATAGCCGGTAGAATGTTTTGCATAAAAAGAAATTTTTTGCATGAAAAAGACCAACGCGTTTACAGTGATTGCTTCAAGCTTTGTTCGAGAGCAATTAAACAAATGTTCGAGATTGATAGATTGTACCATTTCCAATTGAAAGATACACCCTCAGTTGTTCTGAAATAAGCCAATTTTTTCTGAAATCTTTTCGAGAATTTGGTTCGCTGTAAAAAAATACCTTGGGCGGCTTGAAGGGATAGTCTGTGGGAAAGTGAATGGTGAGAAAGAAGACTCCTCCCTGGAAGGGACTCTCTGGGGGTCCCATTATGGTTGCTTGCCAGTGAAAGAAGTCATCGCCCACTGGTCCTGCTGAACACTGAGCAGGAGGGTCTCGCTGGATGTCTTCATACTCCTACAAAAAGATAACATCAGATGACGCTGTTAACTTTAAAATAGAAGCTAGAGATAAAACAACAACAAAGTCTAGACGCATCGAAAACTTCGATCTCTTCCGTTTGTGTTCCTCCCCCAAGCTTAGTTGGTGTATATTATTAGCAAGCCCCACGTACGCGCGCAATAGTATCACAATGATTTATAGTAAAATGGCCCGTACTTTTTCAGTGGTGTTTGCATAATGTACTAGGGGGCTGTTGGGGCAATAACGGAAAAGATCCGAAAGCTTTTCACATTAAACCTTGTAAATAGGGCTTCCTATGTAGGTCAAAAAGTGTCTCAAAAGCACGTCAATTTGTTTAACTGAAGAAATTTGCAGCTGGAGCTGGAAGTTGGAGATGGAGTTGGAACACTTGATTGCAATTTAAATGACAGTCGAAAAACAAATCATCCAATTAATTTAATTTCATGCATAACAATCATTTCGACTTTTTCAATTAATTGCAATTATTCCAAACCCTTAAAACCAGCAATTAATACACTAATTCCGATGGTCTAATCGTCTTAGAGTTTCTAAACGTTTCTTAATGCTATACAGCTGGAAATCATCCAGATCTCTGTCCATTTTTTCTCGTCGTCACTAATTTGCAAGAATCAGCCAAGTCCAAAATTTCTCAATTTTTGATATAATATCCGAAAATTTGCAATTAATTCGCATGTCACATATCAAATAACTGGTTTTGCAAACTATTGCAATCAATTGATAGGCAGGTATAATTGTAACAGCAATAACTTATTCCCCGTTTTCTTTTTGCGATAATTCACAGAACGCAAGAACTTCCCCAGCAAGGCAACACATTCTGACCAAAGAAAAACGGTCTCACCTTCTTAATTCGTTTCAAGGCCATTAATAATCTGTGGATAGTTAGTTTATAAACCTTGCAGTGATCCCACGTAATCACAGAATCAATCTGAAACAAATAAAAGTTTTTCTCTTTCAACCAGTCGTTTGTTTTTAAATAAAGTTTAAGGCTGTAAGTTAAAATCTGTAACATAGTGTGCATAACGTACTGGGGGCACAATAGAAAAAATCGTCAATTTTATATCTCTACAATTATCCATTTGGGTACTTGTTTTCAGCCAAACAGTGCTTGCTTTTACGAATTGCTTGATAGAAGGCTGTCAGAAAAATTGTTATGAAGGTATCTTGAGCAACAATTCCCTTAAGATGAAGAAGTTTACAGCAATAAATTACAATGATCCGCTTTTTTTCAATTAGGTGAATTGCATGTTATTGTGCGTTGAAATAGACAGCCGGTTGACTGACGTTAAGATAAGGCAGAGTTTGAGAAAGGACCGAAAAAAACTTTGGCAACCAAAATTTCATCTAAAAACTTACGTTCTTAGTCTGCGTACATCCTAAAGTAGAAATAATCATGCTTATGTTGAGCAGTAAAATTATTGTTATTTAGAGGTCGTGGTCATCAAAAAGTCCTCACATTTGATTAGCCTTTTTGGTATAATCGCCACGTTAAACATCCATATGTTGACAATATCAAATTACAAATTACCATACGTTATTCATTATAAAATTAGATATAATGATCACTCTGAGGCTGTTCGTTTGAGCTTTAATCTAAAAATGTCTATTTTAAGGAAATTTTCCTAATTGATCTCAAGTGCGGCCAACTTATTCTACTTCAACCATTTTTTATCAAGTTTTGTTACTCATTTTACGCTTTTTTTATTTTTGTGAGCTGTCCTGTTCTTAGGTTCTGCTTAACATTAAGGCGGTCGGCAGAACTTTTGAAGTTTTCGGATCTTCCCCAAAAACTTATATCTCTCTCTAGTTTTTTTACTTAGCTAACTTTTACTATGAATTGTGCGGCTGGCAAGACCCAACATTTCAAAAGAAGATCACGACAGCTGTCATACTTCTACTGTTAACAGCACTTTTATTCCCCAATTAATTTGATGATTTACACGCTGAATGTTTCTAGCAGTTAAAGTCTGCAGGAAAGTTCCATTGAATGACAGACGTGCAAGCACTATCACCTACCAAAAGACGTAAACTTTTTTAACATTTTCGTTGGGAAGTATATAATTTTTGTTTCTATTGATATTGATTTTTTACTATGCACCAGTAAACTTTTCGTTTTATTTCTTGCTGCAGGTGTTTGATGAAGCAGTTCTTCGGTTTTATGGGTTTCAACGACTGCATAGCAAACGGCTTCGACATCAGGAGGGTTATGGGCTGCTACAAAGAATTCATCTACAAATGCAGAAACAACGTAAAGACAAAAATTTATTTGTCAAAATGGATGGCATTAACTTGTCTAGTTGTCAATACAAAAAATCGATTCATTAAAATAAACACAGCTCTTAGGTCAAACTGCGTTAAAAATATGAAAATTAGTTTTGATTGTAGTTTGCCTTGAATTGAAGTTTGCCTTAATTGAAGTAATGAAAATGCCACTTCGTCGAGCAAGGTTGTCACACGAATCGTTGACAATTATTCTCAATTTTATACTAAAAATTTTTATAATAAATATATACTAAAACTATAAATCTAGCATATCAAGGACTTGATTAAATAAAAAATCATGGAAATTTTTGTAAGAAAAATTAGTCGTTACAATTTATCAGGAGCCAAAAATTGCGCTTGCACTCTTTTTAATAAAAAAAGAATAAATTCGGAACCGGTTCAAATGTGCTTGGAGAAAAAATTCGAGTCAAAATGAGATCAATGGGAAAAGTTTTTCTAGCCAAAGTCAAAGGAAAAATTGATTTGCTCAAATTATGCAACAATTCAAATAAATGTAATTCTGAAAACTTTACTGATATGGTTTTAAACTTTAAGAATGTCATTAATAATTGCCACTTAATTTTTCTACAAGGTGACTATATCATACATTTATTAAAACACAATTTTTCTTGTTAGTGAAATAATAACGCTTGGATAATCTTACAAACTGAATCTCTCATTGATGCAACGCTGAAGATCACCTGAAACGGTTCCATTAATTTTGGAGAAAATACAGTTTCCAAAACTCAGTTTTATCGGTTGGAAAGACCAAGGACTACTGCTCTTTGAATATTGGGGGCGAAGTAGTTCATCCCGTGAATACAGTCAAAGATTTAGGTATTTATGTTTCTGAAAACCTTAAATGGAACGTCCATATATTGAGAAGACTTGGCTTATGTTTCTCTCTTCTGACATCAATCAAAAGAAATCTGCGTTTTGACTTTCCTCTTCAAACCAAGTTAACAATGTACAAATCATTCTTTTTGTCAACTCTCCTTTACGAATCTGAGATTTGGTCTCCCCTCCTGTGCTGAACTAACAAAATTAGAGAGTTTTCAAATTAAAAGTGCTAAAAGGATTTGGTAAGCAAGCTCGTATCGAGACAGATTTTCGAAGTGTAAGTTACTGCCGATTTGCCGCATGCTGCAATTCAAAGATCTTACGATGCTGAATCGAATCTTGACGGGCAAATATGATTTAGGTCCTATGCTACTCATTCAAATTCAATACAATCAACGCTTGCGGAGCTCGTCCAAACCAATTTTGATTTTGAATAGAACAAAGAAATCCATATGTAAAAAGAATCTTCTGTTTAGAGCTGTGAGACTGGGAAATTTAGCTCAAACTTGTACGAGTCTGGAATATTTTCATGGACTACTGTCTTTTTAAAAGTAAATTTAAAACTCTTTTATTTGCTTTTATTAGTGAAAAATTTGATAATAATCAGCTTAGATGTTTATTCTGACTTCCTTTGATATATAATGCCTCATGAAGCGACTAAGTTTTTTACAACTACTACTACATTATGATCATCAGTGGTTGAAAAAAAAACTTGAAACAAGAAAACGATGTCTTTCCTTGAAAAAAAACGAAATTATTCCCTCCAGTTACTGGGATAAATAACTGACGCTATACTAGCACCCGTTGCACTCAAGTTTTGAAGCTAACTTCAAGTTCTCCTTGATTCCGCTAAATACTATATTGCAACAGTACTCAACTTTCCTCTGCAAAAATTTCTTTGTACAGTGAAGGCAGCAGAACTTATGATTAATGCAGATAATTTTTTGCAAACGAAACTAGTATTTCTATATTTTTCACAAAATTAGGAGTGAAACAAACTGGATCCTAATAGTATACAATGAAAAAAGCGTTTTAAAAAAATCTCCGACGTCTCCGAATGCAACAAAAAAACCCCATCCGCGATATTCCAGGAGAACTTCACAAAGTAGCCAAATTTTTAAATTAGGTACCCCTCAGTATAGGTCTTGTACAGTGTAATAAGTAGATTCACTATACCCAGGACAGTCATCCTGTCCTATATCGTTCAATTCTGAAATGGAATCAAAAACTTGAGTGCTTAACACAACCGTAGGGCGGAATTGGCACATTCACTTTGAACAATTTACTAATCCCACTAGTGCTATCAAATGGTTTGCAATAAGTTTTGTCCCTCATCTCAATTTCCTAAAGAAATAAAGCATAAAAGATAACGTCCGCTCAAAATATCTTATATTATTATTATTATTATTATTATTATTATTATTATTATGGCTTCCACAAAAAAATAGCTAGATAAATGGCTTTCCGATAGAAAAAATTTGACCGCTGAAATTCTTTTTTGATTTCAGGCAACACAAACCGAAAACTTGACCGTCTTTGCACAATATTAATATGCTCGCTGATGTTGAACGCATAATAATTGTTCACCAATTTCGATAGCAAGAGAAGATCTGTTAGCACAATGTAATAGTTGAGAGGTAATAAGTTCAGGGATCTCAGTCGTTCGCAATAATCAAGGTTCGGTAGGATCCATTTCGAAACTTTTTCTTGAGATTTTTCAAGGAGTCGCATGTCAGATTTTGAAGGCATATAACAGTTAGATCCATAGATTAAGATTGGAATAAGCGTACTCTTATGAAGATTTAGTTTTGCAGTAACCGTCAGGAGATATGATATGTTTCTTTTAATTTGGTGGAAGAATTTGTTGGCTTTACAAGTCCGCAATTCTACATGTTCCTTCCAAGTGAGGCTGTCGTTCATAGTGATACCAAGGTCCTCCACAGTTCTCGATTGTTCCAGCGACCTTTGACCCAAAACCGGACTTAATCTCGACTTGATATTGAAATTTATGTACTGACATTTCGGTAAATTGAAGCTGATGTTATTTTCGTAACTCCAACGCAATATTGAATCTAGATCTTGTTTGATTCCGTGTGCGTTTCCAAGATTTTCATTATATAATAATTTGAGATCGTCAGCAAAAAGAAAGACTTTGGAGTTGAAAACAGTTTCAGGTAAGTCATTAATGAAAATAAGAAGAAGTAGGGGCCCAAGTATTGAGCCCTGAGGTACACCCGAGGTGACCGGCGAAGTCTTCGATTTTAGATTTCCAATTTTCACGTATTGCAGTCTGTCGCTCAGGTAACTCTTTAAAATCTCGAACAGCTTGCCACCTATTCCAATGCAATTGATCTTACGTAAAAGTACTCCATGATCAATTTGGTCGAAAGCTTTGGAAAAGTCAAAGAGAAGTGAGCTATTTTCTCGATTGTTCTCAGAAAAGAATTTGTATATCTTATCTAAGTCGGTTATCATTTGAAGAATAACTGATCTTCTTTCACGAAAACCGTACTGTGAGTCAGTTATGAGTCCTTTGAAAAACTTTACAATTGAGCCATACAACAATCTTTCTAGAACTTTCGAGACAATGCATAATAGTGTTACAGGACGATAATTTACAACATCTGCTTTCGATCCTTTTTTCTTGAAAATTGGGCTAACTGCTCCTAATTTCCATGCACTAGGATAGGTTCCAAGGCGCCTAAAATTTCTGAATAACTCAAAGATGGATTTCGTAGGTTCTTTTGCGCAGTTCCTGAGGACAACTGCAGGCAAATTATCAGGCCCACATGACTTTGATACGTCTAATGACCCAAGAATTTCAACTATTGCTTCTTCCGTCACAGTAAAACAGTTCAAAATTCTATTTTCATTCAAACTGCTTTTGAAGACCGATGACACGGTGAAAACTGAACAGAAGTATTTATTAAAGAGAGAGGCTTTTCAGCATCACAGTTTGCTACGTCTTTGTTCCATTTAACCTGTGGCGGAACGGACGGTCCTTTTTGTAAGCTTTTAAAATACTTGTACATGGCTTGAGAATTTCGTGAGTTGGAAAGCTTTGATTCGTAATTTTTCTGGTCTAGGTCTACCGCTTCTGCTAGACTGGTTCTCAACGTTTTTATCTTGAGTCTCAACGAATCATTGTTGGCTGGTGAATTCGGTGTTCTCTGTAGCGTGTTAAGCCTTTTCATTAGATGTGATGTCGCAAGCGTGATCCAGGGTGGCAAATTGGATCTATGCTTACTCCGTCTTGGTGTGATTTTAGTGATCGCCTCGAATAACCAATGATACCATTCGCTGAGCATCCGATCGCAATTGCTATAACAAATAGGATTAAAAGGGTTAAGACTTAGATTTTCCTTCAGACCAACGTAATAGCATTTACAAAAGCTCAAAATTTTGTGCAAATCGGACTCAAAATTTTGTGCAAAATTTTGACTGATTTACAAAGCTGGTCAAGAAAACACAATCATTTAGGTGCTAAAGGTTATATAAGATCTTGCATGCTCAAAGCTTTGCTCATCTCGAAATAGATAAAATCAAAGCCCTGTGCATTTTCTACAGAGTAACGCTACCTTTTTTCGTCACGCTGATAATTATTTGCGTTGTTTATGGCAAAAAATCAAGTTTTGAGGAAAAAAACGAAACCTTGCCGGAGAAAGATTATTTTGGATCTTTTCCGTTTGTGCCCCCCAGACGCACGTCCCAAATTTTTACATAATGAGTTACCATATAATTACACATGCTCTGCAAAAGGGGGAGCATAACGTGCTGGGGGGCACAAGCGGAAAGGATCCCATATTTTTCATATCCCTGAGTTTATAGAGAAACTTGCAATTCGTGGGATGCACCATAGTGTCAAGACTAAAAATGAGCATTTATATTCACCAAATAAATTGCTATAAGACAACAAGGAATTTGAAAGACGTTACAACTCTTACCGTCATTCTACAGGCAAAAACGGTCAACTAAGAGATAACCCCTCCCCGAAAAGGGTAGTCGGTCTACTCAGGGGCAGCAAGTCAACTCCTATGTGTATTTATAAAACCTGACAGTAGACAAAAAAAAGCATCAGATGCAAATTGAAGTATAAATAAAGAGCAATTAAAGTATAATGTGTAGTGATTTTGAATTAATATTTGAAAAAACAAGGCATTTAGCTCATTAGCCTCCCCTCCTCGACAACGGTTACTATTGACGCTTCTACTGCAGGGCGCCGGCGCATGGAGCTCGCGCAACGGAGGCAGAGTATGGAGCTACACAAAGGGGCTGTTGGCATCATTACGAACACTGCAGCGCAACCCCGATGAGGCGGAAAGAGTTTTGGCAAGATTGAGATTGAAGCTGATTAAACCCAAAATGTGTTAGAGAGAAGATAAATTAATTTTAGGAAATTCAAAAAAAGAATACAGTGAAGAATTTAACAAAAATTAGTCGTATATATAGTCTGGAATATAAATATAACATTTAAAGTGTACATTTATTAAAAGGTTATTGTATCCAAAATTAAACTATTTTGGGGCGTATGAGTGGGCGTCATTTCATTATTACAAGCAAAAATTTACTCACTTTAGATCTTTCACAAAGTTGCAATTCGCCTTCAATATTAGTAAATAAAGATCTATATTTGACAAACTTGCAGTTCAAAACTGATTCTCATTCATTTTCTAAATTGTTAGATGCAGTTGTTGTTATAAATCTGGTGAGTTTGTTTTTTTTCTGAGTTTAATAACATAAATTAAGTTTATAAGCTCTAGGATAATTTCTAAGTTCTTTTCCGTGCTGCACTACCCCCACTCAGATTGTTGCCGCTTGGTAAGAATCTGGACTCACCCACTAGCTATTCTCGATGTTGTTCTATTTTCCGCTGTGGCAAAGCTTTTGTCAGAAGATCTGTTGTCGTTCCATCTGTTGGCCTGTAAATGAATTTGCTTGAGTTGTCATAAACTCGTTCTCGGATGAAATGATATGTCGATGTGCTTTAATCGTTCGTGAAGCACCGGGTTTTTGCAAACTTTAGGCAACTCCTTTTGTCCTCTCAGTTGGTTGTGAGCTCACATTGTTCAAACCCCAGTTCTGTTAGAAGACCATGCAAGAAGATGGCTTCTTGCACCGCGGCAGGTGAACCCTAGTACTCTGCCTCATAAGATGAGAACGAAACTGTCAGTTGCTGCTTGATTTGCCAAATAACAGATCCCCCACTGTCTCGCAGCTTGAATTAGTATCCTGCGGTCGATTGTCTATCATTGACGTCTCCACTCTAGTCTGCATCGGTTTCGCCAACTAGAGTGCTGTTGCTGCTTGATGGGAAAAACAGTCTAAGAAATTTAGTATGTTGTAGGTATCTCAACACGCGCTTGCCACCATTGAAAAGCTCAAGAGTTGGGTCATTCATGAAGCGTGATAAGACATTTGTGATGCACATGGATTCTGGTCTAGTTTGCTCAGCTCTGTAAAGTAGTGAACCTACAAGACTTATAAAGTCATGTGAATCTACTGTTGTTGTGAATCTACTCATACCTCTTGAGCTGCTTCAGGTTTTCAATTTTTTTCTGCAGGTGATTTGCTTGGTTTGCATTCTTGCATATTGAACTCTTTTAAAATGTTTTGAGTATATTTCTTTGATCTAAAGTTATTCCTTTTTCTGTTTTTGGAATTCGCATTCCAAGAAACTATTCGAGATCTGCCCTTTCGTCTATTTTAAACTTTGATTTTAGTGAAATTTTCTTTTTGTTGATCTCTGTTTGACTATTACCTGCTATGACTAAGTCATCAACCCAGGTTAAAAGAAACAATTTGTTTATCTTCTTTGGCGTTTAGAAAAAGACAGTAGTCGTGTTTACTTCTCTCAAAACCTTGCTGAATTAGAAAAAGAGAAATCTCCTAATACCAATTTTTGGCTGCTTGCTTCAGTCCATAAATGGATTTTTTCAGCTTACAAACTAAATTTTTGCCATTGCGGTCTAACATTTCAAAACAATTGGGTGCTCTAGATAGCTTTATTAGTCTATTTTAGGAAGCAAATAGGAAGTTTATAAGCTCTAGGATAATTTCTATGTTCTTTTCCGTGCTGCACTTCCCCCACTCAGATTGTTGCCGCTTGGTAAGAATCTGGACTCACCCACTAGTTATTCTCGATGTTGTTCTATTTTCCGCTGTGTCAAAGCTTTTTGTCAGTAGATCTGTTGTCGTTCCATCTGTTGGCGTGTAAATGAATTTGCTTGAGTTGTCATCAACTCGTTCTCGGATGAAATGATATGTCGATGTGCTTTAATCGTTCGTGAAGCACCGGGTTTTTGCAAACTTTAGGCAACTCTTTTTGTCTAAAGTTATTCCTTTTTCTGTTTTTGGAATTCGCATTCCAGGAAACTATTCGAGATCTGCCCTTTCGTCTATTTTAAACTTTGATTTTAGTGAAATTTTCTTTTTGTTGATCTCTGTTTGACTAATACCTGCTATGACTAAGTCATCAACCCAGGTTAAAAGAAACAATTTATTTATTTTCTTTGGCTTTTAGAAAAAAACAGTAGTAGTGTTTACTTCTCTCAAAACCTTGCTGAATTATAAAAAGAGAAATCTCCTAATACCCATTTTTGGCTGCTTGCTTCAGTCCATATATTGATTTTTTAAGCTTACAAACTAAATTTTTGCCATTGCGGTCTAACATTTCAAAACAATTGGGTGCTCTAGATAGCTTTATTAGTCTATTTTAGGAAGCAAATAAGCTGCTTTTACATTCATTTGTTTTAAAAAGAAGTTTTTGATAGCTGATAAAGCTAGTAGAATTTTAAAGGTTTCGGGTTTGCTTGTGGGAGCAAAGGAATCTGAATGTTCAATTCCCTCAATTTATTTAAAACGTTTTGCTACATAACGAGCTTTAAGTTTATCAATATTTCCGTTTGAATCATAATTTATGTTGTATACCCATCGGCCAGGAATAATATTTTGTCCTTATTCTCATGAAACTAAGTCCCAACTTTCTGTTTCTTTTGAACTTTCTTTCTCTGTTTTCATTGCTTCAAGCCATTAAGGTTTTTGTTCCGAATTAATTGCAATTTCGAAATTTTCAGGCTCGATGAAATTTTTTCTATCTTTGTGCTTTGAACAGCATGGGAATAGCTTCGACCAAAGTGTTCCAGGGGTGCTCTAGACCTATCACTTTGCTTATTTCTTCTATCTTCTTCTGCTTTTTTTCTCACTCTTTGCCTTTCATCGTACTCTAACCAAAAAGGGACAGCCTTTTGTCTCCTGAAGGAATTGCTATTTGACCTAGTTTACCTATCATTTGCAGTCTTGAGGGTGGTTCGACTGTTTCTGTTGTGAGTTTTTGTCAGGTACTGGCACTTTTGAAGGCTTTCTTTCTACGTTTTTAACTGCAACTTTGAAATTAAACTGTAGATTAATCATGCATTTTGGTTTGACGCTTGGACTTGGTCTCTGTTGTTCAATTTTTTGTTCAACTTCAGTTTCTGTATTGTTTTCAATTTCCTTAACAGCATCTGTTTCAATTGACTCAATCTCAGAATTTAAATTTTTTAGGCATCCTGAAATTCTTCTCTTGCTTAGATAAGTCTAGATATAGAAAGCTGTCTTGTATATTTTCGGTTTCATTATGAAAAACGGGAAAATCGTTTTGATTAAACCTAACGTTTCTAGAAGCAAAAATGTGTCTGACTTTTATGTTTTGCAACAATCGAGAGGTTATGTTATCAGGGTAACCAATGAACAGGCGCTTTGTTTATTTGGAATCAAACTTCGATTTTTTAAAGCATCATTTTTTTAATAGGCTACAGAGCCAATTTTTTTAAAGTTTTTGATGGTCCCTTCTCGAAATTTTTTGAGGGCTGACTTTGCATTTTGTCTTTGACAATCAAAATTTTGTATACATTAACATGCCATATCTACAACACGAAACCAAAAACTTTTTGGCCTTTATGAATCTAACAGAAAGCATCTTTCCGCCTCTACTACTGTTCTAAAACGTTCTGCAAAACTATTTTGCTCGGGGGTTTCAGGAAATGGGAATTTACGAGCTATTTATTTGCTTATGCACAATTTTTTATCAGTTTTGTTTTTGTATTCTTTGCCCTTATCAGTTCGCAAAACTTGTGGTCGGCCGTATTGTGCAACATACTCTTTGAAAGTTTGCAATGCTTGCGTTTTGTATATAACAAATTTACAATTGCGTAGCCACAGAATTCATCTATGAAACTGATTGCACATCTGTTGCCACCTATACTTGATGGCCTCACTGGTCCAATAACGACAGAGTAAACTCTTTCTAGTTTTTGAGTTGCCTTGTCATTGCACACTTTTGGAACAGGCTTTTCCGAAATTTTTCCCAAAGCACAAATTTCACGATATTCTGAAGCTTGGGAACTTTATCTGCTGTTCTTAAAACATCTCTGAAATTCAAATGTCCAAGTCTGTTGTGCCAAAGTTTTGCTCAACATGTGCCCCCACCTAAGTTTGAAAAGTGGTGCTGTTTTTCTTTTCTGCATGGTAAGAAGAACAAATGTCTCTTCTTATCAGTCTGAGGCTTTCCTTGCTTTTGAATTTTAGGACTGACTCATCTTTTGTGTGAACAATTCGTGTCGCTTTTGAACTAATTTTGAAACTGAAATTAAGTTTTTTTGAACTCTGGTACATGCAGAAACTTATCAAAAGTCTACTTATGTAGAACACCTTTAGTGTCTCGTGCTTCCACATCTACATCTCCTAGTCCTTCAATTTTGTTTTCCCTCCATCTGGATTGTTAACTGTGGTTTCTAATTTTTGATAATTCTGAAAACCAAGTTTTATCTATCATCATTTGATCAGTACAGCCTGAATCTACTACTAAATCAGTTTTTGAAACTTCAATTGAGCTTTCAGTGCTTAAACTAGATGCTAGTTTTTGTATGAGGGATTTTTTTTTGTGATGATTACATGCATTTGCTAGGTGGTTTTTAGCCTTGCATATACTACAAACAGCCTTGTCCTTTTTGTAAAAGGCTTAATGTCCAGGTTTTTTGCATACAAAATAAAATCTAGAGCTTTTGAAACTATTAGGCTTCGAAAAAGTCTTATTAGGATGTGATTTGAATGGAGAGTGTATAGCAATTTGATGGGAAGCATTCTTTGCTGACATGGCAACGTGCTGATCTTCCTCCACATCATCTCTTTGTCTGCGGCTCTCTTAAAATTTGGTGAGACGATTCATCAATTTCCACAAAATTCTCTGCAGAATTCTAGCTTTCCTGCAACATATAATGCTCGTATAATGCTTGTGTAAGGCCGTTGAATACCATTGAATTAAAAAGCTACTCAGAAAATTTTTCAGCGGCATGATACAAGCGGGTGACCAGTTCTTGCGCTCTCATGAAGTACTGGTGGATGGCTTTGTCCTCTTTAAGTTGTAGTCTGGCCAACTGCCACATCAGACTTATGACTGTGGTTGTATCGTCGCTTCGGAACCACTGCTAGAGAAGTTGCCAGGCTTTCTACCATCTCTGAGACCCTTACTATTAACACAGTTATCCCAAATGAGCATGAGGCTGCTGACATCTAATGTCATTGCCAGGAAGCACCAAATCTGGATTTTTGGGTTCTCATCTTCTTGCACAGCTGTAGCTCTAGCTTGAGTCTGAGCCCCGTGTTCTTGCGCTTGCGCATCATTGGCATCTTGCTTCGGTAGTGCTGGCCTGTCAGGTAGCTCACGGTGTCTGCGAGAGTTTCAAACAAGCCTTTGTTTTGTGCAAAGGCAGAGAAACGACTGCTCGATGCTGGTAGTCTTCTGCCAACCCACTAAACGTCATCCACTTCAGACTCTTGTTTGGTGGTTCTATTATGAAGTTTAAATTTCGACCTTTCTATCACAAATTCTGATTTAGTTTTTATTTACTTGGGAAATCTCAGATTTTTAATCTTAAAACTCTCGTCAATCTAGAGGAGCTAAAACAGCCAGCACTGACACTACAATCTTAACCAAAACTTTATTGACGTATCAACGGTCTGATTGCTGAGCCCGTAACCTGTTAGCAGGATTATGAACACAATAGCGCAACAACTCCGATGAGGCGGGACGAGTTTTGGCAAGTTTGAGATTGAAGTATTTTATTCTCAGAAGATGTTAGAGAGAATAAGATAAATTAATTTTAGGAGATTCATAGAGAAGAATGGAGTGAAGTTTTTAACACAAATCAGTCATATATATAGTCTGAAATATAAATATAAGATTTACAGTGTGCATTTGTTAAAATGTTATTTTATAAAAAATCAGGCAATTTTGGGGAGTATGAGTGGGCGTTATTTTAGTATTACATGCAAAAATTGAGTTCACTTGAGATCGTTCAAAAAATTGCCGTTCGCTTTCAATATTAGTAGATAAAGATCAATATTTGACAAACTTGCAGTTCAAAACCAATTCACATTCTTTTTCTAAATTGTTAGATGCGGTTGTCGTTATAAATCTGGTGAGTTTGTTTTCTTTCTGAGTTTAAGAACAAAAATTTGGTTTCTAAGCTCTAAGATATTTTCTAAGTTCTTTTCTGTGCTCCAGAAAGACCGAAACTTAAATTTGTCTCTTTGTACGTGATCACATCCGGATACTAACCTCACTTCTTATCGCTGAACCTGGAAGCCAATCTCTCTATGGCTTTTGATGCTGACGGACCAGCTCCTGTACACGAGAAGACATCTTCTCAATGGAAGTTCGTTAAACCAGCATGATGCTCGTTTTTCAATAGCCAAATCTAAAAAACATACCTCTTTGTCATTGATGAGATCTTTGATTGCCAAACTTTTTACTCGAGCTTGCTCTTGTTTTTCTATTCTGATTTTCTGAAAGACTTTTTTCCTGATGAAACTCTGATTCTGAAACGGCTCGCAGATCCTATTTGGTCTTTCATTTTTCTTTGCCCTGTCTTCGTGAAAAAGAATGTTTAGACCACCCTGTTTAACCGGAGAGAGAAAATCTTCTGGTATCTGTCATTTAAAGAGGGCTGATTCAACATTGAAGGTATAAGATTTTTATCAATTAATTTTTCGGCTTCCCTCAGCAGACACAATTAATCATCAATCAGTAGGATCCCTTCAATACGGTCTTCAAGAAAGCGCCGCCGGAGTGCAATGATAGCACTATCGATGCCACTCTTTTGTCCAAGGAACATCTGTACGTTTTCCCCAAGTAATTGTAGATCTCGTTTAAAGTCCTCCACTATACTCCTACCTATAATCCGTCTTAAGACCTCGCCAATGCCAATTGGTCGAACTCCAGGGAATTTATTTAGTGCAATCAGAAGACAAGCGTTACAAAAATTAAAGAAATTTAGTTCTTCAGTGGAAATTCTGATGGCAAATTTGGACACTGTTTTGCAAATATTGATTGAGGAAGGTTTGTAAGATGTCAAAAGTCATCCTTATTCTAGACCAAATGTGCCATGGCTGCCATTTGTTTTCATTGCGGCGCGTTTTACTTTAGAGCCATTATTTTTTCCAAAAATAGAAGGATGAAACAAGCGAAAGAGCAAGAGAGAATCTTGAGTTATCGACCATTTTTTGTATGCATTAAGATAGAACTTTGTATTTCAGTAGCGCAATGAGCAGCTACGTGATAAGTACCACTTCAATAGTACATATTTTTCAACGTATATATGTACAAACCTAACAAGATGGCAATGAGATAACAGCGGACTCTATGATAAGAAATAAATATATTTACCACAGTTTAATAGTGTATGTTAGTAGTACTTCTAATTGCCGTATTGTGCAACATACTCTTTGAAAGTTTGCAATGCTTGCGTTTTGTATATAACAAATTTACAATTGCGTAGCCACAGAATTCATCTATGAAACTGATTGCACATCTGTTGCCACCTATACTTGATGGCCTCACTGGTCCAATAACGACAGAGTAAACTCTTTCTAGTTTTTGAGTTGCCTTGTCATTGCACACTTTTGGAACAGGCTTTTCCGAAATTTTTCCCAAAGCACAAATTTCACGATATTCTGAAGCTTGGGAACTTTATCTGCTGTTCTTAAAACATCTCTGAAATTCAAATGTCCAAGTCTGTTGTGCCAAAGTTTTGCTCAACATGTGCCCCCACTTAAGTTTGAAAAGTGGTGCTGTTTTTCTTTTCTGCATGGTAAGAAGAACAAATGTCTCTTCTTATCAGTCTGAGGCTTTCCTTGCTTTTGAATTTTAGGACTGACTCATCTTTTGTGTGAACAATTCGTGTCGCTTTTGAACTAATTTTGAAACTGAAATTAAGTTTTTTTGAACTCTGGTACATGCAGAAACTTATCAAAAGTCTACTTATGTAGAACACCTTTAGTGTCTCGTGCTTCCACATCTACATCTCCTAGTCCTTCAATTTTGTTTTCCCTCCATCTGGATTGTTAACTGTGGTTTCTAATTTTTGATAATTCTGAAAACCAAGTTTTATCTATCATCATTTGATCAGTACAGCCTGAATCTACTACTAAATCAGTTTTTGAAACTTCAATTGAGCTTTCAGCGCTTAAACTAGATGCTAGTTTTTGTATGAGGGATTTTTTTTGTGATGATTACATGCATTTGCTAGGTGGTTTTTAGCCTTGCATATACTACAAACAGCCTTGTCCTTTTTGTAAAAGGCTTAATGTCCAGGTTTTTTGCATACAAAATAAAATCTAGAGCTTTTGAAACTATTAGGCTTCGAAAAAGTCTTATTAGGATGTGATTTGAATGGAGAGTGTATAGCAATTTGATGGGAAGCATTCTTTGCTGACATGGCAACGTGCTGATCTTCCTCCACATCATCTCTTTGTCTGCGGCTCTCTTAAAATTTGGTGAGACGATTCATCAATTTCCAAAAAATTCTCTGCAGAATTCTAGCTTTCCTGCAACATATAATGCTCGTATAATGCTTGTGTAAGGCCGTTGAATACCATTGAATTAAAAAGCTACTCAGAAAAATTTTCAGCGGCATGATACAAGCGGGTGACCAGTTCTTGCGCTCTCATGAAGTACTGGTGGATGGCTTTGTCCTCTTTAAGTTGTAGTCTGGCCAACTGCCACATCAGACTTATGACTGTGGTTGTATCGTCGCTTCGGAACCACTGCTAGAGAAGTTGCCAGGCTCTCTACCATCTCTGAGACCCTTACTATTAACACAGTTATCCCAAATGAGCATCTGGATTTTTGGGTTCTCATCTTCTTGCACAGCTGTAGCTCTAGCTTGAGTCTGAGCCCCGTGTTCTTGCGCTTGCGCATCATTGGCATCTTGCTTCGGTAGTGCTGGCCTGTCAGGTAGCTCACGGTGTCTGCGAGAGTTTCAAACAAGCCTTTGTTTTGTGCAAAGGCAGAGAAACGACTGCTCGATGCTGGTAGTCTTCTGCCAACCCACTAAACGTCATCCACTTCAGACTCTTGTTTGGTGGTTCTATTATGAAGTTTAAATTTCGACCTTTCTATCACAAATTCTGATTTAGTTTTTATTTACTTGGGAAATCTCAGATTTTTAATCTTAAAACTCTCGTCAATCTAGAGGAGCTAAAACAGCCAGCACTGACACTACAATCTTAACCAAAACTTTATTGACGTATCAACGGTCTGATTGCTGAGCCCGTAACCTGTTAGCAGGATTATGAACACAATAGCGCAACAACTCCGATGAGGCGGGACGAGTTTTGGCAAGTTTGAGATTGAAGTATTTTATTCTCAGAAGATGTTAGAGAGAATAAGATAAATTAATTTTAGGAGATTCATAGAGAAGAATGGAGTGAAGTTTTTAACACAAATCAGTCATATATATAGTCTGAAATATAAATATAAGATTTACAGTGTGCATTTGTTAAAATGTTATTTTATAAAAAATCAGGCAATTTTGGGGAGTATGAGTGGGCGTTATTTTAGTATTACATGCAAAAATTGAGTTCACTTGAGATCGTTCAAAAAATTGCCGTTCGCTTTCAATATTAGTAGATAAAGATCAATATTTGACAAACTTGCAGTTCAAAACCAATTCACATTCTTTTTCTAAATTGTTAGATGCGGTTGTCGTTATAAATCTGGTGAGTTTGTTTTCTTTCTGAGTTTAAGAACAAAAATTTGGTTTCTAAGCTCTAAGATATTTTCTAAGTTCTTTTCTGTGCTCCAGAAAGACCGAAACTTAAATTTGTCTCTTTGTACGTGATCACATCCGGATACTAACCTCACTTCTTATCGCTGAACCTGGAAGCCAATCTCTGTATGGCTTTTGATGCTGACGGACCAGCTCCTGTACACGAGAAGACATCTTCTCAATGGAAGTTCGTTAAACCAGCATGATGCTCGTTTTTCAATAGCCAAATCTAAAAAACATACCTCTTTGTCATTGATGAGATCTTTGATTGCCAAACTTTTTACTCGAGCTTGCTCTTGTTTTTCTATTCTGATTTTCTGAAAGACTTTTTTCCTGATGAAACTCTGATTCTGAAACGGCTCGCAGATCCTATTTGGTCTTTCATTTTTCTTTGCCCTGTCTTCGTGAAAAAGAATGTTTAGACCACCCTGTTTAACCGGAGAGAGAAAATCTTCTGGTATCTGTCATTTAAAGAGGGCTGATTCAACATTGAAGGTATAAGATTTTTATCAATTAATTTTTCGGCTTCCCTCAGCAGACACAATTAATCATCAATCAGTAGGATCCCTTCAATACGGTCTTCAAGAAAGCGCCGCCGGAGTGCAATGATAGCACTATCGATGCCACTCTTTTGTCCAAGGAACATCTGTACGTTTTCCCCAAGTAATTGTAGATCTCGTTTAAAGTCCTCCACTATACTCCTACCTATAATCCGTCTTAAGACCTCGCCAATGCCAATTGGTCGAACTCCAGGGAATTTATTTAGTGCAATCAGAAGACAAGCGTTACAAAAATTAAAGAAATTTAGTTCTTCAGTGGAAATTCTGATGGCAAATTTGGACACTGTTTTGCAAATATTGATTGAGGAAGGTTTGTAAGATGTCAAAAGTCATCCTTATTCTAGACCAAATGTGCCATGGCTGCCATTTGTTTTCATTGCGGCGCGTTTTACTTTAGAGCCATTATTTTTTCCAAAAATAGAAGGATGAAACAAGCGAAAGAGCAAGAGAGAATCTTGAGTTATCGACCATTTTTTGTATGCATTAAGATAGAACTTTGTATTTCAGTAGCGCAATGAGCAGCTACGTGATAAGTACCACTTCAATAGTACATATTTTTCAACGTATATATGTACAAACCTAACAAGATGGCAATGAGATAACAGCGGACTCTATGATAAGAAATAAATATATTTACCACAGTTTAATAGTGTATGTTAGTAGTACTTCTAATTAGTGGTGTCTTGGTTACATCTTTGTGGCGTCCGCCGCCACACACACCCCCAACTTGGGACCAATAACCTTTTATTATTAATTTTCCTTGAGTTCTATGACGTCATCTGCGTTTGGAGATGAAATGGGGCTTGAATCTGGCCAATTTTCGTGGGGAGGTCGTTTTGCCCTCGCCGTTTTTGTGTCTGTGTATATCTTCCGGGTTGTCTTCTGAGTAATTTCTGGCGTCCGGTTAATGGGGCTCCTATTTCGTGTTTTGTTTCCTGGATCGTTTCGGTTGTGGATGTTTCAGTTGGTATTTTTTCGGTGATTTTTTTTGTTGGTGGTGTCCACCGGAGTGCATGACGAAGCGTTGATCATCCTGATGATTTGTGCTGATGTGTCCTGTTTATTTTTGATTGGTGTTTTGTTAATAATC
Source organism: Convolutriloba macropyga (assembly GCF_964194025.1). NCBI lineage: Eukaryota > Metazoa > Xenacoelomorpha > Acoela > Convolutidae > Convolutriloba > Convolutriloba macropyga. The sequence continues at coordinate 31,799,228 of NC_134471.1, forward strand.
TTAATTATCTTGTCAATTTTAGTGTTGGAGTGTGACGGTTTGATCACGAATTGTTTTGGCTTGCTTGAGGTAATGATCATCACGGGGCTTGATTGTAAGGAGACTGAATTGAAATGAGGTTTACTAATTCCACTGTTTTTCACTTTAAAATTGCAATGCATCCATTTGGATAAATGATTGTGAGTATTGTTGCAGATGTCTTCAATTACCGTTGTTAATTTTCTTAATTCTAAATTATACCTCATTTAAGTTTTGGTCAGATGTTTTTGTCGCATTTTTGTTGCTGTTAGTGAACCTTTCGTTTTCTGTTTTCTGAATGTAATTTGGATTCTTGTTTGTAGTCTATTAGCGTAGGATATGTCTTGTTGTATTTAGCTTGTACTTGGCCGTTCGTTGTCAGGCATTGTTGGTGTTTTTTGTTATTGAACGTCTTTCCTTTTTTTTCTCTGATAAGAAAAACTATAAAATTCTCTAGCTTGCCTTCATACGGTTATACATTCTACAAATAGTAATAGACAGGGACATGTTTTTGTTACCTATGGTTAGTCAATTTACTTATTACCGTGTCACGTCGATGATTTGTGTCTAGTGCGATTGTTGTTGGTGAAGAGTATGTTATGGTTCCATCTCGAATTATGTTTCATAACGGTTTTAGTGTAGCTCTTGATTCGGTTACTTTGTGTGCTAGTATCTTGGGTGCTACTTGCTTTGCAGAATTTCTTATTGTAATAGTTTTATCATCGCATTTTTTCATTAATTTGTTGCTTGTGATTTTTTTGAGTGAATCTTTAATACGTTTTTAAGCTCGTTTCTTCACAATCTAAAGTGTAGATTTATCCGATGTTGAACCCATGTTTGTTACATTGTCCTGTAATCTTATGTCAAGTTGTGGTTCACATTCGGAGTTCAGGCTCCAGATGATTGCTGTATCTAATGTCGATTGTCGTTGTAGTTTTTAAATGGATATACTTTCATGTCGTTTTATGATAGTTTATGTTATGAAGGTTATCGTGATGATTTGTTCTGTTGTGTGTTGCGTGGTTTATTTTTGTGCTTTTATAAACTTCTGGAATACAAATTTCATGCACATTCGGTAGGTTTATTTTTTGGCTGGGCTTACGTTTAATTGTCCCTGTAAAAATTTATTGCCACAGCGTTGGCAATCTTATTTTTGACCAATTTTTGCTGTTGGTAGTAGCTTGGTTCCGTTGGTTTCCACGTTTTTCCTCTTCAGTTATTTCTCCTCTCCTTTCTCTCTAACTAGTGCGTAATGTAGGGTTTAAGTTGATTTTGGATCTACGAAAAAAATATCAACTTGTGTTTGCTGAATGTTCTAAAACCTGTGTGAATATGCTTTGTCCAAGATTTTCTTCCAGGTGTTACCGGCTGCTTGTTTTATTTTCTTGAGTGAAAAAATTCTAGTGGTTAGTCTTATTTTTGTCCGCATCTGAAGAACGGGAATTTATGATATGTTTCAATTTGTGTTTTTGAAAAACAAAAATGACCATAGGAATGCTGATAAATCCTAGCCTATTTCTGATAGTCCAAACTCACATTTGTGTAGGCTTATCGCTAAAAATTCTTCGTCTAATCGTGTTAGTGATTTTTCTTTTTCTTCTTCGTGCTTATCTGTTGTGCCTTTCCCTGTTATTATGATGTAATCTAGGAACGCATTTTTTGAAGTAATACCATCTAGTTTTGTGTCCATTACCTTTGGGAATGTCGCCGCAAATTCCGTTAATCCGTAAAAACTACCTAGGAATGCCTACGTACCAGTTATATTTCTTTCGAATAAACCAAAATTGCAGTTGTTTATTTGGCTCAAGGAAGTGGGTTTGTTTTGGATGTATGCATAACTTGAATTCAGTTTCGCTGATGTAACGGTTGCCTTGATCGTTTTTATTTGTGATATTTTTTTTGCAATTTTGTCAATTAGGCCGTCGATGCTTTGAAATTAATCTTTAATTTTATGTATTGCATCGTTCAATTGTTCAAATGGATTGCATTTTTTTGTTTGGTCTGATTTTGCAGCATTAATTACGGGGCTCATGAAATGTTCGTCTAAAAAATTTTTCAGTTTGAATATTCTTTTTTCTTCTATTAGTTTTTTTTTTCAATTCCTGTTCTAATTTTTCTTTTATGTTTAACGACATGCGTCTTCGCTTCTGTTATGTTCACTAGAGAATTATGTATTTTTGTTGTGTGTATTTTTCGAGCAAACTACTCTGGTGCATAGGTTTGGAAATTTTTTTGAAAACCCATTTTTTTGATTGTTATATGTTACGTTAACTAATTTTTCTCACCTTTTGTTTGTGTTGGCATTGTTGTCAAGTGTAGTCCCATTTTGTCCATGATGTCTTTACCAAAAACGTTCATGGAGTTGATATCCACCAACAGTAATTTGCAATTGTTTGCTGTTGTCGAACCAGAATGGTTTTCCAATTGAATCGTTTGCGAGGTTTATATTTTGATGCTGTTGAAGCATTTGAACTCCCCTAGTGTTTTGTCTGCTTCTTTTCTTAGAGATGTGTCAATATTCAGTGCCTGTCGTGTTTTTTTTTATTAATGGGGCATTTGGGTTTTCCAGTATCCGCTAGCCAATGTAAGATACTTTCGTTTGTGTGAGTTTTATTGAGTTTATAAAACTGACATTCTAACATTCCTTCATTATTCCTTGGTGTAGCATGGCATTATGATGCTTCGGGGTCAATCAATTCTTCTATGGAGTCAGGGTCTGTTGTAGTTGTGTCTTGTTCGATATCGTTTGGTTATTTTTGATGTTGATTAAAATTTGCGGTGGTTGGATTTATCCGGGATGTCTGTTGTTGTTTGATGTTATATAGACTTTGTCTTCTAGTGTGCATATTGTAGCTGGAGCTGCTTCTCGGTTGGCATTACTGGTCTGCACAAGTGCACAAGTTTGCAAAGTGCACAAATTTCTTGCACGTTCGGTATGTTTCTTGTTTGGCTGGGCTGACGTTTAATTGTCCCTGTAAAAATTTATTGCCACAACGTTGGAAATCTTATTTTTGACCAATTTTTGCTGTTGGTAGTAGCTTGGTTCCGTTGGTTTCCACTTCTTTCCTTTTCAGTTATTTCTCCTCTCCTTTCTCTCTAACTAGTGCGTAATGTAGTGTTTAAGTTGATTTTTGATCTACGGAATATATATCAACTTGTGTTTGCTGATTGTTCTAAAAGCTATGTGAATATGCTTTGTACAAGACTTTCTTCCAGGTGTTACCAGCTGCCTGTTTTATTTTCTTGAGTGAAAAATTTCCAGTGGTTAGTCTTATTTTTGTCCGCTTCTGAAGAACGGGAATTTATGAAAAGTTTCAGTTTGTGTTTTTGAAAAATAAAAATGTTCATAGGAATGCTGATAAATCCTAGCCTATTTCTGATAGTCCAAACTTACATTTTTGTAGGCTTATGGATAAAAATTCTTCGTCTAATCGTGTTAGTGATTTTTCTTTTTCTTCTTCGTGCTTTTCTATTGTGCCTTTCCCTGTTATTATGATGTAATCTAAGAACGCTTTTCTTGAAGTAATACCATCTAGTTCTGTGTCCATTACCTTTGGGAATGTCGCCGCAATTTCCGTTAATCCGTCAAAACCACCTAGGAATGCTTACGTACCTGTTATATTTCTTTCTAATAAACCAAAATTGCAGTTTTTTATTTGGCTCAAGGAAGTGGGTTTGTTTTGGATGTATGCATAACTTGAATTTAGTTTCGCTGATGTAACGGTTGCCTTGATCGTTTTTTTGTGATATTTTTTTTGTAATTTTGTCAATTAGGCCGTCGATGCTTTGCATTTAATCTTTAATTTTATGTATTGCATCGTTCAGTTGTTCAAATGGATTGCATTTTTTTGTTTGTTCCGATTTTGCAGCATTAATAACGGGGCTCATGAAATGTTCGTCTAAGAAATTTGTCAGTCTGAATATTCGTTTTTCTTTTATTAGTTTTTTTTCAATTCCGGTTCTAATTTTTCTTTTATGTTTAACGACATGCGTCTTCGCTTCTGTTGTGTTGATTAGAGACTTATGTATTTTTGTTGTGTGTATTTTTCGAGCAAACTAGTCTGGTGCATAGATTTGGAAATTTTTTTGAAAACCCATTTTTTTGGTGGTTATATCTTACGTTAACTAATTTTTCTCACCTTTTGTTTGTGTTGGCATTGTTGTCAAGTGTAGTCCCATTTTGTCCATGATGTCTTTTCCAAAAACCTTCATGGAGTTGATATCCACCAACAGTAATTTGCGATTGTTTGCTGTTGTCGAACCAGATTGGTTTTCCAATTGAATCGTTTGCGAGGTTTATATTTTGATGCTGGTGAAGCATTTGAACTCCCTTAGTGTTTTGTCTGCTTCCTTTCTTAGAGATGCGTCAATATTTAGTGCCTGTCGTGCTGTTTTTATATTAATGGGGCTTTTGGGTTTTCCAGTATCCGCTAGCCAATGTAGGTTTTTGTTTCCAATTTCTGTTTTGATCCAGAATTCTCTTCTTTCTGGTTTGTTGATCTAAGATACTTTCGTTTGTGTGAGTTTTATTGAGTTTATAAAACTGACATTCTAACATTCCTTCATTATTCTTTGGTGTAGCATGGCATTATGATGCTTCGGGGTCAATCATTTCTTCTATGGAGTCAGGGTCTGTTGTAGTTGTGTCTTGTTCGATATCGTTTGGTTATTTTTGATGTTGATTAAAATTTGCGGTGGTTGGATTTATCCGGGATGTCTGTTGTTGTTTGATGTTATATAGACTTTCTCTTCTAGTGTGCATATTGTAGCTGGAGCTGCTTCTCGGTTGGTATTCCCGGTCTGCACACGTTTGCAAAGTGCACAAATTTCT